>NC_090445.1:1425342309-1425645001 GCF_031143425.1 Pleurodeles waltl
ATTGCAAGGCCTAGCCAGAGAAGACACTCTGAGGCTAGAAACAAGAGACCCTGGGAAATATAATTGAGTTGCAATTATTTGACGAAAGATTTTGATTTCTCATCATGTGTGTTAGCTGATACCCAACAATCTGTTCTCTACTATCCATCCAAAACCTCAAGACCACAAAGCTTTCACATCTCTTTAAGGCCAGGGCACTCTTGAAGCCTAAAACACAGCCTTTCAGCACTTTTTGTGTAATGCAAATGTAAGTTTCCCAGTGCAAAATATAAATTTGGTTGTTCAGCATCACCCACGGCCGAGAAGTTCAGATCACTTGTCCTCAGTCTGATACTGTTAGGGACTCATGCCACATTGATGATGGTGGCTTTTCACTACACTACCTCCAATTTTCCTGCTCTACATTTCACTCTTTGTGCCCTTCATCTGCACGCGTTATTCCCTAAAAATCCTGCGAGTGTCTCCATCAGGGCGCCGGGCCCTGAGTGAATGTTACACAGTGATCTCCTAACCGGGCATTCCTTTGCCTAGGAGCTATATCTGTTTCCTCTTAGATGTGAAATTGGAGCGAGAATACTCCCATTCTTGAACCTCCTCGATCAGATTGTGCACTTTGGTAAGTCAATCTTCGCGTGAAAATAACCACTAATCCTGAATCATGGAACCTCCAACCACAAATCTTTTTTTGAGCATATAAATTGCAGTTATTTGTACAAACCGCTTTTTAAGTCGGTCCCCCTGTGACCAGTTTAGACCTTTTTTTACTTAAAAAGGTAGCAATGTGCACTGTAAAACTGAATACCCGGACAGAATGTCCACGTTAGCAAGGTACCGAGATCTGGAATTCTAATTATTACCTGAAAAACTGTCTCTTAATCACGAAACACGTTATCGGAATACAAATTTGTTTTCGTTTTATTTTCCATGCGCTCCAGGAGGCGCTGTATGTTTCCTGAAGAGATTTTTGCATCTACACTCTGTCCAGAATTACTGTGGAGTCTTGTAAATAAATGAGTCTAACTCGACGAAATGAGCGTCCTCGGGCCATGTGATTTCCTCCTGGTATTTAGTCTTAAGTACTTGACCCATGTGAAAGTTATCACTTCGGAGTCCTTTGGGCTTTCTGCAGGGTACTTTATTCCTCCTTCATCCTGTGATGGATTCATGAAGTTTGGCTGTGTTTACACAGCCTCTGTGGGACTGCTTTATTATTCCTTGTAAGATCAATCTGTGAGAACCGTGCGAGCTGCTGCATGCCGGGGGTTGTGGTTGCTGCGGAGCCGGAATGGAAATTAACCTTTTCGGTTTAAGGAATAATGCCAGTCATGATTTCATAATCTTAAGGAGAGATTGGAGAGTAGAGGAACTCTGGCAGGCATGGACTTGTGGCCTTGGATCTAGGACACTGCCTGTTCACCTCTGCATTCGTTGTGCCTGAAAGACACAGAGCTTTTCACCAGTAAAACGAATTGACTCGTTTCCACACTGGGGACCACCCCCACCCCTGCAAGCAGCAGAAGCTGTTTATTATGTTTTTTTGGAAAAAGGGGTGGGGTCACAGACTGTGACGAGTACTGCACTCCCCCTCAGTGCGCATGTATGTTTGGCCGGCCGTCTCAGGCTGGCCAAACACACATGTACAGCAGGCTCTTTCAAGTCCGGCACTGTGTTGCTGGGCTGGATAGAGCAGGCACAGGCTCCCAGTCTGCCTGGCTCTGAGTAGCATCAGGATTGGATGCAGGGCAGGCTGGGAGCCTATCCCTGCAGCCTGTCTGCAGAAGAGGAACAGTGCGGTGGTGACGACCATTCAGTTATGTTATCTTTTTTTATTAATCCCCCCTGCCCGTGCGCGTGCCATCTCACCCCTCATTTGTACCACCATCTGCTTCTGCTAGGGATGCTATTTAGTGCTACACAAAATTAGTTGAAGGTGTTGACCAAATATTGGAGAGGCTTTGCCACGTAGAACTCGCCGTATTCAAACAGAGCTTAAATCTTTTTGTGAACCTAATGCCAATTTAGGAGCAAACAATATATGTCAAAATAGAGCTACACCCTGATTTTGTAGAATTCAGTTTCAAAAGTTCAAGTAAGCACTATATACATTACACACAATTCGTGCAAAATTATGTGAAATTCATTGCAATTACACAAAGCTTGTCAGCGCTTGGTGCTATTTTCTTAGCACAAAAAAAATGCCTCCTTATGTCCAAAATGGTCTCGAGGATGTCTTTTGCACCAAGAAATAGTGCAAGGTGCAAGAACACGAAGAGGAGCATGATCTTTCCTCTTACTTTCAGCATTAAAAACAGTTTTTTTCGAGCTAAATGCACCCTTGTGTCAAAGCATGCACACAAGGATGCATTTTGTGCTAAGAAAATTTACTTAAGCCAAAGCACACGAAACGCAGCACAAGCAGCCAATCAATTTCACTAATTTATTTGTTTCTGTGCCTATTTCTCCCCACAAATTACTCCTAATTATGCAAGCATAATTAGTGGTAATTCCACATCAAACAGTGAAGTAAAATTACTTCTAAAAAAATGAATCCCAGGTTAATATAAATTCAGCTAAAATAAAATACAACTACAAATTACATACTTTTCCTTACATACGTTCACTACATGGATTCCATTTTGGGACTGCCAGGGGTCGCAGTTGGGAACACTGGTCTGCCCCTAGCAACCCTCTGGATCTGCCTTTGTAACCCCTGGCCTCAGATGTGGCAAAATCTGTGTCAGGAAGACAGGAGGCAACTCCTCCTCATGGACGTTATTTGGGACTCCATTTGCCATGTTTTCTGGCATTTTTTTTTATTACACTAATAATGAATTATATTTTATTATATTATTCACTATTAATGTTGGAATATAACTCTCCCTGGCAGTGGAGTTAAGTAAAATGTGTTTTTAATTGTATGTTGTGTGCATTCTTGTGGGTGAGAGTTTTTATGTGAGTGTTTTTGTATGTCTAAGCATGTATGTGTGAGTGAAAGTAAAGGTCAAATGGCATGTGATGCCACTTCCACTACCCCCGGAATTTTGATGAATTGACGTTCATGCTTTATTATGGTGAATCTTCACACATTCGGAACTCTGTGGTTCGCTTATTGGACGATGCTAGCTAGTGCCAAACATAAAAGCTTTTGGGTATCCAACACGTATTTCCAGATTAAGTTCCAGCCATGGAAATACCTACAATTTTGCTCCTATCAAGGGTTCTGTTAAGAGAAAGCACATTTGCATAGTAGGAATGCTGCTGCAACTGACAAAGGCGTATGTGATGGGTGTTCTTCTTGGGTGGAAACAAAGCCCTACTCTATTAATGATCACATAATTGTCTGGCGACAGCTGTGCTGACAAGCCAGACCATAAAAGCTACTGAATAGATTTAGACCAATACACAAAAATCACTCTTTCTGGACCAAGATCTAGCTTCCTACCAAAGTTGGTGTAATTCCATTCAGTCATTTTCACTGTAACACTTTTCAGAAAAGTCTATGGAAAATGCATGGGGAATTTGCATTCTGGGACCCCCTCCCCTTTGATGGGTCACCACAAAACTTCCAACAAAACTACACAAAAAAGAATACTTTTTTGGAAGTTTTCATGAAGATTCATCATATGACTCCATAGCTAATAGCAAACCACTAACTAGTCACAGTTAAGTCTGCTGTTCCATAGGAAAAGCGTTTTCTGTGTTGCTGGTAACTTTGGCACCATTTGTCGAATCTCCATGAAACTTTCCAAAAAGATGCTACTTTTTGACGAGTTTGTGGATGAAAAGTTTCATGGCGGTCTGTCAGGCTGTGGCCATAAGAAAAAGGGCTGTCTCAAAACACAAAATCCCCATGGATTTTCCATAGACTTCTTTATGTAGGGCTACAACAAAAACTGCTGAACTGAACTACACCAAATTTGGCAGGAAGCTAGATCTTGATCCGCAGATTGTGGGTTTTGTGATTTGATGCAAAACTGTTGAGTAGCTTTTCAGAAATTAATGTTGTAAACTATTTGTATGTCTGGATGATTGAGTCTGCAAGAGTCTCGAGAGACTCTTGAGGAAGTGGCGATTAACAAATAGAGCGTTCTGATTGGCCCATGGAGCTTTTTTTCCATGGGCCATCTCACTCCCATGGGAGTCAGACTCCCACTAGAGCGAGCTCTCTGATTGGCTGCCAGCAACTTGAGAACATTTTGGTTGGCAGGCAACACAGGAATTGGGGAGTTAGTCCCCTGTCCTGAAGTAAAAAAAAATAATAATATAAAGAGGCAGTGTAGGGCTACCCTGACCTCCTAGGCCTAATGGGAGGGGCACAGAGGGATTCCCATTGGGGTCAAAAAGAAAAACAAATTAGCAAAAAATGCGGCAATTCTCTGAGACTCTAGCAGGATGGAAAAAGTAACAAACAAAATAGCAGGCAAGCCACATTTATTTACTGTAACCTCCAGGAAGCCCACTCCAAGAACTGTTATCATAAGGGGGACACACAGCTCCCCTACCTGACCCATCAGAGGCCTCAGGGAGCCTACCCCAAGGAGGGCTGAAATCATTAGAGAAGGGGAGGGGAATCTGTGTGGACCAACTCCTCTAGCCATGACAGGCCCAATGGGTCCACCCCTGGGGCCAAAATGTTTGAAAATGGGAAAGGGGGCGCACAGCCCTCCTCCTAGAGCCTCTAAAGGACCCAGGGAGCCCACCCGGAGGCCGATTAGTTTAAGGGTGGGGGCTAACTTCTCTGAGCCATCAATGGCCCCCGGGACACCGTACCCTGGGGCTGGCTCAGATGCTATGTCCCTGGGAGCCTCCACCCGGGACATAGAAGTTTTGCTGTCTGCACAGGCAGGGAAACCTGTGTTTGCTCTTGCTTAGCAGGAGCATTTTCAAAACTCCTGATAAACTTGAGCAAACACCTAGTCCACTCCCAGCTGGGGGCAGCTATGAAAATGCTCCCGCCTGCTGGGAATGGACTTTTGATCTGTTTCCCTTCCCGCAGTGATGTGGGCAGGGAAACAGATCAAAATATTGCTCCTGCCCACAGAGAGCAGCATTAGGAGTTTCTCCCTGCGGGTGGGAGCAATGCCTGCTCCCACTAGATGCAGGAACCGGCTGGGGTCTTGGGGCTCCCCCCGTAGCTCCCAATGAGACTACGACGGGTGCCCTGGGTGAGCACCAAGGAACCCACCTTCAAAAGTGGCGGGCACTAGAGGATAGGTTTGAGGAGGTGGGCCACATGGCACTCATCCCCTTTAATAAAAACCACAAAGGCCCTGATGTGGCTCCCAAGGCCTAATAAAGCTTGGGGCGGGTGCTGCGTGGCCCTTCTCCCCTTTATTTCAAGTAGGGGCCCTGGGAGATGGGGTCCTCAGTGAGTAATAAGGCTCAGGGAGAAGGGGACACATGGCTTCCTCCTCCCATTTAATAATAAAAAAAACATGGGTCCCCAGTGCCTAATACGGCTTTGGGAGGGGGCCACATGCCCCCTCGCATTTAAAAAAAAAAAAAAAAAAGTAAAAAAATGACCTGCTGGATGGGATCCCCAATGCCTAATGACACTTGGGTGGGGAGACCACACTGCCCTTCTCCCCTTCAAGAAAACAAGGCCCTGGGGGATGGGGTTCCTAGGGCCAGACCCTGTGGCACAACCTCTGCTGTGCATGGCCAAAGGCCTTGTTTTGATGTTGGCTGCTCTTTGGGGGTTGGCCACAAGCCTTGCCTTGTGGCTAACCACCCACTGCGCACAGCCAACGGTCATGTGCACCATAGAGTTTGCTAAATGGGGGGTTAGATTTACAAATCGTAATTAAATATTACTTTTTTTTTTTCTTTTAAAAAAATATTTTTTATTGAATTTTCAATGCAGATCCATACAACATGAATATGTGGTTACATTGGTAGGATTTTGTGGGTCTGATATATCTTTTACCTTCTCGCATAATAACAAAAGGGAAGAGAACAAAACAAAGCAAGGAGAAAGAAAAAAAAAATATATATATAATAATAATAAATAATAAAAAAGAACCCACCACACTTATAACATAACTTAGGTCTTATTGTAACTTACAGTATATATTTATCTGCTGTGCATAGTTGAGGGAGCATTCTGTGTGGCACCTGGTGGTCCCGTCTCGGGGCTCCTGGTTGTTTTATTCCCTGATGACACTTATTGGTTGTATTGGGGGGAGGGAAACTGAGATAATGTCTGATTATTAAGTGTGGCGTGTTAGTGTACGTTGTGCGCATACTGCTTGTACGTTTCTCCTTTATTGATCGCTATGGGTGACAAGGACCTATGATGTGCGGATGTGGGCACCCACCCCTTCCGCGTGGTGTACTTCGGGTATTGTTTAGATATGCTGCCACTGAATGAGTGTTGGCCGGGTTAGCACCAACGCAAGGTCTCTATCTAGCTCAAGGCGGCCTCTCATCGTTTTTTGCCTCTAGTCTGGCTACCAGTGTTTCCCAGGCTTCCCTCCCAGTGTGTTGTTGTCCCCCACGTGCTAATTTGCTCAGTACCTGGGATTCTGTACGGGTCCAGCACAGAGTGTGGGAGTGCCAAGATTTCAGGTCGGGTGCCCTGGGCGCTTTCCAGTTCATAGCAATCAGCCTTTTGTACATCACATATGCTAGGTCTAGAAACTTATGTAAATGCCTATGTTTCTTTTCTCTGGTTCTCAATCCTAACAGGCAGGATTTAGGATCTGCTGCGAGTGTCAGACCTCTCAGTTCCGAGACCTCTTCTACCACTCCTCTCCATTCCCTGTGTATGTGTGCGCACTCCCATACCATATGGTAGAAGTGTGCCTCTGAGGCATCACACCGCGGACAGGTAGACGCAGAGCCAGGGAACATGCGATGAATCCTGGCTGGAGATAGGTATTTTGGTGCATGTAATTAAATTGTGTGTAGCGAAACCTGAGGTTTCTGGATACCCCCAGAGTGTGATAGAGGGCTTTCAGCCGATCCGCTTGCGATATCGGATCAGTGAGGACTGCGTTCCATCTATCCATTGTTCTCTCCAAGTTGGGCTCGGGGGTTTATTCAGGGTTTTGTACAAATTTGTCACTACTTTTGTTTGGTTATCAAATTGCAGCATGTGGTGCAATATGGGAAAAATCGAGGGTTCCTGATCTCCAGCCGACCATGTCTTTTTGATTAGATGACATATGGCGTAGTAGGCCAGAAAGTGCCCAGGGTTCACTGCCGTGAGGGCTTGGATAGATTCAAATGACATCAGTTTCCCCTCTTCGAAGCAGTCCCCAACCATTGTTATTCCCGCCTCGGTCCAAGTCTTGAGTGAGTGCGATCCCACCGCGTTAGCCCATCCCGGGATCAATCCCAATGGGAGGAGTGGCGAGTATGGAAGTGCCTTATAGCCCTTTTGTATATACCTTTGCCAGCACAAGTGCACCACTGCCATTAACGGGTTGCTAGGCTCCCCCCTCGGTATTTTATTCGTTAGCCATGTAATCAAAGGTACCCCATTTAGCCGCGTCTGAAGCCATTTGGACTCCGCCTGTGTTGGTCTGTGCATCCAGTTTAGTATCCACTGTAGCTGTGCGGCAGCGTAATAGAGTTCAAAATTGGGAGCTCCCAGCCCTCCCGCAACAAGCGGGCGCTGCAGTGTGGTGAGTGCAACCCGTGTCCTGCCGCCGCCCCCCCATATAAGTTGCAGTAAGACTGCGTTCAGATCTCGGAAGAAGCTCCTGGGGACCCAGAGTGGCAGCGCCGCAAAGTAATATAATAACCCAGGCAGCAGCAACATATTTGCCATCGCCCCTCTGCCCTGTGGCGACAATGGGAGTTTGGTCCAGAACCGTAGCGATCTCTTCATAGAGGCTAGTGCTCTCCCTAGGTTCCCATCTCTAAGGTTTTTATTTCTGTGGTATATGTGAACCCCCAAGTATTTGAACGTATCAAAACACCATTTCAGGCGTCCCACCGGGGCATTCTCTTTTCTTGCCGGAGACCATCTAGTTAGCGGGAATACACACGATTTATCCCAATTCACCACCAGTCCCGATAAGTCCCCGTAGTTGGTTAGGAGTGACATTACTGAGGGTATTGTCTCGTTTCCATTCCGCACATATATTAGGGCATCATCTGCGTATAGTGATATAATGTGGTGTAGCCTGTTCCTGGCCACTCCCCAACTCTCTTTCATAGCGCGTATTCGGGTAGCCAGCGGTTCCATTGCTATGGCAAATAACAATGGGGACAAGGGACATCCCTGTCTAGTGCCTCTTGTAATCAGAAAACTCTCAGATATGACCCCACCCGTTTTTACCCTGGCTTGCGGCTTGGCATACAATGTCTGTACCCATTGTATATAGTTAGGTCCAATTCATGCTCTGCATAGTGGCAAACAGGAAGTCCCACCCCAGGGTATCAAATGCCTTCTCGATATCTAACGATAGTACCATCTCGTCATATGCTTCCGGAGGAGTGTCCACCATGACCCCCAGCAGCCTACGGATATTTAATTAAATATTACTTTACGTTTTTTAAAAACCTAGATACTCACTCAAAAAACAAAGGCTATGGTAAAGTTATAGGTAAGTGTGATAAAAAGAAGTTTTTTTTTTTAAAAAGACAAACTCACTGAAAACTCAAAGGCTAAAGTAACATTATAGAAAGGTGAATTTGTCAGTGACAACATTAAAGTTTTGAAGTAAAAAAAAAAACAAAAAAAATCACCAGTTATATGTAGCAATGCTAACTATAACTTGCACCTCACCATGCACTGCTTATGATCTCACAAATTAGATCACTCATGACATGTTCTATGACATGATTTATGACATCACCGATGACATCTCAAATGGCATTATTGGTGACATCACTGATGACATCAGCCAAGCTTCATTTGTGCACATATTTCTTTATAATTTAGTATGGCTTTACAGCCCTGAAAGTAAGTACAAAATAGATCAGAAGAACATTAGGCATTATCATTGCCATCACAGATACAACTCCCTTAGGTGTAGAAAGCATGGGTTATTTGCAACATTGACCTCACTTTAACAACACAAAAGAATGATAGACGGAGTGCTGAAACATTTCAAACACTCACTCCCAGCCACAGATCCGGATTTAGGCCATCATTCTTTTGATCACCATGATGCCCCAGTTTGGACCCAGCCATATGCAAATCAGTCTTGACCCTGTTCCCCATGGGAACAGTCCAGCCTGAATTACCAGGTCAGGTCCTCTCTGGACCGGAAACAAGCATCCTGGGACCGGTTTAAGGATAGCACCCTTCATTAGCGAGGCTAGCTTGAATCCAGTGGCACAGTGAGCAAAGGACTCACGTCTGGGCATACCCTTCCCACATAGGGCAACTTTAGCAACACAAAAGGATGATGGACGGAGTGTTGAAACCTTTCAAACACTCACCCCCAGTCACAGATCTGGGTTTAATCCATCGTTCTTTTGCTCACCATGCCTCCCCAGTTTGGACCCAGCCATATGCAAATCAGTCTTGACCCTGTTCCCCATGGGAACAGTCTAGCCCGAACTGCCAGGCCAGGTCCTCTCTGGACCGGCAACAATCATCCTGGGACAGATTTCAGGGTATCACCCTTCATCAGCCAGGCTAGCTTGAATCCAGTGACACAGTGAGCAAGGGACCCACATCTGAGAATACCCTTCCCACATAGGGCAACTTTAGCAACACCAAAGGTGTTTACCCCACACTATAGAGTTCACATGCAGCCTACTTCACAATTACGTTAAGTTATAGTTAATTTATGGCACAAGTTAGAGCTGCATGACATAATTATAACTGGTGAACTTCTGGTGAGCTTTTTTAGTTTAGAATGTTATGTTTTCTCTGAAATGTTCACCTAATTAAATATATATTTATACACATACCATGTTTTCATATTTCCTAATAACTTTGGCACAGTTTGACGAATCTTTTCAAAACTTTCCAAAATCAAGTTATGTCTTTTATAGCCCTTTCCTGGGAAGTTTCGGGGGGATCTGCCAAGTGGGGTGGAGAAAAAAGGGGAGGTTCCAAAAACACATTTTCCCTATTCATTTTTACTTAGGAATAGTAGACACAGCTACAGCCAAAACACATGAACGGAATCATACCAAATTAGGCGGAAGGCTAGATCTTGGTCTAAACAGCATGCTTTCAATAGTTCAATAGTTTTTGAAAAATTAATGTTTCAAAACTTTGTATATTTCATGCTACGGAGGATCTGCGGAGCCAAAGATTTTAATAAGGCTTCCCATTAGCCAGCACCATGGCCAGTGGGAAGCTGGGTGCTTGGGCATCCTGCATCCTACAGCATTGCCGCTGGCTCGATTACGAGCTGGAGACAATGCTGTAAGCTGTTTCCCATTAGTCCTGCAGGCGGAAACCAAGGTTTCCGCCTGCTGACCTAGTGGGAAACTCTTAATGGGTCTGGCAGGGAGGTAGCCACTATGGCGGCATCCTCCTCGTCGGAAGTTCAGTGGACGGTGTAACCTGTCTGCCGAACTCGTACAGACGGGGTAAAAAATCCATCAAACTCATAATGCGGCCCTCAGTTGCCAACATTTAAAAAAAAAATGTGAGTTCTCCGGTTAGGCACCGAGGCACTCAAAATGTATATTTTTTTTAAATGTAAAAATAAAAGAACAATAAATGAGCAGCAGAAGCTCATTTATTATTCACGGTTCCAGACAAAGAGCACCCTATAATACCATGCAAATGCTATTTGTTTAAATTTTTTGGATGCTGGTGGTGCCCCTAGAAGGAACGGCGCACCACCAAGCATTTGTTTTAATGCTGTGGGGAGCTGCCAGGAGCGCAGCAGCCCTCTAGCAACATAAAAACACAAAACAGTAAGTCTCCTGGGCCATTGAATCCATGACCCAAGGAAAGCTTACCATATTTTTTTAAAGCATTCCACTCTGGTGCATTTTGCTCTTCTGCCGGTTTGCAAGGCCCTCTGATGGCTGTTTTTATGGCTGGATTTTGGTTTTAGAATAGCCTAACACATAAATAACCCGTAGATTAAACTGCCTGTAAGGTGTTGTTTTTCATTCCTACAACAAGGTATTTGAGTTTTCTATGATTTAGTTTGCATCCAGAGACAGATCCAAGCTCTGATGCCATATGGCTGCTTATAGCAAAGGAATCTGTGGGGTAAATTATGCAAATATTAGCATCATGGGCAGCGGCCTTAATACAAATAGAACATATAGCAAAAAAAGCATTGGCAAAGCCAAATGATTCCACCTTTTGCAAGATCTATTGGCTTTGTCAATGAGTTTTTTAGGCTCATTGCCCAATAACATGGGCTGGTTTGCAGCATAGCTTAAACTAAAGAAAAAAGTGCTCTGATGTGGCCATTGTTGACCACTTCATAGGACTTTTGTTTCTTTACGCCTTGTTGCTCAGCAGCCCACGCTGCTCTTCAATATGTCTAAACAGGTAAAGAGGGTAAGAAACATGTGGGAGGTGTGGGGGATGAGAGAGGGAGCACAGAAACAATGGATAGAGAGACCAGGACGGGGGTAAAGCAACATGAGGTAAATGCAAAGGAGAGGGAATGGAGCAGCAACACAACAGACAGCGTGAGTAAAGGTTTGGACATGGGCCTGGATGATGAGGGAAGGAGATAGGAGGGAGTGGGCCATACTGCAGAAACATGCACTCTTTTGGAGTGTATACATTTGTTTTAAAAGTTCTTGCAGGAGCACACTGCCTACGGAAGGACACTGACCATAGAGAGGAAACTGTACTTGATCCCTTCTCCCTGCAGGGACAAACAGTTGAAGGGCCTGAAGGAAGCAGGATGCACTGATTAACAAGAACCAATGAACAAGAGTGAAGAGGAAGCCAACCAATGGTAAGTAAGTATATATATATATATTTTTTTTTTACAAAAGATTTTGCCGCCAGCTCATGCGATCTTTCAGGCAAAATCTAAAAATGGATGGTATGGGTGAAATTTGGCAGAGTAATTTCATCACAAAGGTTCCATAAAGAGAGGGTGTGGCTGAACCCCTAAAGATGGTGGACGTGATCTGATTCAGCTCTGCTTTCACCTCTGACCAACCCTGCATCATCTTGATGAATCTCACTTTATCTACTCTGAGGAGTATTGTAGTTTAGCAGGAGACATGAGGGGGGCCAAAAGAACAAGCCCGAGCATGCACTGGTGTCATGACCGAGGCAGCCTACCTGATGGGCAGCTGGCCCACGATCATAGGCCAAGGAGAGGAGGGGCTTTATCAGAACAGAATGGTTCTCCTGGGGGCAAGTGGGGCACTGGTGTTTTGGAATTTGAGGAGGCCTCCCTGCAAAGTACATGGAAGGGCCCCCACTGGACTCACTGAGGAGCTCTCATGCCAGGTTACTGTGCTGAGGGCCCGCTGGGGCTCTGGGGGCCCCCAAACCACAGGGGCTGCAGCAGTCTTTGTATGCCACTTGTTAGACCTGGCAGATTTTTGGAGTGTCTCCCCTGTATTTTTGCTTTCTGACCTCCTGTTTTTATGGTCAACTGGGCTCTGTTTTTGCTGGTTTATTGTCTCTGCGCACTTTTATACCTCCCCCTGCACCGTGACCATGTGAACCCGCACGTTGCATTGCTTCGCTTCACACCGCAGCCCTGGTCTCACCAATGCTGCTGGATGCCGTCACCGAGCCGCTGCCTGCATGGTGACCTGTGGGTATTGCATGTCGCATCGTCCCACTTTGCACCCAAGCCTCGACGCCATCCACGCCAGCGCACCTGACTTCATCAGCCGGAAGGTCGATCCGCAAGACGTGTGACTTCAAGGGCCCCATGACTCCTGCACCGACTCCGGAACCGACACCGCAACACCCCTTTCTGGAGCTCACCGTGAGTATAAAGGCGCCCTGCAATTCCAAAGGTACTGTTTGTGGGTCTCCCCGACACCGTAGCTGACCCGCAACACTGTGGCTGACCTGAACTGTTGGTTTTGTTAATCACGACGCCGTGATAGCACCAAGTGGAGCCATCAGCTTCAAGGAACTGTATTTTTGAGTAAATCTTGCAGAATTCATATTTTTATTATTGTATGTTGGATGTTTATTGTATTTGGTCTTGTTGTATATATATATATAAGTATTGGCTATTGTTCTAAAACTGGTGTGGTGTCCTTTGGTAATGTTTTCATTTATTACTGTGTGATATGTGTAATGCTTTACACATTGCTTCTGAGATAAGCCTGACTGCTCGTGCCATGCTACCAAGGGGGTGAGCACGGGTTATCTGAGTGGGTATCTCCCTTATCCTGACTAGAGTGAGGGTCCCTACTTGGACAGGGTGTAAACCGACTGCCAACTAGAGACCCCATTTCTACCACCACTGTACTGGAGATGATCTAGAGCAGCAGCCGCACACTGCTGGAGAGGTCAAACAGCCCAGGCTGCATCCTGGGTCCCCACTGAGGCTGAGAAAGAGGCACAGGCCGGCTGGAGCATAGGATAGTATACCTCTGCACAGCACCGGTGTGGAGTGTAGTAGTCTTGCATGAGGTAATCTTGTTTGGGATTTGGTGTTAGAATGGCAGTGATTGGAGTGTTGAGTGGTGGTTTGGAGCCCCCAGATGCACTCTGTCCTTCCTGTTAGTTGACAGTAGTCACCCTCCCACCCCCGCCAGAGAACTGCTATGACCCAGATTGCTTAGGCAGATGGTCGAGTCTACATAGAGAAGTGATACAGTTAGTGGTGGGGCATGAGCTGAGGAACACAGCCAGTCTTCAAAATACTTTCATAAACCCAGACCCCCAATAAAATGGACAAAGACAAGTCGTAGTCATCTGGGAGACAAAGTAGCTAAATACACCAATAAAGGTGCTTTGACTGTGGCGCATGGTCACGCCGGCACAGAAGGATTGACCACAGGCATGCCCCGGTTGGTCACTCCGGACACCAATGCCAACCTTGCCGTAATCACTACATCATGTGAGACGCTCAAAGAGAAGATAGGAGCAGTTGGAGTAGATATTATACTGCTGTGCCAAAATCTATGCAAGGCTATTGAAGGAATTATGAAAGCTGAAGGTCGGGTGTCTGAAATCGAAGATACATTACGTACCCTGCAACAGTTCATGTCACATATGACTGCAGCTCCCCCAAAATGCTGGCCAGATTGTAGGACATGGAAAGGAGATTTCTCTCCTAAAGAAAGTAAACAATTTCTTCTGCAAAGCGACTCGTACTCATCATCTACATGGTGGTAACGCCCTCCCCCATGGCCTCCCAAATTTCACATTGGCCTCCTAAGGGCATCAAACATGCTGCATCATATCTTAGGTAGGACCGGAACAAATGTGATTACACCCCCCCATTTTGATGAATCGGCTCCCCCTGCTGGGTGCACCAGCTTCAAAACCAGCTGTATCATTTACAAAACCAACTTGACCTGCATCCCAGCTTATCTTGGTAGCTGTGGCACGACTGCAGCCAGGACACCATCAAACTGCAGACTAAGAAGTTTAGAAAAGAATGAAAACTGAGCAAGAAGTCTTTTTCATCTCTGCATCCTGGGATTGGAGCAAACATCCTCTTATATATCAAGACCACCCCAACTCTGCTCAAATGTAGGAAGTGTTGAAGATGCAGGTCTTTAAAGAGCAGTACATCACAGTGCAGTAACATTATGCTTCTGCTCCCAGATTCCAGCTACCGCTCCTATCTCTTGTTGGCTCTGTCGTTGCCCTCGACCCTGAACAGCATGCTGCTGTTTTTTAGATAGCTTCACTGTTATTATGGCATTGTGTACAGAGATGTTACCCTACCATATTGCATGTTTCTGGTATCCTGATTTGTTTATTTTGGTCCTAGTGTCTCACTAAATTGGTGTGTATCTGTTGGACCTGCCCCTTTTTACAGGGTCATCCCCAGACGTTTGCCTTTACCTTCAATCTTTCTGCTGAATTCATTTTTGTTGGCCTTACAGCTGAGTGTACTTTACCAATGCTAACCGGTGCTATAGTGGTTTTGCTCTCTGCTAAAATTGGGGAGAATTGGCTTATACCAAATTGGCATATCTATTTACGTATAAGTCCCTAGCAAATTGGTATTAGATATGCCCAGGGCCAGAAAATTAAATGCTACTAGTGGGGCCTGCATCACACCCACTTAAGTAGCCCTTTAAACCTGTCTCAGACCTGCCATTGCAGAGCTTGCATGTGCAGTTCTAAACTGCCAGTTGATCTGGCAAAAGTAGACCCATGCTTTTCAATACATATACATCACCCCTCTGGTCAGCCCGAACGGCAGGATGCAATGTATTTAAAAAGGTGAACATTTATGTTTAATTTTTACATGTCCTGGTAGTGATATCGTCGGAGTTGCCTTAATACATTTTATAAGTGTAATTTACAAATGGGACCGAATGACCAGTTCATGTTTGGTGTCTCTGGAATCACATTTTAAAATCCTAACCTATGGTGAAGTTGGATTTAAATTGTATTTCTGAAAATGCTGCTTTTAGAAAGTTGGCATTTTCTTGCCCTAGCCATTTGGTGCCTGCAGCACATGAGTTGGTATAGTGAGCAGTTGGGCTTTGTGAATTCTTGCTTTATAGCCACTCACAATGGGAGGTTAGGTGTAACTAGATTGACACTCACTGGGAAGGTGGGAGGGAGGAGCTGTCCCCAGCCTTATTTAATCCAGAGTATGCGTTTAGGCACTTTTTTACAGTTTAATCTTTAGCAATTCATAACTGATTTTACTGGTTTGACTTTTGTCATTTTGGTCTTGTTTTATTTATTAAATTTTGCTCTATTTTCTAACCTAGTGTGGGATCATTTTGCGTGGTCTTTCTACTGTTTTACTGTTGAAGTGTTGCACAAATACTTTACACATTGCCTCTAAGTTAAGTCTGACTGCTCTATGCCAACCTTCCAGGGGGTGAGCACAGGTTAATTTCGGGTTTGTTTGTGTCTTGCCCTGGCTAGAATTGTGGTTGCTGCTTGACTGGGGCGCACCCCACAGTAAACCATCAACCCAATTCCTAATACTGTCCATTCACATGCGTAAGATCTTGGCACCAGACTAATGCGCCTGATTGATTGCAGAACTGGTCTGGTGTTGCTTGTGTCCTGATTCAGGGAGGGCCTGGTCTGGCAGTTCGGGCAGGACAGTACTTATTGGAGCAGGGCCAAGACTAATTTGCATATGTCTGGGTCCAAACTGAGAGGGCATGAAGAACGAAATAAAGATGGACTGGCATATGTGGCCTTGAATAATGACCAGTGGCTGAGATGAATTCAAGCATACTACCCATCACTTTTTGAATACACTATTCCTTTGACTGACCTAGCTTGTGTATTCTAGAGTGCCAAATAACATGACCCCGGCTAACTGGCATTCTTGTGAGGCTAATTCACTCATCCAATGCTCATTTCAACAAATGGCTGATGCGTATGTTCAGTTGTCCATACAAATTATGAGCTGGGCATCATACGCATATGACTTCCAGTATAGATTATGCTGCCATGCAGAATGAAAGAGAGGCTTTATATATACTTTGAAAACACCCAGGGAAGATAATGGAAGCCCATGTGTAGTAAAGGAGTGATAAGAATGAACCAAGTCTGATTTATTTTACTCATCTCTCAAGAGTAGGTGCAAACCATTCACTGCTAATATCTGACCTCTTCAAGAGATGGAGAAGAATGGCACTGGCAACCATAGGTAGATTGAGCAATATGAGCCTGGTGCATCATTTTCTTCTTTTGCGCATCAATCACCAGATAACAAGACCAGAGTACGTGACTGACGGTTTGCGCTAGGCATTACTCATGAGAATAAGCCCCCTCACATGTAGCATGGATATAATGATGTCCTTCAAATACCTCTTAGGATCAAAGCTGACACCTGCAGATCTATTTGGCAACAATTGGTTCTTGCAGAAACATGTTGGAGGACTCTTCTTCACCCCAAAGAGATAATCACATCTCATCTTATAAGCCACTTCCATCGTCTCTCCTTCCCCCTTTTGGAATGCCCATATATTGCCAACATTTGGACTCGTGTGATGTGAAGCTGTTTCCAGAAAACCAGCCCTGTGGTTTGCTGTTACCACTGCTTTGCACATTGATTTACAGGCCTTGTAAGCTTCAAAACCATATAAGGTAATTCGTTAGAACAGGGTTCTTGTCAGGCCCCATTCCTATTTTGAGATTTCTGTGTGAACTAAGAGATTTATGTCCTGATATATTTCCACATTAAAGAGTTACAGGCCTTGCAAGCTACACAACCATACACTGTCATTCATTAGAACAATGCTGTTGTCACGCCCTATTCCTGTTTTGACATTTCGATGGGAACTAAGAGATTTATTCACTGATATTTTCCATACCCTCACTGTTTCTTGGTCATGGTTGATTTGTATAACATTGATATTAGGTGTGATATTTAATTATACCTTGACAGACAGTGGAACTATGGTCAACTTTGCATCATTTGTCGGGAAAGGGTGCATCACAGGACACCTTCACCATATAGTTATACAGTTTTATTACATTCTGCAAATAGCCCCTGCTCCTCTGAGTATTCTTTCACGGTCTTCACGAGAACCATAGCCCCCCCCCCATGCCCCTGCATTTAAGAGGCACGGGCCAATAAAGAAGAATTATATGGTGGCAAAACAGATCACAAAACATTAATGCTAGAGGCACTATGCACTTGGTGACTTATCACAAAGTATTGTGCAAGCTGGCAAAAACATTGTACAGAATCTATTTGCATTTACAATGTCTGTTTGCTGCAACCCTTCTTTTTCTCTTGGGAGTCTTTTTGTTGTGTGGGAATCTATCCATAGTTTGATGATAGGAGTTAGGAAGAACAACACATAAAGTCACCTTTATGGTGAGTCTCTTACTACCAGCCCAAAGACAGTTGTGCAACGTGAAATACACTGTTGTCCTCTTTGGTGAGCCTGTCCTGACAGTCGATGCAACACATCTGTTTGGAAAGTGGATCCTCTATTTTCCTCTGGTACCAAAGTACTGAAAAAGATTGACAGGATATTACAAGCAAATGTCTTTTTGTAGTTCTTCTGTGAAACCTCCTGGTTTCCAAGCCGATAAAATGAGAATTCAGATGTATGTCATAGCAGTTTAAGAATGAGATACACTAGGATGTTTTCCCCTCCCTGTGAAACACTCTCATTCCCCACTGCCCCATTATTTTTATTTCCCGTGTGTATCTTTTAGCGTGGGGAATGGGTGGCTCTTAAAAGATCATCTTGAGAGAAAAGCAGTTCCTAATATATTTCTTCTTTTTGCCTGGTAGGGGATTTTAGAGCTGTTAGCACTGGCAGGGGCCCAGTATGTAGGCCAAGTGGAAACACCGATGTGATTTAATAGAGAAATGTAATTCCTATGCAAACTGGATGCTCCTTATTCATTTCCACGGATTATCATCAAATTTATGTCACCAGCAAAGGAGCTTTATTGAGTTTCACAGATCTATCCCTTTTGCTTTCATTGTCATTAGCTGGCAGGATGACATTTTCATATGTGTCTTCGCTAATGCCTGGAAATTACTTTGTCTACAAATGAAACAATTGAACAGATAATTTTAATAAGATTCAGCTTGACTTCAGACTCTGCTCTTTCCTTTATAGAATGCAAATTGTAACCTGTTTTTAAAGCCACGCGATGCAGTGAACTTTAATAGGATTTGACAACATCGTATTAAGCACAACAACTACGCATAATGTACCGAAAAATTGGACGTGAAATTGGAAACATAGCTGAGAACAAAGTAAATTTACATGGTTTGGTAGTTTGAATGTCTGATATCATATTCTCTCATGCAGGCTCCATAAAAAGCACGGGATTTAACAATGGGCAGCAGCAGAAGTGCTTTTTAAGTTAAAGCTGATGGATGGCTTGTCAAAAAAAATAATTGCATTGGTTGGAAAGTCGGGATGCTTGCTGAGGGGGAGAGAGCAGGAGATACAGAGAGGGTGATGGGAAGTGACAGTGGTCTGTCAAGAAGCAGTGGCTGCCCACAGAAGTGTGAAGCCGGAGCTGGAAGGTGGCAGAGGAGAGCAGGCTGTCAGAGCGGGAAAGTGCCTTTAATACCTTGAAAAGCAAAGGAATCCGCCTGTCAGCCCTGCTCAGCCGTGCTGAAAGAGCGAGAGAACATGGCATAAAGTTAGAGACATTAAACGGAATAAAGAGCAAGGGAAGCCGGGGAGAGGCAGGGGGAGGCGGCGGGGGCTCCTTTTATTTTAGTAGGACAAATGACAATTAGTCTTTGCTTCCAATGTCACACCTCATTGGTCGGCACTGGCTGAGTCCTCAGGATGAAGTGCTTGATGTTTAAGGGAATAAATAAACAGCTGAGCACACCCCTAGACGTTGGAGTTGGAAAAACAAATCCAGTTATTTTGCGGTTTGTTTGATATTTGAATCGAGTAGGAACAGCTACTCAAGGAACCCATTCTGCAATTGACCTAAAATGATCTGCAGCAGACCCCGGCACGATCAGAAACTGGATTCATGCATAAGATCCTTCCCACTTCCGGGGCAGGGGACAGCAGGAGGGTACGAGTGGGCAATTACAGATATTGCAAAGCATCTAAATCCCATGGCTTGAACTGAATTTTGCTGCTGGATCTCGCTGTCACAGCAGGGAAACTATAATGCCGTCTCATTCAGCAGAATTTCAGTTTTTGTCAGATTTCAGTTGTGTGCCTATTAGGTGCCTGGGCACTATTCAAATCATTAAGATAAATGAATACATTGAACACTCCTGGCTTTAGCTGTTATATCATCCTCAGAGTGTTTAGCTGTCAGTCCTAGCTCTCACCCATTCTCATCCTGTGGGTAGCATTGCCTCTCAAAGCGGGATTCAGACACTAGCTGTATTGCTGATTAATAAGACTTTGTATACCCTGTACTTGGACAAGCCGGATTCCTGCGCCGCCATCTTGGGCAGATTATGATGCAATGCTTTATTTGTAAGCCCTGCATGCTGTGTCACTGGCCATTTGCAGAAGCTGTCCCATATAACTTAGTTGTCTCTTGTTAGAGGAACAGTAAACCTGTTGTGCTTCTCCACTACAGGTACACAAGTAATTCAAGATGGATATGGTTGCAGCCAATTGTTAACTGTCATGTAAGTGATGATGGACAGACTAGAGACTTCTTTTCAACCAACTGAGACATACCAACATTTTGCTTCAAGCCTTTGGCACCTGCCTCATCATTCTGAGGTTCAGCTTGCACTACTAGAGCAAGAACGGAAGGTGAAAGCCCAAGCACTCACCCTCAGGCTTCAGCGAATTGTAAGAAGCCTCATGGAGTCCCCTAGGAATCCACCATCATCTTCTACACATCTCCAGTTTACTCGAGAGGGTGAAAGGTTTAACCTATATTATCACCATTACACCCACAGATGCATATGTCCTTTTGGTAGTGTAGAGCAACATGTCCTACACCGCAAGCTACCTCCATCAAGGGCATTTCTGCCATGTAAACAACCTAGAAATTACTACTGGAGGTTTAGAGGCTTCTTCCATTACCTAGATCCGTGGCTCCCAACCTTCTGACTTCTGTGGACCCCCACTTTATCATTACTGGAACCTAGGGACCCCCACTGATTCAATATTGGAATCCAGGGATACAAGTCATGAGGAAGCTTTGCGGACCCTCAGGGGTCCCCAGACCACAGGTTGGGAACCACTGATCTAGATCTTTATGTTCTCAACAAGTTCCTTCCCCTACAAATGTTGATGTTGACTTCTGTACAGTGCAGGCATGTAGAAAACGGATTAAATTTAGGTGGTTAGTCCATTTGCCTGTCCTACAAGAATATAGGTAATACCTTTAATTCGTGGTGAGAACCCACCTCTACCAATACATAGTGCAACTCTGTGAGGTAAAAATGACCACACAGCCTTTACCAAGACCCTGGCAGTTTCAAACAATCCACCAATGCCTTATTAGTGTATCTAACAGTTTGCACCTCCATTTATAGAAATAGAGTTTAGCCTGTCCCTGAACTTTAGGACCACAGGAGACCTTGTGACCGTTGAGCTATTCAAAATACTTCCTGATACCCGCAAAGAGTATCTGGTTCAGGAAGGTCATTTTTTACTCTTGACTTTTAAAATGCCATTCTTTCCCCGGGGAGGGCAATTGCCATTTGTCACACACTTTGGGAGAAATAGTGCCATGTCTTGTGTGGGTCTTGAGAGATCCTTTGGGGTGGTTTCCTATGGCCATGTCCCCTAAACACTCCCTGCAGGACTAACAGACCAAGTGCTGGAATCAGTTGCTAGCCAGCCAGTCCACAGTGGCCCAGTCCATCTCCCTTTTGAGTTAAACCTGAGATGGTGTGTCAATTTGGCTGATATAATGTTAAAATGCCCACTCACTCTAATGAAGCCACATTTCTTGTTCGAGACAAACTTTTCACGGTTTGGAGGGGGTGGGGGCGGCTCCAAGGATTTGTCCATTTGTGCCTTGTTTAGGAGATCAGATTCATCCCTCCACATAGACATGGTGCAATTGAATTGTGTTCACACAGAAAGCACCATGGACATCTGCTGCATGTTAGTGTTCCCTGCAACACTGATGACTAGCAGTAGAAATGTAGCAATCGGCCTTCACCTAGGTTGTGTGCCTGTCGGTCTTCCCAAAGTAGGGTTCACTGGAGCAGGCATTTCCATTGCCTTCCAAGTTTGATATCCATCTGATATTCATCAACCTTGATGATTTGGATGTTCTCTGCAATCAAATGCTTTCTGACCCACCAGAACTCGAGGTGCAAAACAGATGTTTGATTGGAGAGTAAAGTGCCTGTATGCCTTTCCTCTAATCTTTCTGAAATTAGGGGTCCTGTAGAAATCCAGGAACAGCTCTGGATGCACTTTTGTTCTAGTGGCCCAGGTTTGGGCCCACTAAGTCTGGGACTCTAATCTCCTACCCCCTTTCACAGTGCACTCATCTGGCTTCTTATAGGTGGGTTCATCTGACTCTGGAGGAGGAGGGATAGTCTTGCATCCCCCGCTTTTTATCTGTTGCTCAACTTTAGTGCCTGTCTTCTGGTACTCTAGCAAATACGTATCTGTCTGCTAACTTAGAACTTGGGCATCTTATCTTCTGGCTTGACGTCTTTCATCAAATCACACTCAAGATCAAGAGCCTATGGTTATTTTATGGTTTTATTTTATTAAGCCTTGCCAAAGGATATCAATCCACTCAACACAGTAGCTCAGCAGACAGTGTCATACTCTCGTATAGACATGATGTTGAATTGGGCAACACCTGCAAGACTTATCAGACAACCGTTGTGGATTAAAGGAACAGACTGAGGAAATTGTTCACTAAAGACATTCTTGCAGTTGAGAACTATCGATAGGACTGATGCACCATTTCCGACTAGGCATGCTCCCCATAGCCTATTGGGATCTTATCCAAGTTCTTAAACATTTGATGGGCAGTTCTTTGAACGAATGACTTCCTGTTACTTGAACCTTCTTTCTTGAAAAATGTCCTTCCTAGTTACTAGAACTGTAACCAGTTTCATTAGGATAAAGTGGTCCCAAGAACTGTAGTTCCCAATTGTTGACCTGGCTTAATCTTCTCAGGTGCCTTTTACTCAGTCCTGCCCAGCTGTAGAGTTACAATTTTGAAACTACATTCCAAAATGTTCCTTGGTTTTGCCAGGAGGTTCTCCTCTGCCTGTTTACTTAGACCTAACCATACAAATGCTTCCTTCTTCTCCACGTTCATTATCCTCACTCAGAGGATGAACGTGC
Organism: Pleurodeles waltl; assembly: GCF_031143425.1. NCBI lineage: Eukaryota > Metazoa > Chordata > Amphibia > Caudata > Salamandridae > Pleurodeles > Pleurodeles waltl. The sequence continues at coordinate 1,425,365,065 of NC_090445.1, forward strand.
ATTGGCAAAGCCAGTATAGTTGGGGTTGGCTACCAGCCTTTTGACTTCCTCAGTGTTTATTTTGTTTTGTCATTTTTTTTTCAAAACTTTACCGTTGAGGGCACTGCTGTGGCCCTCATGAATTAATTTTTAAAAATGGCAAAAATCAAACATATTTTTTCCGTATCAAGAAGCATATTTACCATAATAAAGCCTGCCACTGAAGGGGACTACCTTGTTTTTCTGCATGCTCCTTATGAAATAGAAACATGCAGTCACAGTGAAGTTAGCCAGTGACTTATGTCGGCTGGTCCAGTGCTACCCGCTTTATGCTTGGAGAGTCGTGTGTGAGAGGGTGAGCGTTTGCTTTCTGTTTACTCAGTTTACTTTTAGCCCTCAGGCCTTCCTCCATTAGCTGTCTCTTGTCGCCAGCTTCTGTTTGTTACAGGTGAAAACAAAACACGATTGCACCCTTTTCTTTCTTGAGATGACAACCTGCTGTGGTTGTGCTCCTACGCAGGGAAAGGGGTAGGGCTGTGCCCTCACATGATAAACACCCATGTGCCAGTTGTGCAAGACCCTTTTAAACAGCTCGATGTGTTGTCTGCAGTACCGCCAGGATCGACTTGTTTTGTGGAAAAGCCTCCGCCCTGGCACTAACAGCATCTCTATGTAGGTGGCTGTACGCTTTTTTGATATACCAAAAAAGTGAACGTGTAATCATCAAAGCTTTGCAACAGAGCACGAATGCTTTTAAGTACGAATGGAGCATCGTTTATTGTGAAGCACAGATAAATATGTTGGGTATTTTTAAAAACAAAGTGTTGAAAATGGAATGTTTGCATCGTGTTATTGTTGGAATGGGGAAATAGCACTTTAAAAGATGTTGTACGAGACAGGTTTGCTGGAAAGATGCCATTATCTTCGTAATCATTAGAGTACATTATTGAGCAAAATGCCACATTTAGAGGGTAATTTTTAATGATGACTCTGGTGCAGCACTAAGTAGTCTTTGTAAAATATACAAAGAGGATTGGCAACTGTTTGTATTGTTTTACATCATAAAAGCATTTGTGAGTCTACATTTAGCTGCTATGTGTATCACAGGGATTGTGTTGTTCTCTGCACATGCAGCATCTCTCCTCATTATGTCAGGTGCCTATTTTATTTAATCTACCTCCACCTAGCTACGGTCTGGACAAGTCGCTCCATCTATCATTTATTGCAGTTTTCTGTCTGTACATGTATTGTCTCAAACCCTATTATTTGTCTGCATGCCCTTGTACCTCTGTCTACCTTATATTCAGCCATAACATCTTTCAATCTATGGCTTATATGTAAGTTGTGCATATTACAAAGGTCTGTAATAAATGATGTTACTCAACAAAAATGTATTATATGTTTAGGTGTCTTTACTGTACAAAAAGCAGGGGCTTAGAAACATATTTCACAAAAAGCCGTGAAATATGAAAAAAGTTTAATGAGTTCCTTGTAAATCTTGATTTTGTCATTGCAAAGACAGTCCCAACCATGGAAAGCTATTTTGTCATAACCGTTAGGATTATGCAGCAATGGAGGACCAAATTCAGACACAGGGGTATCTAAATTATGCAGCAAAAAAGGGAAATTATGCAGCAAATTTGGGTACATTGATCCATTTGAGCTAGGAACAGCATTGGTTTGTTGAAATCTGTATTTTTGTAGCTACTATTTTAAATACATAATTATGCTGTGAAGGCCACAGTCAATGAATCACATATTTCTACTTGCCCTGTCCTTTGCTTAACCTGTTTAAAGTCAAGCAAAACCTAAACATTCTAATTTCAATCTGTGCCAATGTTAGCTGCATCTCGAAGATGACAGTTTGCACAAGTTCTCCCTTCCTCAAGGTGGAATGTGTTTTTTTAACAATATAACAAGTGTTCTTTTTTAAAATTCTTCATTCTTAACTACATGTTTAACTTTTGTTCTCTCTCTTTCACTGCAATGTATTCCAGCATTTCACGTGCTATTTTGAATAACCCTGAAAATCACATTTTTCAAGCGAACTATTTAAAAAAATGTACTCTCCAAGTTACACTAGAGGTAACATGGGTAATATGGCTTTCCTTTGCTTTCTCAATGCTCTAGAGACACTTACAAGCCACTCATCTTTCGGCCTCTTGGTTTAAGATGTAACTGGACCACATGATGGCAAAATTGGCAATATTACTTGATAACCTGGTGTGTATCACCTGACATAATCTATATTGATATATCTGTGTGTGTGTGTGTGTAATGGCTCGGGCTCAAGCACAAAAAGCACTGAAATTCACTAGTTATGGTTTGCAATGCACACAACGAATGCCATATTTCACATTTCTTGGAAGAGTGCATTTTTTCCTGAACCACTTGTGAATGCATCTTAGCAGCATGACACTCGACATGAGCTAGAGGGTTAATTGTGTGTGTTGCATATCATGACTGGTAAATATCTTTTTTTTTTTTCATGTTGTACCAGAACTATAACCTGTGTGGGTGTCCTTCTCCTGCTGTGCACTGCCTCTGGCTGTGCACATTGATGCTTGGCCACAGGGCTTTACCACTGAACAGGCTCTGCGCCCAACCATGAGTATCTTTGCAGAGCATCATAAATATTTGAGATAAACTCTTGTTTTGTAAGTGGCTCTCAAAAGACTGTTTCCAGGGTAAGTCTGAGTTTTTGTTTTTACTTGGTTTTTTTTCTCCGAAGAATTGTAAGCTTTGCGTATGGCCATTTTCTAACTTTTGACTTTGTTGATAGCAATTTTGGTAATGATTTTCCTTCATCTCCTGCCTTATTTTTAGGTCTGACATTTTTATTTTACTAAAACTAAATCTATACTAAATCATACTTATAGAGTTTACAGCCAGACCCCTGTCATTGTCTTATTTACATGTTTACTTCTTCCCCCCTACAGCATACAGGATCTAGCAACCGGAAACCCACTCCAGCCACTGGCTAAGTACAGCTTGAGTTGTGGCATTCTGTGCTTTCACAAAGAGCACCTCCACTCGCAACCTAGCTCCCTTTAGTGCCAAGGACTACTATTGCAATGTGTGCTCTTTTGAGAGTAAAAAATACATAATTTTGCTATTAGCTTCTTTTTTTAAGTGGTCCTGGCTCCTTCCTTAACACTAACTTTTTCCAAAAATCATGATTGTCTATATCAATTTCTGAGGTGAAGGGGAATGCTATCTTGTATATCTGCCAGCTGGTTGTATGATGCCTTCAAAGATATAATAAGAAAAAAATAACAACTGCTGACAACGATTTCGGCATTGCTACTTCATTGGAAAAGCAACCTTCATCAGGACACCTTTTAATGACAGAATTGTTTTGCATATAAAATTGGAATATCCTGATTCTAACTCACACTTGTAATCTTTTTGAGTCTTAATATAAAAATACATAAAATTGGATACACTTTATATGTTGATGTATGTTTGAGGGTTATACTTCATTTACCCCAATACAGTAAGAATGCACATACTATGAGGAGTCCTTCACAAATGTAGCTACTGATTTTCTGCCCAAATGCAAAATAGAACATTGTTATATGGTTTCTACTAAGGTAATAGAACTGTGTATTTAGGCTGGCAGAACTTCTGAATGTGGGAGACCAAGTCCATCCACACCATCAGAAACTTTCAGCCTAATTCCTAGCTAGCTCACAGTGCCTCGCCAAAACCTACTGGAGTGAAAGTTGATTATGGTAATCTTAATATGATGCCAAGACTTCCTAGAAAAGGTGTGGAAACAGATTGTACCCATTTGTTCTATTACTCATGCATGCCCAGGCAAAGACACAAAAGATATGCAAACTGAGTTTTCAATATATTTATGAAAACAAAGATAATCTTGCATAAAGTGAGTGAGTTGTGTTAATTAGGCAGTTGAAACAAAGCAAAGTAACCAGCTTGACAAACATGGTGAAGACAAAAATAATCGAACAATGGTAAATGTGTCCTAGAAGTTCTGGAGATTCCTACCTAAACCTAAGACTATACTATAGCATAGCCAGTGTACCTTCTGCCTTGCCTGATCTAAGGGATTAGCCATATACCTGAAGAGATTGTCAGGCGTTGGCATGGCCGTAGTAATTGGTCCATGTTCTCAGAGAGGGCTAATCACAAGAAGTGGCATGACACATGCATCCCATGGACAAATGTGGAGAAAGAATAGGAGAGTGGCAATGGAGCCAACAAACGGAAAGCCTACGGGCAGGCTGAAGCCCACTTATTGAAAGTGACAGTCTCCGCATGTGCTGTCTAGCAGAGACCTAAAAAGTAAATCTAATCTCTTTCTAATGTGTGAGGAAATGAAATGGATCAGTTATTTATTTAGCATGTGTTCAAGTATTTTACTTCTGTCCTTCATTACGAAAACATCAAACCAAAAGTCCCAGTTTGATTTTAATTTTCTTGAAATATTATGTGGCTTGCCAAACATGGTCACAATTCAAAAAAATTAAGCTAACGTTCAAACAAACATATATAAAACAGATTTGCTTCAAAAGCATTAAGGAAAAATGTGACACAGTTTTCAAAATAAGTTAAATGCACATTTAAAGACCTTCATGAGCACTCTATCTGTAACATATCGAACATAATATGAAATACAAGGCTATTGGTTTACTAAAACATTCTTCCTCTCAAATATAAATCTGGTGTTAAACACCATTTAAACGAACATGTGGTTGTGAAGGTTGTTTATAAAGTATTTCTGTATATACTTTATAAAGAATTGTCTCAAAATATGTCTACCTTTTGTATTAAATCAAGTTATATCCAGATTTGCTTTTATTTTTTAATCAATGGCAACTTAGTTCAACATTACTATTGAAATCAATCTAAAAAATTATTGACCTAATATAAACATTTTGTTGCGATCCTGAAGCTCTGTTTTTCAGGTCTGTCCTTTGACCCAGCATCCCTACGTCTAAATGTGATTAGTAGTGGTGGAAGGCACCATCACATGTGAGGTCATAAGCAGTGCATTGGGGGTCTAGTTATGGTTGTGATGCTCAACATAACGGGTAATTTCAGCCTTTTTAAGGTTTTTCCTCATAACCATAGTGTGCTTCTGCTCATGGGGAGTATCATAGATTTATGTTTCAAGCATTATTTCTTTTCTGATTAAAAAAGATACATGAATTTTTTTTTTCAGGAATTCTTTTAATGGTACACGTTTGCGCTTAGCTAAAGCAAGATAACAATAGTTGGGCGCTGCATGCATACCTATGCCTTTTGATACACTGTGCCCAACACCATTTTCCCCAGAAGCCCCACCCACACCTTAGTCTCAACTCCTTTGCAACAGAATGACCTGTGAAAAGCCTGTATCCATTGTTAGCTGGGTGTGGCCACTGGTCAAGTCCTCCGCCCCTACCATAAGAATCCCATGGAGATACAAGGTTTTTTCATATTTTTCTTTGACAGTCTGTTACTGTTTTCTGTGCGGGTACAATAGTGTTGTTCTCTTTAAAAAAAATCTTTCTATTTATGTTCTGGTTAATGTGTTTTAATGAGATACATATAGGCAATGTCAATGGCGCCCTGTACTTTTAGCGGGGGTGGGTGGGGCACAAACTGACTACACTCACTCTAATTCTCCATTCACACACACATCCATTCACAACATTAACTCCCACATATTCGCTCACACGCACACAACAAACAATAAAAATAAAATCATACTTACCTGCAGGCACAGCTCTATGCCTCGGAGATCCCAGGAGGGCTGGGACTGTTGCCTTACCTCAATTGTCACAGAGTGGGATAGGGTTAGTGAAGCTGCTGACCACACCTCACTCTATGACGAGGTGTCACTGTTTGACACTCTATCCTGGGCACTTTAGATGTTAGAATTGAAGTGCCCAGGTCCAAGGCAATCAGTGACACCCCCCTCATCATGAGGGGGAGGGCCTCCAGTTGCTTTGCCAGACTGAAGAGGTAACCTCCACAAGAGCTATGATTTCTTCAGCCTAGCAAAGTTGAGCTCAGGCAGCCAGAACCTTGTGCATTTAGCACATGCCTAGCTCTTGGATGCCTAATCTGAAAATAAAGAGTGCATGTCAGGCTGACCGTTGCTCAGCCTGAAAGACACTCTTCATTGTGGCCAAAAGGTGAGGGGGCGTGGCCCCTCAGCCCATTAAGTTGGGCTGCGACTGAGCACTTTTTGAGTCGAGTATGTACTCCCTGACTCAAGACAGTGAAGGAGAAACCGACTCAGCAGATAAGTGAAGGAGCCTGTTACTTCATACTATGGCCATTGTGTATCCTGATGAAAATGTAGACACCTTGATGTAAAAAAGTAAACACCTTCAGAGGCCAATGTTACCATACTGAATTGTACAGATGTCTGGGTTACCAAACATACCCAGGTAAAGGAAAATGGTTCAACCATTAATTAAATCCAAGAGTGGTAGTTTAAAACGATGGTACAACAACCTGAGATCAAACACAAGACAATTATGTAAGACATGTATGCATGTTCCAAGACAGTGAATTGCCAACAGTGAATGGTGCAGTGCGGAGAAGGGAGCACCGTATAGAGATGAATGGGTTGGATCTATACTCCCAGACACTTGGGAATCACAAAGTTTCACTGGTGCTGCTTGGAGAGTAAGGTCTGGAGCTCTTTGTTTGAAAGAAAGAGCAGATAGTGCTTAAGACATCTGGACTTCTTGTTTCAGTGCCTGGCTTGTTTAAAAATGTGAATTTTGCAGAGCTTTCCAGACATCTTGATTTTAGATGCCAAGTACAGTGGTGCACGTGTTGACAGTTTTATATCTGATTCAACAAATGTTGAAGATTATGCTAGCAACATGCAGGAGCCAGTGGAGGGCACTGATCATTGGTGGTAGCCTGTGTAACTTACTTATCTCTTTGATGAGGTATTAAAGCTACCCCCAAAGCTAGTTTCTGCCTCCCAGCTGTACCCCAGCCTCCGCATTAATTTATCTTGAGTCATATACACCTTCTGCTGTTATTGTGAAGTCCTCTTAGTTACATTCTGTCTATAGTTTCTAACTTGTATCCAATTCCTTCTGCAGACTTATTACTCCTTCCAATCTCTCATTTTCTCTTGCTCTATTTCTCCTGTTCGGAACGCTGCCTATTACTCCTGAGGTTAAGACTTTGTTATACAAATATATTCATTACAGTGCTTTTATCAAATGGGGCACTTAAAGTAGCATAGACCGATGTATTTAATTCTGAAGAGTAAGATAACTCCTTTGTGATTTGAAACATGGTCCAGCATCTGTAGTGCCTTTCTGAATGCATTTTTTTGGCAGCAATGGGTTCACTTTGTTGAGCGCAGTCAGTTGATGCTAGATGGTCTTGGTATCCTCGTGGTTGTATTTATACAGGTTAGTTTGTTTCCTAGAATGTATGTATGTATGTATGTATGCCAGAAATTATAACGCGCATTCCTACTCAATAGAGCATTGAAGCGCTGGGAGGAGAGAGCGTAAAAGAAAAGACGCAATAAAGGGCACTACCCAGAAAACAGGAAATCTATTTATTATCTTTTTAGGTTGGCCGGTTTCTGTCATAGGCAGACGAACTGGCTAATGTTTGACATGTGATGGAATTTTATTAGCACTTTAAATACTTCGTTGACAAAACTAGGCTTATAAACAGATTGTATTGTGTCCCATCAGCCTTCTTTTATAACAGCATACCTTTAATATGTTCAGATTGCTTATCTCAGCCCCTTTCCTTTACTGCAATCCTTGTAACATAACTAGTCACTTTCTTAATTCCACAGACATTCTGTTTTCCTTTTCTAAGTTCGCTCTCTTTTATACACTCATATTTTGGTGTTTTGTTTTGTTTCAGCCTTATCTGATTGTGATTTAGCTCCTAAAAGATAAATAGTTGTGTGAGGACGACAGTAGTTGTCTCTTCTAGGCATTTGTGGTTTCCTCCAGGCAACTGCTGAAGAAGATGTATCCTGGATCCTGTGGCAACTTCCTATGAAAAAAACTGGTTCTTGTATTTTCAGTAACATGCAGTGTGTACTCCTGCAGTACACATACAAGCAAGACCATCCAAAGCATATGATGTTCTGCAGATGTTCCCTCCAAACCACTGCATCCTCCTTCAAGCCGGTGCTAAATGATAACCACCTGTAAAAGGAGGCTGAATTATCTGACTACTCCAGTGCATAGTTCTTCAGCGACAAAGGGTGGATTGGTTCATCCACGAATGTGGCAACCTTCAGCACGGGCTAGACCATTTCGGCAGATGTCGTACCCTCCTCTGCTTAAGGGCTTGTCCTCCTGAAGGCAGTTGTCAAACCCTTGCTGGAAGGATGAAGTGATAGTCTGTGCAAAGCGTGTAAAGTACTCTTGCAGGAGATAGTTCGGTAGATTTCTTTCCAGAGCTCTTAATCTGTAGTCGAGCATTTGAGTGGTGGGCTTCACAATGAAAGTGACATCTTTCTGACTTCGGACTTGAGTGGCTCCATGCCCGAGAGTATGTTATACCTTCTTGCAGGCAAGGGCGTGGTGTGTGTTGTCCTAGGTATTTCTTTTGCCAAAGGTCTTCATTGGCTGGCTTTGCTGACAACTTACTCTGTCAGATCGTGTGCAAAAGCAATGAGATCTGCCCCTCAAAACATACTGCAAGAACGCAGGAGCCGCCGGCACCTACACTACAGTCAGGCACTTGTACTTTTGAGTGATCGGTAAATTAGTAGCCTCCCATATACAATAATAGACTTATTGAAGCCCCGCGCTGAGCTGACAGAGCGCCAGGGATTTGATATTGAGGCACGCCGGCATTTAGCGGCCTCGTATTTATATGCTACTGTAAATCTGCTCATTGTGCTTTCAGAGCAGAGGGCCCTAATCTCCCAGCAGCTTCAGAAATTTCTGTAAAAGTGTTCCAGCACATTAATTAGGCAAAATAATGAGACAGCTCTAAGTGACACATTTTGTAATGCTTCGTAAGAAATAGCAAGTGTCACAGGTTCTCTGGCACGTACAATTAGTGAGAGGCATTTGATGTGTTGAAAGGTTCATTGTTTTCCTTCTGCGAACAGAAACTTTTACTAGAAATGTCACAGTAATAACATGGATTCCATTTGTACAAATTCCTTCTGTAAGAACGTTGAGCTCATTAGAACATCCCTCCCAGCTGCCAACCCGTCCCTTCTCTGGAAGCCAGGACGTCGCAGGTCCCCTTTTAAAGATTTTTTTCCCCAGCTTCGCCACCTCCACAGCCTGGTAATAGTGTCTGTCTCACAGCTTCCGCTGTGCGAGCATCCTTCCAAAGTGTTTCTAAATCCTCCCTTTGTGAAGCATCCCTCCTCTCCTTCCCAAATTAAAGGAGTACATTCAGTTTAAATCAGTTGGGCCTGTTTATAGTGCTAAGAAGCTGCCGCCGTCGGTGGCAGGCAGGTCTACATAGGTATAGTAATCAGGCACTTCTTCATAATTTAGGAGTCTTGGTTATATTCAGCACTTTTATTCTGAAAGAAATAATTGTGCATTACTTGTGTTTGGGCGCAGCAAGATTTGATTTCAAGTTCAACTCTGCAGAACAGTCTCTGTCCATTAAAACCAGTGATTATAGGAGTGACTTATTCACATTGTTCTCGTACAAGTGTCCGCAAAGGTAACAGACAGAATCTACTGTGTAATTCTCAAAAATTACATCTTCAAATTGAGAGCACAACAGAGTCGCATGTATAACGTTATCCATGTGAGACAGTAGTGCAGTTTTATAAATGACACCATAAGTCTTTAAAGCATCATCAATGATTTTGTCAGCCTGAGAATGCAGCATAGACTTATGAGTGACATCAGTCTGAGACAGTACTATGGCCTTTTGAAGAACATTAGCTCTAAGGTGCTAGAATAGTCTTATGAATGACATCTTCAATCTGAGAGGCATAGTGGTATGAATTCCATCAGTTCTGAGATTCTAGCATAGTCGTATGAAAGACTTCAGTCCGAAGTGGTCGCATAGCTTATGTATGACATCATCAATTTGACACTATCATAGTCTTATGAATGACAACATCAATCTGAGACTGTTGAGTTGTGAATAATATTGTCAATCTGAGACTGCAGTATAGTTTTATGAATTACATCATTCTAAAGTAGTAGCATAGTTTCCGAAAGACATAATCAATCTTAGACTATAGCATAGTCTTCAAATGACATTGTCAATCTCAAACTGGAGCATGGTTTTATGAATGACATCAACCTGAAGAGGTAGCATGGCTTAGTTAGACTAGCATACTCTTAAGAATTACATCTTAAGGCTGAGCATATTCCTATGAATTACATAATTTGTCTAAGAAAGGAGCAGATACTTATGAATGACATCGGTTCTAAGACTGTAGCATGATCTTATGAAAAGACATCACCAGTCTGAAGCTTTGAATAGTCTTAAGAATGACATTCTCAATTTGAAATGGTAGCATAGTCACACATAAAATCAATGTGAAGCAGTAGCATAGTTTATAAATGACATCACCAATCTGACACTCTTTTTTGAATTAAATTGTCAGTTCGAGGCTATAGCATAGTTTTATGAATGACATAATCAACCTGAGACTATAGCTTAGCCTTATGAATAGCATCAGCTATCTGAGACGTTGAGTTGTGATTAATATTGTCAGTCTGAGACCGCAGCATTGTTTTATGAATGACATCATTCTAAAGCAGTAGCATAGTTTCTGAATGACATGATCAGTCTTAGATCGTAGCATAGTCTTCAAATGACTTCGTCAATCTCAAACTGTAGCATGGTCTTATGGATGACATCATCAATCTGAGACTATAACATAGCCTTATGAATAGCATCAGCTATCTGAGTTGGTACCTTAATCTTATGATTGACATCGTCGATCCGAGACTGAAGCAGAGTCTCATTAATTACATTCTAGGAATAGGAGTCAAATTGAAATCATTAACGGTTCAGTTGAGTCATTGTATAGTGTGTACTACAAACTAAATCGCCCGCAGGAGCAGTTAAAATGCTGAATGATGTCAAATGGTGACTGATGATGTAATTCAGGGAACAGGCTACAATTTCATATTTGTCACACACATGAAAATATTATTGAACTACTATTTTGGAAAATGATCCCACGTATATACGCAGCACCTACTTTCAAAACTGTTTTCCTCACAGACGCATTATACGACCAAGGATACATCACTTGTGCTACTGCTATATCAACGTATGTTAGTGAGTTCTTATCACACAACTGAAGATAGCCAGAATTTATTAGAGGTCTTTTATTTCCAGTTTGACACACTTGGTTATCTTAAAAGCTGATGCCTGTAGCTATGATTTGCCTTCCTGCTCTCCTGACCCCCTTTTAACTTTAATATGTCTGGTACGAGAGCGTAGCTTTTGCCAACCCATATGCGATCAACCTGAAAAAAGAGCTTTCTGAAGTATCACAGAGGGGATTTGGCCTTGCCCACATGTTGGTGGGAGGGGGGACATGTTTAGATTGGGCAGAAGTTGTGTACTTCCATGAAAAAATGATTACCCTCCAATAGCAGTAATCATTTGTTTATGAAGTTGTATGAGTTACAACTATTTACTAAGTCTAGCGGTTGAGTTACAACAGAGCTTGATCTGTACGTCGAACACATGCCACTGCAATGCTATACGTCTCCTACATAATTAAATACATATGGTATTTGTTCTTTTCTGGAGGCACCACAAATGGGAGAAAGCAGTCTGTAGGAATGTGTAGCTGTATTGCAGCCCCAGCTAAAAATCCTCTCCCTCATCATAAACTTCAGAGACACCTTAATATAGCATTTCTTAAGAGAATGTGTTTTTTTCTTCTTAATTCCTAGTGTTAAGTTTATATGCAGGAGAGACTTTCTTAATGCTCCTTGGCTCCCAAAAGTTTATTTAGTTATTCATGTAAAAGGGAAATATTATTAAGGTTATATTTAATTAACTTCAATTTTTAATTTTGCTCATATTAAAATAAATTAATGTACTTATTTAATGAGTTGTAATTTTATAATGCCTTTGCTAAATCCAAAAAATTGCCCATAATGCTACTATTCCTTGAACCATAAAAACTCCTTGATATCCCTTAAACCTACTGTTCCTTAAACCCTAAAAAAAAACCTTATTACCACCTAATGCTGTTCGTTTCTGATCACTAACAGTCCCTTACTGTCAGTTAATGCTATCCTTCCATGAATCCTAAAAAATATTACTACTTCTTAATGGTACCTATCCCTTAACCCCAAAGACCCCTACTGCCCCTTAATGGTACTTTACTCTGAGTCGCCTTAACTGCACCCTTTCTTGCACCTTAAACACCCTTTAGTACCCTTTAATGTTACCATTTTACCATTTTATGAACCCTAAAACTCCTTGCTACCACTTTAATAAATACATGTTTTTACTGTCATTTTCAGAGTAAAACATCAAGTTCATGTACATATCTCACTCAGTGCAACTGAGTCAATTCGGTAAATAATGGCTTTTTATACTTTACATCTATAATTAATAGTTCAGTTATTCATTACACATGTTGGTTCTTTACAACCATGTTACACATCAATTTAACTATTAAACCATACAACATAAAAACAAATTCTGGGCCAAGAACAATGTAGAGTGTTCAATATAGGATAATACCAATCCTATTTTATTAACTGTATAATTAGTTCCCAGTACATATAGGGTGGGATATCTTCTTTCTCCAGTAGGGACTATTGATATGAATGGAGTTCAGCTGAGGATGCATGTCCTTTATTTTCTCTCCACCAACATCAGTCGAACATCCTGTCCATCTGCACTGAACTGTTTAGTACATCTTAAAGATTCCTCAGGGTCTCTGCTTGCTAAAAACAGGGCATCCTCATGGTGAAATACTGGGAAGAATTGGGAGTCATATTTCTGATTCACACTGTAATTCCTTACTTCTACAGCGACCCTCTGCGTCCTGCTTGTGATCCCTATTATTTCTATTGCTATCTCATTCCCTGCAGTTATTAAGGCCTCACGTATAAGGAGGAGCTATTGGGTGATTTCAGGGGCGTTGCTATGAGGGCCTTAGTGGTGTTGGGCAAAAAGGATAATCTTAATTCTCTAAATAGTTAGAAAAACATTTTAGGGCATCAGACTAAGCCTTTTCAGGGCTATATTCTGCTGTTTATGTACAGTGCCGCAGTGCTGATTTGCATTTAGGAGAAATTAGCATTGCCCCTACTAATCTATCATTTACAGAATTTTGGATGTTTTGCTGATAATTCAGTTTTAGAGTTACCACAACCTGTTATCATTAAGTTATTGCAAATTTAGAGTTAAATGTGCAAGTACTCTTTCTTTTTCTGCAATTATTGGTGTGTTTGCTTGTATTGATAGACACATAATGTAGTACTTTTCTCTTAATGAAAAAATTGTGTTAAGTGCATTGGAGGCTCCCTACCACGCATCACCATTTTTTACAGCTTCCAGCATATTTGAGATGACCCAAAGTAGTATGTGTGTGAATGACAAAATACACCAGACACTAGTGCGTGACTAGTCTAACTTTTTTGTACTTATGTCCTATCTAGGTTAGGTAAACTTCCCTTTATATGTCTAGATCAGTGATACTCCAAGTACAGCCCGGGGGCCGCATGCAGCCCTCTTGACCTTTATATAAGGCCCCCGGATCAACAGCAGCACCCCCCAGCTGTTCTCTCGTCTCAGCACTAACATAAAAAAACATAAATAAACAGGCAAGTATTTTTTTAAGGGTTGATTGAAGTTAAAGAAAGGAAGTAACTAGGTCGTCCTGCGCCACTTAACTATAAGAACACCTTCATTTTCAAAGCCCTCTTGCAGTAAAAGTGTAAAAATATAGTAAGGTCTCTTACAAATTCAGAGGGTGTATTTCATTAACACGCAGAATCATTTTACTTTAGTACATCATATTCTATCAACGCATTGAGAAGTATTTTTTAAAGTGTTAGTTTTGAAACATGAATTTAGAAACATTCATTCTTCTCCACACACTGACAACATTGCCAATAGTGAACTAAGAGGCAGGTTAGTTGTTATTTTCACTCATAGGGTGGCCTGGGTCCCTATTACACATGAACAACACCCACCTTACCGTCTCACCTCCCTTGGCCCCCCCCCCCCCCCTCCAAGACGACCACTTTTCTGGCATCAATGCGGCCCTCGTCGCATCACAGACTAAACTTTGCGGCCCCTAAAACAATGTTTGTGAGTACCAATGGTCTAGATTGACAATATAGCTGTCTGGATGACATATTTCTAGCAGTTCTTTAAAATTTGCATAGAGTGGGTAGCTTGTCTCCACCCAAAGGAGAAGCACTCTCTCACGTCATGCTATCAGCTGGCTCCATATAATTTCACTTTCCAGGAAGTGCTTCCATCAGAACGTGTGAGGAGGTATTATAAATCTGAAAAATAATCGCATTCATTTTTATTATCCAAAATGCATTCTACACAAAAACACTTGTTTTGCTACGTTTTTCCACAGTAATGGCAAAGGCAGTCAGACAGGATTTAATGTGATACACATTTATTCATACGATGCATGAAAACAGCATTTTAAATACCTGAGTTATGTTTGTTGGCACATTAAAGCCAGAACTATTGGCTTCACCAATTCTTGTTGTCAGCTGGTGTAAAGTTCTCAGTGACCACAACACAAGCGGTATAAGCTGGCAATGGCTGGCAGCTAGGGTGCCACACATAAATACAAGGCACTGACCACAGAAGGCCGAAAAAAAATCAGCAGAGCAGTAATTGGGCTGCTGAAGACCTGGCTGGAAAACGTGTCACATGCTGATTGGAAGAATGATAAATGGACTGACCTCACAGGGGATTGACTCCTTGAAGAGACAGGTCCTCTTTAATAGATGGAAGGAGCAGGGCCTCATTTAGAAGGGAAAGGCTGCCTGCTGTGAAGATATGACAAAGGGGAAGTGCGCAGCCATTGATTTACGGTCGCCAATGACAGCTGAAAAATTCCACAATAATCATGACAAATGAAAGGAGAGGCAATCCGGAGGGGGAAAAATACCAATATGTTAAGCCTGAGACAAAATGCCAAGGTCGCATAGAAAAGGTTCCCAAACTTCTGCCTTTGACAAGTCTAATGGCGATATTGGAAAAGAAGGGGGTACGGGTGAACTCAAACGGCTTGCCGGAGCTTCGGGCTGAAGGGGACGCTAATTGGTTTCTTCGTGGATGCTCTGAGTTTCCGGCATGTAGTTGGCAGTAAGAGTGCGCAGTCAGCAAAGCCTGTGCTGACAACTCAGGTCCACGCTCTGCTTGCCATATGCTGGAGACAGCAAGGTGCTTCCAGTGGAGAAATGTGTGTTTTTGACACTATCATTCAGAGTGGATAAGAGCTGTACTGAAACAGATGAAGGGGAAAGGCACTTTCTGCAGATAGTATTTGTAATATAAAAGATCAGAGATAGCCAGCGTTTCTTGTCCTAAAAAACCACCCCCACCGCAGCATGCTTTATACCATGCCACATCACGGAATTCTTTCAAGAGTCCCGTTTCAATAGATGCCTCTTTTCAAAGCTGCCCTTTTCCCCATTGACAACATCCTTTTTTTTTTAATCTGTGCTATTTGGGAAAAAGGATACATCCATTTTATCTGCCACTGCAAAACACCACCGCGTTTTCACATTTTATCCAACATGTGCAGGAGAACGTGGATGAAGTCATGGACTCACCTGGTTGAAGCCCTGTTGGATGTAGGTACTTAAACAATGACATTTGTTGCAGGGTGGGGATACAAGCTTGTATTTCGCCCAGCCCCTTACTCTCATACTCTATCTATAAAGAAATTAAAATTAGAACACTGTCGTAGGGCACTACTAAAATACATCTAACATGGCTGCTGATTGGATCTGACCCACCCCTTCCACTCACCAGTGTTATTTTACAAAAACCGAATTAGGTTTCAAAGGAGATTTATGCTAACATCTAGTAATCTGTGAATTCCAACAACTTGCTGACACGAGACAACGCTAACAGGATTCCTTAGGCAAATTTGTGTGGTCTAGAATGTGGTCTATACGTTGATATCAGGTGACAGGTGTGAGCACAGTGCCAGGAAGGCATGTCCCTGACTGTCTATGAAAGAGACACCTTCAAGCCCACAGGCCTCGTTTCCATTCATTGTTACCTTCTGTCACACCTGGGGTGTGTGGCGTATACGGAGGTTGTGTACTTTATAATGCCTCAAGGGAAGTTTCTTTGTTACCTTTTCCATCTGGATTTTTTTTTTTACTGCTAGCAATTTAGTTGTAATTTTATGAGTTTCTCGAAGAGCTCAAATATATCCTCCTCTCACATGGCTCTGATAAAGTTTTAAATCTTGAATTTTGAGTCAGTAGCATTAACTCTGTGATACAAAACAATTGGATCTTTTTTTTATACCTTTATTTAGAGCTTTTCAGAAACAAGTTAGGTAACAAAGAGAAGAAAACAACAAAAAAAGAATGGATTACATAAGCATGATCACGACCTACAATCCAAGAAAAACCTCAATAGCAGGAAATAGTGATTGCAATACATGAAATGAGGAAAAAGAAGCGGCTAAAGGATCATAAAGAAAAGGAAGGACATGGTAGTGTTGGAAAATAAAAAACACTGCAGAGAAGTAAGTGCATGCATCAAGTGGCAGGGTCTTACACAACTATGAAGTAGAAAGTCACCGTTTGTACACAAGATAGGCGCGGGAGCTTGTGATAACAGATAGGTGTGGAGTGGTTGTCATATATCCTTTGGCCTTGAGGATGGGAGTTGCAGGGAAGCATAGAGCTCACTGGTAGTGTTTCAGTGCGTCAGGTCCTCCCCCAGCTAGGCAAGCCACTGTAGGGCGAGTGCTGCTGCCCCAATGGAGGTCAATCTGGCGTTTGGCCAACATTAACGCCAGAACTGTGAAGAGCTGTGTACTCGCAGGCAGGGGATTAACAAACCCCAACAGGGCAATCTGGGAATTGGGTGTGAGTTCCTGTTCCACCATGTAGGATAATATAGAGTGAGTAGCCTCCCAGAATGTGGCGATTACAGCGCAGGTCCAGGTCAGATGTACAAAGCCTGCATGTTCCGTTGCTCACTTGCGGCGCAGTGAGATTGCGTCGAGTCTAGTTTAGCAAGGGCATGAAGGGTAGAATAAGGGCAATGCAGATATTGATAAAGCAGTAGCTAGTGGTGATAATTATTTGAAATCAGCTTGGTTTGTGCACACCCGTAATACCATGTTTTATCAGAGAGGGGATGTCCCAAGTCCCTCTCGCAAGCAGTCCACAACTTTTTTGTTCCACTAAATCGTAGTTGGAGAGAAGCATGGTACAAATGAGATAAGAGATGGGTACAATCAGGAGCAGTAATAATCATGGAAAGAGGGGAGAGTTCCCTAGGTTCTGCAGGATAGGTAGGGTGGCGCACAAAGTGCTTTGTAATCAGTACAAAATAAACTGATCCATTTGACAGGTGGAGCGACAGGTCGTCATATCTGAAATCGACCACACCATGGAACTGGCAAACATGCCATCTGTGGTGTGAATCAGATGGGTTGCAAGCGTTCGCTGAGTTATTCGCTCGCAAGTGAGTGCCAGCCATGGGTTATTGGGAAGGGGGTCTTCAGAGAATATAGGGCGTCATAGCTCAATTAGTGAATGTAGGAAGCTGGCTCTGTAGATACTATATCAAAATGAGATATAGTGTGCACAGTCCAGGGGTTCCCCAGAGGCTTAACAGAGACTAAGGTAGACAATTCTAATGTTGTCTTTTCTGGTATTGTGGTCGAGCAGTTAGGCTTATCAGAGGGTAGTGCAAAGCATTTGTTGTACACACACAGACAATAGAAGAAGCAACCACTCAATGACTTAACTTCAGACCAATGGTTTTTTTATATAGTAAAAATATCTGTTTTTAATTTATTTTTAGAACCACAAGATTCAAGCTGCAGGTAAGTACTTCAATAGATTAGTATAAAAAATATATTTTCTTTATTTATTTTTAGAACCACAAGATTCAAGCTGCAGGTATGTACTTCAATAGATTAGTATTTCACACATGTATCAACAGAACTTTGTTTGAAATTGGTAAGTTATACAGTTTTTGAATTATTGGCAATAATCAGTTTTAAAAATGGACACTGCAATTTTCAGAAACAGTTCCTGGGAGGAAAAATGTTTAGTTTATTTTGCAGGTAAGTATAACACTTGCAATTTCAGTCTCCGGATTTTAGGAAGTCTGCTGGTTAGGGTTCAAGTTAACCCCTAACACCCACCACCAGCAACAAGGGGCCGGCTGGGTGCAGAGGTCAAATATGAGCAAATTTAACGTGGGCTCCTATAGAGACAGGGGTACTCAGAATCCGGCCTGCCTGCAGGTAAGTATTCCACGGCTCAGAGGGCAGACCAGGGGGGATTGAAAGAGCACTGGAGTGGCCAAAAGTAGGCACCAAACACACACCCTCAGTGGCACAGGGGCGGCCGGGTTCAGGGTGCAAAAAGGATGTTGTGCTTCCAATTCTGGTCTATGAGGGGACTCCAGGGGTCAGTCAGAGGCTGCAGGGGAGGTCCATGGGCGTGCCTCGGGCACACCACCAGCTGGACAGAGAGGAGAGACGCATGCTGAATGTAGCTGCACTGGGTGTCGGTTTCTCCAAGGCCGGGGGGCTGTGGGTGCAGTATGTTTTTAGGCATTGGATATCTTCGTCTGGAGATTCGCGGTCAGGGGGGCCCTCGGAATTCCCTCTGCAGGCGTCGTCCTGTAGGGGTGGAGATGTCAACCCAGGGTGGGCACTTGTTCGCAATCGCCTGGGGACCTTCTCTAACTGGGGGGACCACCTGGACACTGGCGTGGGCGTTGGGCGCAGAGTGGTCAGGACTCAAGCATCCGGAGTTAGGTGGGAGTCCTTAGTTGTTGGTTTTTCTTAGACAGGGCCGCAGTCCTCTGGAGTTCTTGGTCCTTTTGGGTGCAGGGCAGTCCTCTGGAGCTTGGCAGAGGTACCTGTTCCCTCTGGGTGCTGTTCTTTTGCAGGTTCTTTGAAACAGGAGATAGGCCGGTAGGGCTGGGGCCAAAGCAGTTGTCATCTTTCTTCTTCTCCGCTGGGGGTTTCAGCTAAGCAGTCCTTCTTCTTCTTGTAGGTTGCCAGGAATTAGACGACTTGGGTCCCGGGCGGCCCTTAAATTCTATATGTAGGGGCATTTTTAGGGGTCAGAGGGCATTAGCAAATGACTACTGTCCCTGAGGGTGTCTACACCCTCCTTGTGCCCATTCCCTTTGGGGAAGGGGGCTCAGACCTAATCCTATTGGTCCCTGTACTCCAACCCAAGATGGAGAATTCTGCAGGGAGGGGGGTCACCTCAGCTCTGGACACCTTAGGGGGGGTCCTGGCTGGAGTGGTCACTCTTCCCTGTTTTTCCTAATTTTCCCGCTGGACTTGCCACCAAAAGTGGGGCTTTTTCCAAGGGCTGGCAACTGGGGCACTGTAATCCGAGGCTTGAGCCTTTGAGGCTCACTGCCAGGTGTTACATTTCCTGTAAGCAGGGGGGGGGGAGTGTGGAGCACCTCTACCCAGGACAGGCTTTTTTTCTGACCACAGAGTGCACAAAGGCACTCACCCCATATGGTCAGAAACTTGTCTGAAAGCGGCAGGCTGGCAAAGACCGGTCAGTCCTACACTAGCAGTTTGGCTAAGATACAGGGGGCATCTCTAAGATGCCCTCTGTGTGCATTTTTCAATAAATTCCACACTGGCATCAGTGGGGGGTTTATTGTGGTGAGACGTTTGATACCAAACTTCCCAGTATTCAGTAAAGCCATTATGGGGCTGTAGTGTTTGTAATGACAAACTCCCAGACCATATACTCAATATGGCTTTGCTGCACTTACAATGTCTAAGAATGGATGTAGACACTGTAGGGGCATATTGCTCATGCAGCTATGCCCTCGCCTGTGGTATAGTGCACCCTGCCTTAGGGCTGTTAGGCCTTCTAGAGGGGCAACTTACCTATGCCACAGGCAGTGGTTTGTGGCCAGGGCACCCTGAGAGGGGTACCATGTCGACTTTGTCTTTTTCTCCCCACCAGCACACACAGGCTGCATAGGCAGTGTACATGTGCTTGGTGAGGGGTCCCCTAGGGTGGCATAATACATGCTGCAGCCCTTGGGAAACTTCGCTGGCCACAGGGCCTGGGCCCTGTGTTCCAGGGTTGTGCCAATTGTGGAAACAAAGGTACAATTGTGGGGAAAACACTGGTGCTGGGGTCTGGTTAGCAGGATCCCAGCAAACTTTCAATCAAAGTTTGCAACAACACCAGTCAGAAAGTGGGGTGTAACCATGCCAAAAGTGTCACTTTCCCACAGTAAAGCAGCCTGTTCCAGGCCCAGAACACTTTGGAAAGATTCTGGATATCTGCCGGATTTCTAACTAGGCTTTGAGGCAGTAAGGTAGACAGAGGGAAGGGAGAGGCCTGTGATTGCCCCGGCTTGAGGTATTGAATTCTAATATCTGGATGGTACCAGAAGTATGCAAAATGCACCTGGGTAGAATTAGAGGTCAGGAACTCCAAATCCACCTCGATCAAACAGAAGTGTCAGGGTGCTCCAGCATATGCGAGGCCGGCAACCCACCCACACCCAGCGCGTAAGCAGGCCATGTATAGTGTCAAAGAAGTGCTCAGTTAGGGTGATAGGAACATTAAAAAAAAAGTATAAAAACGAGGGAGGACCACCATTTTAATGATTGCTACTCGTCCAGCGAGGGAAAGGGGCATGGTGATCCATCACTTGACCAGAGTGGAAAGCTTCTCAACCGCCAGCCCATAATTGCACCTCACCACTACTATACCGTCTTTGTGTAGATATATACCAATATACTTGGTAGATTCCTTGCACCAAATTAAAAGGTAGTCAAATGTGCAAGGGGTTGTGGCCGCGGTGAGGGGAACGAGCTCCGATTTATTTCAATTAATGGACAAGCCAGAGAAAACGCCATAGCGGATCACCCCCTCAATTAACGGGGGAATAGCAGCTTGTCATCTGCATAAAGTGAGGTGAGCAAAGGATCACAAGGGAACCAGAGATCCTGATGCAGATGGCGCTCCTGCAGCTGGCGCACCAAAAGATCCATGTACATAATGAATAATAGAGGGAAGAGTGGGCAACCCTGCCGGGTGCCACGGGTTAAGAAAAACAGTGCAGAAAGGGCGCCATTAACCCAAAGACGCACCCGGGGGTGGGGGTGTATATAACAGTGTAATTAGGTCTCTGAAGCCACAAGGGATTCCCAGCAAAACAACTGGATCTTTAGTGAATGTCGAATAACCACAGGAGATAAAATACAAAAATTTGACAAATAGTTCTAGATCTAGGGAGCGAGGCTGAATGATACACCAAACAGCCAATAACTGCTGATTAACAAAAGGTTTTGCAAACTGTTGTTCTATCATGCCTTGTAACATACCTGCCTTTGATTTATATGTGGAAAACACTGAGATTTGCAGGATGATTGTCAATAGATTGAGGTTCCTGCTCGTTCAATAAGCGTATAACATTTTAAAGTATTTTATTTGTTTTCCTCATTACCTGTTTTGTCACGACGGTGTGAAATTAAACAACGAGGGCGGTGTGTAACTTATGAAAATGTCTCCCAGTGAAAAGAACATCATCCTAGCTCAGAGGTCTTCAAACTGGGGGGCGGGCCCCCCTAGGGGGGCCTCAAGTGGTCCCGGGGAGGCGCCAGGATCCGACTAAAAGAAGCATTACACAGATAACAGTGTCTTTTTTCAAGCAGAAACATGTTATTGCTCTTTTAAAAAGGTAACCGTACTTAACTGCATTGTTTAAATATGTCTGGCCATATTTAAACACTGCCATCTTTATAAAATAATTGTGAAAAATTCTGAGGTGGGGCCCAATGATTTTTATTTTTCAACTGGGGGGTTGGGGGGGGGCGCGGCATAAAAAAGTTTGGAGACCACTGTCCTGGCTATTTGTGGTTTAGGGAATGCGAATTTACAGACAAGACAGCCTTCTGCGGACTTCCCATCTCTGAGGAGGTGGAAGGTCATAAACAACAATTTTAGTATACTGAAAAAAGTGTTCACTTAAAACTTGATATCTGGAAGACCACTACCTGTTTTTTTAATAGCATCCGGGCACAAGACAAGTCAACCTATGATCAGAACCTTTGTGAGACCGGGAAGTCCTATGCGTTTCCCCCAAAATGAAAATAAAAGTCACTCTCTTTTGTGTTCATCGGGCATGTATGGCTCGGCCTGGGACATGTCTGCAGATTATGTTGCTGTAGGCACATCATGGAGGTAGCCTGCAGGCATACTGGACTTGTTAAAAGAACGTCAACTTCTCCACTCTTGTTAGTGCTGATAACAAATTTTGTTTGGCTAGAACCATTTCAGTGTTTTCTTTCACTAAATACCTTTAAAATCACCAGTGCAGTTTTATTATTTAGGTTTGGCATTAGCCAAAATCTTTACATTTTAGTAAAAAAGTTATGTATAATATTCTTATTGGGGTCTTTCTGACAGCACTCTTAATCCATTGGTCTGTTACTGCGTCATTTACATTTTTCCGTCCGCCCACTACAGCATTCAGCATAGGTCACTTGGTCGGCCCACTTCAGTGGTTGTCTAACTTCTTTGTGAGTGATGTTATACTGACCTTTCATGAGGAGCACATCTGCACAAAAACTAGTTCTCTTCTGTGCCAGGGACTACTATGAGAAGTTGTGCTTTTTGAGACCCAAAAATATTTTTGCCAACACCCATTTTTTTTTTTAGATTAACAAGGGCTTGGCAGTTTCATCAACAGTAATGTTTTAAAACACTTATGACAAGGCAAGCATTTGAAAAAGGGAAAAAGCTGGCAGGCAAGGCCAGACCTATTCTATTTGCCGTTGCATTTTTTTATCAGTATTGGAATTGTCATTACTGTATTTCCCTGGGATAACTAACACTTTATTTTAACTGCACTTTGGCACTGTTGTAATGAATGAAAGAAGTCGGTCTCTTAGTGCTTAACTCTGCAAACAGCCAGTTGTTGCTACAGAAAACAAGCATTGGCAAAACCAATAGGACTCACCTTTGCAAGAGCTATTGGCTTTGCCAATGTGTTCTAGCCCTGTTGTACACTAGCGTGGCTGCTGCTCAGCATGCCTAAAAGTTAGTAGCATAGAGGAGAGTAGTGTGGAGTGTTGTAGCACAAAATGGAGTAGAGTGTTGTAGAGTGGAGTGGCGAAGACTGTCATGTATTGGAAGGGCATAGTGTGGAGTTGCGTAGAGTGGCATACACTATGGTGGACCTGTGTAGAATGCATTGATGTAGAGTGTTGCAGAGTACAGTGGTATAGAGTGTAGTGTCATTGAGTGCAGCAGCATTGAGTTTATCGGCATACAATGCCTCGTCATAGAAAGCAGTGGTGTGCAGTGTAGAGTGCAGAGGCACAGTATGGAGTGGTGCAGAGTGGAGTGAACTCTGGTGCAGAGTGGAGTGGCGCAGAGTAGAATAGAATAGAGTGGGGTAGGTTACAGTGGTATAGAGCAGAGTGGTGCAGAATGGAGTGGCATATCGTTGAGTGATGGAGAGGGCAGTGGAGCAGAGTTGAGCGGCTTAGAGTGCAGAGTAGAGTCAAGTGGCATAGAGTGCAGTGGCGTAAAGTGATGCAGAATATAGTAGCATAGAATGGTGTAGAGTGTAGTGGCATAGAGTGGAGTGGCATGGAATTCAGTAGAGGAGAGTGCAGTGTTAAAGTGTGCAGAGATGTAGAGTGAGGTAAAGAGGCATAGAGAGCAGTGGGGTAGAGTACAATGATGCAGGGTAAAGTGCAGTGTCATAGATTGCATTGGTGTAGAGTGCAGTGGTTAATAGTAGAGTGGCATAGAGTGGAGTGGCACAGAATAGGGTAGAGTGGGGTAGAGTAGATTTTTTAGTATGTTGGACTGATGCAAGGTAGAGTGCAGGTGCGTAGAGTGGCATAGAGTGTAATGGCATAGAGTAAAGTTGTGTAGAGTGCAGTAGTGCAAAGTAGATTCGAGTGGCGTACAGTGGATTGGCGTAGAGTGCTGTGACAGATTTGAGTGCAGTGACATAGAGTTCAGTGTTGTAGAGTGGAATTGTGCAGAGTAGATTGGTGTGATGTGAAGTGCAGTGGTGTAGAGTAGAGGTGCAAAGAGTACCTTGGCATAGAGTATAGTGTAGAGTAGAGTACAGTGGCGAAGAATGGAGTCGTTCTGAGTGCAGTGGCATTGAATGGTGTAAAGAGGAGTAGTGCAGAGTAGAATGAAATGGTGGGGAGTGGCACAGTGTATTTATGGTGTGGTAGCACACTGCCATTACAAACAACACATTTTCAGTTGAAATGATCATTACATTTGCACAGACATACAGTTTAACTTCTAAAACTATACAGTACACAGACGAAAATGTGTGGAAATTGCGTCACATAGTGTAAGGATTTGGTTTGATCGTGTTAAAGTACTTGTTTGCAACACACTTCAGAAAAAAAACACAAAATGTGCTACATTTGTTTTCCTAATTCAGAGATATTCTGAAATATTTATACAGTTAACTTACATGTTGTCATGTACCAGAAAACAAAACCTCTTTCCTAGCCAAGTATCTAGCAAGATTGTCACATAAATCCTCTCACTTTGAAGTTAGAGAAAAGTAACAAGGGGGGGACGGTACCTGATGTTTGACCTCAGTCTTAGAATGCACAGCAAATGTGTGGGGGGGCAGTACTTATATTTGACCTGTCTTTGAATGCACAGCTAATGTGACGA
This sequence comes from Pleurodeles waltl, assembly GCF_031143425.1. Taxonomy (NCBI): domain Eukaryota; kingdom Metazoa; phylum Chordata; class Amphibia; order Caudata; family Salamandridae; genus Pleurodeles; species Pleurodeles waltl. Next base: position 1,425,389,865 of record NC_090445.1, read on the forward strand.
GATAAGAACAAGATTTATAAGTCTGTTTAGAGAAAGGGAGCCCTTGGAAGGATATTGTAAATAAGGTTTGGGCAAGGGAAGGTACAAACTTAGGTAAACTTAAATGACTTGGGTAATTTCATTGGTTCTTGGCAAGGCGTTTTATAGTCTTGGACTCGTTGGAAGGTGACTGCTTATCCTGGTGTAACATGTTTGGCTGGTTCAATTACCTATAGCTTGATGTTGTCATAGAGCAAGATCACTCAATCGTATATTAATTATAATCCATTTAGTGCCTTGTGTATCAGTGATGAGTGGTTGCAGTAGCCTCCTGGTCTCTTAGAGTTTATTTTTCAGGCAGCATCTTTCATATTACATACATATGAATCTACATTGCAATGATAATAAGCACTCCAGCTTTGTGGTCATACATTCCTCTCTCAAGTAGGGCTCTTTAGGTGGTAGCCTACCAGATAGCACAGCTGTCTGGTTTGCTAAAGAGCTCTCTGGTATGCTAAAGACATTTTGAGGAGATTCTGAAAGTTGACATGGGAATGCATTCTGCCAGTTGCTTGCCATTAGCTTTGTGGTTTGTAACTCACATGCTCTTTCTTTCCATTTGCTGGCTGTGTTTGTTTCAGATTGTCCAGCTTAAGTTATAGGTAAGCTCGAATGTTTAATTAATTTAATTTAAATTAATGTTTGACTTAAGCTTAAATGTGTAGTTGAGGAAGAGGCGGTCCAGTTGTTTTTTTATATTAAGTAATCAATTTTCAGTGCTCTGCTGAGAATGACACCCTTGCCGATTAATTCATAGGCCCTGGATCACAGGTTTTGTGATGAGTCCAGCTAGGTTTCCTTACCTATGATGCAGTCTGAGAGTTTTGTCTTCCCTTATCCAATCCTCCAAAAACTATTCAATATCTGCACACCTTTGTCTGTCACACCCATCACCCTATTGTGAGTTTGCGAAGAGAAGAGCACCTTTCGATGTCCTCCAATCTGGTTTTCCTTCATTGCTGATGTACAGACCTTTGCAGTTGCAGTGCACTTGGTTATAAAGTTGGGAAAACACAACTATACACCAACAGCAACCTGTTGAAACCTTCAGTAGCCGCCTGTTCATAACAATTCCTTTCTGTTCAACACACCTTCTTAAATGTTTCACATACAAAGTCCAAAATACTAATTAAAGAACTTTAAATGGTATATTCAGAGTGTAGACAAAATCTATATTCCTTAAAAGAAACAGAGCATACGTAGTATGGAGTGCACAGGTGTGACGTGGCACCTTGCAACACATTTACCTTCCTGGTGTCCCCTTGCTCCAAGTCTTTTGCAATAGCCCGAAACATATTTTTAGTTATTGCACTTCAGACCAACTGAGATTGTTCAGCAAAGGCCCAGACACATCAGGGCGTCCCAAAACAGTCACATTTTAGACCGACACCCAGCTGATTTTCAAGTGATATCACTCAGCCACTTACTAGTTCTTATTGGTTCTTGGTTTTTTAAAACAGTAGGAAGAAATGTGTGTATTCACTGCAGTTAGGCAACTGCCCACGACCACTGTGATACAGAGATGTACATTGTTCTTACCAGATGACAAACATTTGTAGGTTTTAATGGAAAGGCAACTGCCTTTTAATCAGGTATTTGAATCAGCAGTTGATCTAGTTGAAACAGGATCCAGACCTGTCAATATTAGACTAGTTCTCGGAAACTAAGCTTAGTTCCAAACCACTGGATTTCACTCATTTAAGCAAAGGATGCTACATGCTCCTTTTAATGACACCGGTGTTTAGAGGTGTGTTTTATGACAGATGAGTCAGAACTCTCCCTTTAAAGGCATCAAAAACACGGAGACAATGTGACCCAGCTAACTGCTGCAAACAGTAAAGCCAAATATACTACCATCCCAGAAAAAGAGCAGGAGGCAGAGCCTAACCGAAGCCCCAAGCATCTTCTTTTCTATTGTATTCATCCTAGTGGGATGGAGGCTGTTGCAGCCCTTAACAGTTTAGAAAGACACAACACAGATTGGCTTTGGAGATGTTATAAAAAACACATTGGTGTTTATTTTATCACCAACAATGTAAAGAAGCAGCCACACAGCCTCACTATTGCTTTCAGCAGAAAGGGCATCAGCAGCTATGAAAAGGTGAACGAGAAAGATTGCCAAACTTGAAATAACTAGATGGCTAACTTAAAATATTTTTAAATGAAAGGAAACACAAGGGACTCTGGCCTATTGTGGACTTCAGGACTTCAAATTAACCTGAAAGCAAGACTTCAAATGGTAATATGTAGCAGATATTACTCCATGAATCATTAAAGGAAGCCACCTTGGGCTCAGGGGCATGTACTTTCATGTTCTAATTCTTTCTAAATATTTTAAATATTTAGGGAGGTACACTTGTGTTTAAGTATTACAATGTCAAAGTCCTACCACTGGGGCTGACTTCAGCATCTTATCTTGTGAATATTTACTACCTGTGATCTTGCGAGAACAAAGGTTTCGCACCCCACATCTTTAAAATTAACAATGCCCTGTATTGAATGCCTCATCTAACCTTTCATTCTGATGTTTTCTTATTATGCAATTCAGGCTGCGGTCATGCCCTTCGAGGTTTTCAACATGCGCTTACATTCGCAATAATGGCATTAACTTTGTTAACAATAACTTTGAAAGAATCTTTAAACTTGTGGGAGGAACATACAATTTAATACAATGAATACCTTTTCAACAATAAGGGAAACTTGATCATAGATGCATTTTTCCTGGTTGTTCAACTAGATAACAAAGAACCTCTGGTACGGAAAGGTGAAGCGTACCCACTTTGATGTTTTAGATCTGAGAGCACTCAAACAAGCCTTGAAGTCTAACTTCTTCAGGTCTGATCATGCCTGCATGCATACTGGCAGACAAGAAAACAGTGATCTTTTATATCAGAATGCAAGGATGCACAGTATCTAACAAGTGAGTTCAAACTTTCGTGGACATGTACTCTCCAACTGAGAATTTCGCCAGTGACAGAACATCTGCCAAGAATGAAAGCACCACTGCCAACAGCTTAAGTCAGGGTGGACACCTGATCCATATTGGGACCATAGATAATGATGCTAATTCTGTTTCAAAAATAAAGAGACTATAAATGTACCTTTTGTTAACATTGAAGATCCATTTCAGCCCAGGTACCCACTAATCAGATTGCTGGTGAATCGTTTTAGATTTCTTAATAATAAAAAGATTTCTTTCCGCTTTTTCCACACATTTCCACTCCAGTGTTACAAAAATAGAGCAGCAGTACTAGCTCCGGATGCCTTGTTCTAAAAGTATAATAACAAAGTCCTTTGTCTCTTGCTGTAACAATGAATATGCATTCCCTTAGTTGGAGGGAGCAGAACAATATAAGATTGATCAAACACAAGCCCTGCCAAGTGCTGGCGTTTCACACCTACAGCTTTTGTTTCCAATTGCCTGTACCTGCAGGGCCTCAGATTGTTCACCTTCGCTTCGTTTTCCATCACTCAAACATAACACGCAGAGCAAACTAGAGGATGATTAAAAGACCAATCAGAATCTTTCCACGCGAGTTAAGCAGCGGCTGCTTCAAAATGTAAAATTTGGTTGTCTTAGCAAACAGTCTCAACTCTTCTTCTAATGCAAATCCGTTGCTTTAAGTCTAATAGAATGATGCTTTCTTGATAGAAGAGTTCGTAAACGTCACACTTTTTATTGTGGTAGGACCATTTGCAAATGCGTACATATTCCTATTGAACGTATATCACAGATCTTCATAGAAATTATCCTGCATCCTGGATGATGTTGCCTGTCTTTTTTTAAATCATTTTTTCACACAAAAGGGAAGAACTTTCACTACAGAAGTCATTAAAATAACTCTAGCTATTACAATAATGGGCAAATGCTTTTTATTATTTACGGGTTAACGGACTGCAGATAAAAGTCAAGCATTATCAAAACAAGGCAAAGCCACCGGCTTAATTTGTTGTACTGCTATTTTAAAGCAAAAAGACAACTTTAAGGAACGGCCACTGCACCCTCAACTTGGGTTAAAGCGACCACCACAGTTCTTTTTGTGACTAGTACTTCCAGTAGGCTTGGGAGGTTGACACAGGATGGTGTCCATATTTTCACTGGCACTGCTGGTTGGATCTTGATTCAAGAATGAAACTCAGTTTGGACTTGGAGCTTAGAAGATATGGGTTTGGTGAAGAGTCAGGTCACAGCCCTCCATTCCAGGAGAAGAGTTCTTAGTGTTTTCTGTCAGCATGTGCATTATTGACACATCCTGTTCCGGAGAAGAATAAGGTACTTTACCTGTAGTGTGGTCCGGAATTGGTATCTCTCATTTATTTACATTCAACTAACTGAGATGCCACGTGAGGCTAAAAATGCATTTGTATATAGATGTGCACTTAAATAATCAAGGTGGCTGCTGAGAACAGGGCTTGATGGTTTCTGCAAAAAAGGTCGAAACAACTAGATGGTCCATTATACGAATACTACCACAAATAAAATTCCACCTACTGTTCCTAGCCTGAATCTGGTAATTATTGCAAGGGCATCTGAATGTATATAAAAGGTGTCAACCCTGGGGAAACACATTTACCTAACATATTCTGAAGTATGTCTATGAAAGAGACTGGCAGAAAGAGTAGGTGAAACAATGATGTTTAATGCATTCCATTGGAGCATGACTACACCTCCAAGCTTAGTAGCATTGAAAATATAAGTAGTTACATGATCTCAAGCTGTGCTCAACATATTCTCAAGTTCTTCGTTTAGTGGCAGATTTGTATTTACCATGTTATGAAACGTGTTTAGGTTAGCTAAAGGCTACACTCAGTTCTCAGTGCACATTGGGGACTCAACAACAAGTCACTGCCTGTGATATTGTATCATATATACTACTGATTTAATTACTGTTAGTTGAAGGTCACATGTTTTGAAAGGAGGAAGAGGATATTGGGCCGTGAACATTGTTTGAAATTGGTTTAACTTTCAATGACAGTGTCATTATGCTCTAGCGTTGGGTGTGAGTGGTCAAAGGGTGGATCATCCCTGTAGACTCAGCTGACATGTACATGCTTTGACAGTCTTAAGATTAATATAATGCCAGTGGCTGTGTGTGTCATGCCATAGGCTACACCTTGGCAGGCTGTGGGGCAGAGTTGGTCAAGTCATTCCTGCCAATGATAAATCTTGGTTTCAGGATTCTGCGCTGTAGGCTATGGCTTTTGTTTTTGTTTTTACTTACTTACAAGATACTTTTTCATAGTGTTATATAGAGCAATTCTTCCTTGAAATGACACTTGCATCTCCTGTCTATTTAACAACCAAGAGCCAAAGTAATACATATTTGTTTTAGTCATTTGTTTCCTTTTTTTGTATTTTTTCATACCAAATGTGCACTGTGCACTCCCCTCAGAGCGCATGTGTGTTCGGCCGTCTGTCTCGGGCCGGCCAAACACACGTGCAGTGTGCTCTCTCCAGCCCGGCACTGTGTTGCTGAGCTGGAGAGAACATGCACAGGTTTCCAGTTAGCCTGGGAGCGCCCTGGTTGGGTGCTCTCTCCGCAGGGCAGGCTGGGTGCTCCCTCCGCAGGGCAGGCTGGGTGCTCCCTCCGCAGGGCAGGCTGGGTGCTCCCTCTGCAGGGCAGGCTGGGAGCCTGTGCCTGCACTGCACGATGGAGAAGTGGCGGCGCAGCGAGAAGCGGAGGTAAGGGTTTCTTTTTTGTTTATTAAATAATCCTTCCCTCCCCACTCCCGCTCCCTGTAACCTCGGTGTGCTGCGACTAAGTGCACATACTCGCCAACAACAATAGTGATAATCTCATTGTCACCGTAAACAATATTTTTTTTCAAGTGGAATGTGCATATGTGTATATGGTGTTTTGGACAATTTTCATTAGTTAGGGTCTGTGGTACTTTTTCTTGTGATTTTTCATGTACATTCAATGTTAGATTCTTATTCACATAGCAATGAAAAGGAGGGACAAATTTTGCAAATACACGGTGAGTAGTACATGGACATCACTTTTTCAATATATTTCTCACACACATGGTTTTGTATAGGTCTGTCTTAATCTAAATGTGATATACAATTTTTTCATCTATAAGAGTAACATAATATAAGAATGCGTCAGACATGCATATTTTACACACACACACACACACACAGACATTAAATCTGCTCTTCAGAGGGGATTGGGATTTGCATTAGGAGGGTTGAGTATCTCCAGACAAGGGAGTGTAATTAGACCTATGCTTGCCATTGCAGCAGTGTCCAAGGAGCGGTGTTCAGGAGATCCTGCTCAGCCTCTTGCTTTGCCTTTTGCATGATAGCTTCCATAAGTTTGAATCCCTTGGGGGGTGATGTCTCTGTGCATGGACCAAATGTCCTGCCTTTACTTTGATCTGTTTGTCTGGTTCCTGTTGTGCAGACTCCTTAATGTCTATTTCTGCCTCTGATCTCAAACGTGATTCTTCTGCTCCAAGGACTGGTGTCCTCCCAGGCACCCGAGTTAGCCCGTCTGTTTTGTGTCTGTCAGACCTGTGAATCTGCATTAGATCACATATGTGAAACTTCTCCAATGCTAATGCCTATTACACATCTCTTTTACAGCAGTTTTTTTTCTTCTGATGTTTTGCAGTTGGGAAATGTTACTTCCCATCACTGTCTACCGAGCGTTGTAAGGGCAGTCACAGGTCAGAAGCTGAGACAAGCTCTTCATCGTTTAGAATCAAAGGTTTATTCTTACCTCATTCCTATCTCTTCCACATATGTTTCTGAAGTAGTTTGCTATCATCCATGAGATGTTGGCGTGCCCCATTCAGAGGCAGGCAGTAACTACAAGGTTTGCCTTTCTATCTTTGATTTAGTTCACAACCTTTTGACTTCTGTAAACCCCCACTTCATCATTACTGGTACCTGGGGACCCCCACTGAATCATTATTGAATTCCGGGGACCTCCTACTGAATCATTACAGCAAACAACTGCAAAAGACTACACAAAAAATACAGAAACAAGCGTTCCATCAAACTCATACACACATGATTATACAATGTATTTATTCTGCAAACAAATAAAATTAAACAAGCATTTATAATGCAATGGGTCTCGCGTTTGCTTGAGTTAGAGCTATTAGCGTTGTAAATTTCTAACTGGACTTTTCGTGACACACAGACTGAAAATTAAAAGTAAAACATTTGACATAAGGGGGCTGATTCAAAGCACCATGGCCGCCATGAGCATGAGTACTAAGGAGAGACAAAAGGAAAAAGAAGTTTGCTCGTAGTCAAAGTTATCGGCAAAAGTGCAATCATCCATGTAACAGGGTCGATGGCCAAGGCGGTTACAAAACCATCCCAAGGAGGGACAAACGTAAAGCATTTACCAATGATAACAAAGGCTTTTTAAAAGGCAAGCCCATGAACAAGTGATAGTGATGGGTGTGTGCTGGGCGTGGTAAAAAGCCCAGATGCATACCAACACGTCGGAAAAGCAGCGCTTGCGCCCTGCTATGCACAACCTAAAAATGTAATAGGAAGGTTGGAACTTTTCTAAATTCAATTGAAGCCCCATATCATCCATACTACATTATGTTTGAGGCGCCTGGACTTCTCTCACCAGTCAATCCGAGGATACTAATTCAATTTTTAGCCTCCAATTTCAAATTCCTTGACATATACAGTGCCTTTCACATTTTCATTTGTACATTTAGCCACTCTATTTATATACACTTTATTATTAGGTTAATATTAGTTAATTTTTTAAGCAGTCACGGGCCCCCTGAGGTAGCTTCAAGGACCCCCAGGGGCCACCAGGTCACAGGTTGGGAACTACTGTACTAGACTCCTGTCAACAAGTGGTCCCTCAGTTCGGGAACCTACATCTTGAGGCAGGTGTTTTTACCAATTAATCGCGTACAGCACGTGTAGCATGCTTAGTTCATTTTCATTCGTGCCTCCACTGTGTTTAGTCCTGCTGCACATTCTGCTGTGTGTTGGGGGCTTTTTGCTGCTTTTGCACGTTCATAATATGTAGTGTACTCCTGATCCTTGATTATAGGAACTTGTAAAACTGTATAAAAACCTGCACAGTGTCTTCAGTAGTGAGCACACAACTCTGTTCTCTATCTCTTTCTTGCCCATCTCAGTTTTGGGATGACAGACTTGATCCACAGAGAAATCTCAGGTTTGATGGCAACAGTCATTGGGGTGTGCATGATGGCTTTGCAAGGGGAGAGGAAATTAAACCCGGGTGTCAGACAATAGGGAAAATGAGCTTTAGAAAAGAAAGACATGCAGCAGACTTGTGTAATTAATAGAACCAATGCCTGAAATGACATGAAGCCACCATCCAAAGTTTTAGGAGCCATCTTAACGGGATAAAGGGTGACATCCCAGCCCTACATCGTGCATATGTTTGCGGTGGGTGAATTGATCCAAGAGGGAGCCAAAGCTGATCACAGCCCAACTGAGCTCCAGTCCGTGAAGACACATGGTGAAAAAATAGAAGTCAATATTGTTTCTAACAGGCAATATAAGAAAATGTTACTACTTTGACAAGATGAAGGTAAACGAATGATGGTGATAATAAGTTATCCTCAATCGATTTGGCGTTAGAAGTCTCTAAATCGCTGAAGTTCAGCGGTCTACTATACAAAACGTACAAACTGACATCTTAAGAACAGTTATATCAGAAACTCCCAGATAAGTGATGAGGTCAGATAGCGTGGTGAAGTTCAGAAAAGCAACAAATCTATCTTTTTGCAAGAAAAGATCTTGAAGTTCTTCTTAATTGTTCAAGATGTTCTCTGAAATTAGTTAAGTATAAAAAAGGAGCTCAATCTGGTTGTTCCCTTCTGTACTGAACCAGGTTGTTACCTGGCAGTCTCTTGTTCTTGTTTAATTCCTTTGCATGATGGGGATGAGCTCTTAAGATTGCAGACCCTGACAGCAAGACTGTATGAAAGTTTAAAGGTCACATCAAACGAGTCAGAAAGGCATTGCACTGATTACATGTAGACTGTTTGGGAAAGTTCTGTGTATGTTAAGCAAGCTTTCCTGGGATAAAAGACCAATGGTCTGTTATACAAAAGTATTTTGCAAATGCAAACCTTACAATTTGAAAAATACCTTTTACTGTTTACAAATGTCATGTGAGGAGTCAGAGAGGACTTTCCATCTTGTAAAAGGTCGTATCGAACCCTGTCCGAATTGCAGATAGAAGGGGGTATGGAAGGGGTATGCCTTTCCCACTTGTAATTCAGAGAGGGATGTATCAATTGATTGTGACCACAATTGTGCTAAAAATTCATTGATCGTATAGTGGCACCTCAAAGGGGATGGTATCTGATCGTCAAAGGAGAAGCTGTGCCCGTGGTTCATGGTTATGGTGTTGAGGGGAAGAGGCAATAGTCCAAAGGAGTGCTCTGTACTCTCCTGATGTTTCCGCAAAATAAATGTTTTTTTTAAGAGGCACCAGTCCTTCTAATGGATATGTCTTCTTTGAAAAAAATGCTTCCTGTTTTGGAATTCAAATGTAAAGACAAGTGTATGCTGTCCCTGCATTTGTAGTCAATCACAGGGTGTCTGAAACTGAGGCCTCCTTAAATAACATTCATGAGACATGTCAGGTTTTCAGCCCCCTGGGAATGTGCAATTTGAGACCTCATCTATTACTACATAAATTGTATTGCAGATTGCATTCCCCTTCGCAAACCAGTCCTTGTGCAAAATCCATCTCCCTGGTTTGTGACTGACAAATAATACCGCAGGCCCTAAGTACAAAATGGTTAACCAGCACCTGTTACCGGAAACCCAAGATCACAAAATCCCCCTATAATCAGCCAAGCCAAAAAAAAAGTAGGATCTGAACACAGCATAAACAAACCACCTCCTGATCATCAAACACGCTTCTTTTCAGAAGGACATCAGGCCCTGAAAAACTTTCCCTGCTACGCACAGCAACAGTTTACCACAATGTGCCATTGCCATCTCATGTGCGTGTCTAGTCATGTTTCCAGATGGGTGAGCCAACAAATTACCAGGTTAAGCCGAGTCAGAGCCAAGAAGGAGGTCTGGCTGGGCTCAAGGAGCACGAGCCGAGCCCTGACAATGTTTGGCACGCAACCTGTGCAACCTACACCGTATAAAAATAAGATAAAGAATTTTCAAAATTCCAATTTTTTTTATTTCTTTGAATGCAGAAGTGCTTCACCATAGTACATCAAATTATTTCCCTGCTTTGAGAGGCATTTGTTTAAAGTGAACGTTTGTAAACATGAACTTAAAAATATTTATGCCCTCCTTCCTCCTGCCATGACAGTTAAGAAGCAAGTCAGTTGTCATGTGCACCCTATAAGTGGCCTTGTTTCTTACATAGAACAACATTATACACTGTTTAAATTTAGACACAAAAAAAGTTCTTGTGTAACACCATCAACTCATGTATTTTAAAATGCTCTCAAATGCAATAAGGAAACAAACTTTGCAATGCAATAGTTCTCGCATATTTAGAACAAGTTAATTGTCATCGTTTGATGACAGCACCCATGAGCGAAAACATGCAAGGAAACTGAGAATAGATGACTTGGCAAAATATAAAAGTTGGCTTTGAGCAGTAAAACTTCGCAAATTTGTTTGTCCTGTTGGGCACATGTTTTCCAGTCCCAAGCTTCCTATATACTAGGCACTAGAAGTTAAAAAGAACAAATAGTACGTCAGTCACGTCGGGAGCAGTGGACGGGCACAAATTAAGTTCAGTCAATTAGTGCTTGATCCCTGCTCCACCAAAGAAATGAAAATGAAGCCAGACGTGCCTTGATGAATTACAAGACTATAAGGAAGAGTGCCGAGCAAACCAACAACTGGTGGGTGACAGGTAGGCTCCAAACCCTTTAGTGAACACAACAGAGTCTCACAAGCAGTGGGGGCCGGCAGCTTTAGGAGGGAGGGGGCAGGCGGGACACACACACACACACACTCATTCTTTCACACACAGACACGCATGCATGCATGCACATCCATTAACAACACTCATACTATTCAAACACGCACCAAACATTCATTTTAAAAGATCACAACACACTCATTCTTTCAGACACGCATGCATGCACATCCATTAACAACACTCATAACACTCAAACATGCACGCGCGCACCAAACATTAAATTTAAAACATCACACACATACACACACACACACACACACACACACACACTTACCTTCAGCCTCCAGGTCCCAGGAGGGTTGGGACTGCTGCCTTCAGCCAATGAGGAAAGTCAGCAGCCCCAGCCTCGTCACAGAGTGGGATGGGGTCAGTGAGGCTGCTGACCCCACCCCACTCTGTGACGAAGTGTCACTGATTGACACTCGCCCTGGGCACTTCAGGGCTTAAACCTGAAGCGCCCAGGGAGAGTGTCAATGGGTGACGCTTTCCTCGTCACCCAGGGGAGGGCCTCGAGGCACCTTTGCTGAGCAGAGGAGGACACGCCCAGAGGAGCTGTGACCTCCTCAGCCCAGCAAAGTTCAGCTCAGGCAGCCAAGAGTGGGCGCAAATCACACATGTCTGCTCCTGGCTGCCTGAGCTGAACATGGAGAGTGTCTGTCAGACTGACCTTTGTTCAGCCTGACAGACACTCTTCATGAGGGGCAAAAGGTGGGGGGCGTGGCCCCTCCACCCTAAAGGACGGGCCGCCACTGCTCACAAGCAAGACGCATGTGCTAGGGCATGCACTTGCAGACTCAACCCTAAAAAGGAAATGCAGTGAAATCAAATATTTGCCTAGGATCACACAATTTGCTCAAGCAAGGAGGCTAGGAAAAATCCCATGTTTTATGATTTCACATTGTGCCATTCAGACACTATATGATTATCTATTTGCCTCCCCTGTTTTACATCAAAGGTTAATGTTTTTTCTTTAAGTCTTGGCACATTATGTTAGAGCGTGGGTAGTGGGCAGAAGTTGCATGAAAGCTCAGGTGGTTTTGGGCTCGAGTGTCCAAGAGGACCTCGAGCTGAGCTAGATCCAGGCATCTGGCTCAAACCTAACTTAAGCTTGCAGGAGCTAGCCCACCTCCAGTCATGCTTAAATAATTACATTTGTCTCCCTGTCCTCCACACTTGAATTAAAAAGTTATTTTGTTTCTGATTTAAAATAAATAAATAAATAGAATATATGAAGAAGCCATATTTGATTGTTAACATTTGGTAAATTTTGTGCATTAAATGTGTGCGAAATGGAATCCATCATCAAATAGATTACTTAACACCCGTCATAGCAGACACTGACACGTAACATGCAGCCACACATTGGCTACTTGGACACAATAAAGAATAGTGACAGTAAGGTTGGGTGAAAGTTTAGGGTTCTTTGCAACAAGAAAGTAGACCTCAATGTAACGTTCCGCTGAGATCCAGGCACAGACATGAGTACCAGCACTACTTTTTAATCTGCAGTATTTTCAACCTCTGCCTATGTGGGTGGACATTAGTGCAGTTCTTTAGAATGTAAACACTCTCGTGGGCCTCTAGTCACTTAAGTGAGCTTTTCTCCTAGCTGATCACCATTTCAGCATTCTTATTGTTCCGTAGAGCATGCAGCTGAATGTTTCAATGTGCAGAGAACTCCTGTGCAGTGTTTATCAAACACTTCATTGGTTGTTTGGCTGCAGGACAGGGCCAACATTCTTTAAATAGAAGAGAGATTAACAACCCAAATCTTGCTCCTCAAAGTCCAGGGCTGTGACTTGTGGTATGCTTTAGATTTGTGCAAAAGCCCTTTGGTTTAGCATCACCCGCTGCTGTTTTTCAGAGTCTTATACATAAGCTGTTGAGGGCCGTGCCCGGGTAGCCTACTTCCAGAATGCCATTTTGATTATGGGAAAGAGCAAATATGAACATGACAAATACTTGTTCAATATGCTAGAAAAATTGAAGGCATATGGATTAACTGCTGAATTAGATAAATGTAAATTTATCAGACACTCGATGACATATTTAGGCCAGGAGGTTAGTGAGAAGTGAATTTTTCCTGAAAGAGCGATTATAGAATCGATCAGGGATGTACCTACTCCCACATGTAAGGAGAAGGAGGAGGTAAGGTTATTCTTAAGGCTCTCAGAGTTTTATTGGAAATTTGGGAAGAGTTCTGAAGAAAAACATTAAAATTTATTGGAACTGCTGAAAATGCAGCAGAGTTTTGAACGGAAAGGGATTTAAAGATGATCAAGGATATTTGCACTGCTATTCACTTACAGGGATATGACCCCAGAGCTTGTAATTTTGTGACAATGGATGCCAGTGGGAAAGGGCTAGGTGGCAGATTATCTTATATTGCCAGCAATGGGGTGGAAAGGGCTGTGTCTTTTGCTTCTTATTCTCTTGCATTGCCTGAAGAAAAGTACTCTGTCATTGAAAGGGAGATGCTAGCTTGTGTGTTGCCGGTTGAGAAATGTAGGCAGTTTCTTTGGAGTGTGAAATTTACATTAAAGATGTATCATAAACCAATAGTCAAGGTATTAACCACTGATGGCTCTGCTAGAGCCAAACCTCGCATAGCCAGGATGTCTCTTCGATTTCTTGACTACACACATGAAGTTGAGTATTTGCTTGGAAAGGAAAAACAAAGTGTCAGAATATTTAAGCAGTTCACCATTAGAAAGGAAGGAACATGGAACTAATGAGTAGGATGAGTATTGTGTAGCCTGTGTGGATTACAAAACCCACACTATTTTGGAGGGTGAGAGGATAGGTAGATATGAAAAGAATAAGGACCTAAAAAGGTAATGGAATATGTTGTGCAAGGTTGCCCTAGTATGTGTAAATTGACCAAAGAGTGTAAAATGTTTTTGGATCTTAAGGAAGAGTTGTTGATATGTAACTCAGGATTCCTATTCAGGGAAGACAGAGTGGTACCATCTCAAGCACTCTGACTTAGAGTACTATGGCTTGTGCATGAAGGACACTTAGGAATCGTTATGTCTAAACAGAGAGTAAAAGTCTTGTACTGGTGGCTGGGAATAGATTCAAAGATGGAAACATTAGTAAGGAAGTGAAACATTGTACACCAACGCAGATAAATCCAGTGTAGTATTCAGACTACCTTTAGATCACACTAAGATTCCAGCTTACCTATGGGAGGCTCTAGCATTGAGAATCTTGGTCCGATTCTAGATAGTTAGGGAATACCAAGGAATATTATTATACTTTTTGATACTTACTCCAAACGGCCTAAGTTGGTAGTGTGCAGAAAGATTGATGCAACTTGTGTAGTAAGTTTCCTTGAGAAGGCTTTTTTGAGAGGAAGGATTCTAAGGTTGCTTTTGAGGGACAACGGTCCAGAATTCATGTCGGAGAGATTAACCAGATTTCTTTTTAGGAATGGTATAAAGGCAAAGAGGACATTAGTGTACCATCCCGCAGGGAATGGCACCGAGGGTGATTATGGGCAGTATCCAGGCTGCTGTCAATGTTGGCAAAAACTGGGAACATGGCCCTGATAAGCTAAAATGGGCATACAGAATAACACCCACAATTACTGGTTACAGTCTGTTTAAAATTCCTAAAGGACGTGAATCATTCACCAAAGACAACTATGCTTGGATGTTTTGTGAATGTCAAAGTAAGTGGTCACCTGAAGTGGTGAGAGCCAATTTAGAGGAAGCACATCAAATGTATAAATTATCCTGTGACAGGAAAATTGTCAAGAATGTTACTCTAAAGGAAGGTGATTGGGTGTGTGTTAAGTTAGACAAAAGGATGAGAAAGGGTGACTGTCGTTTCTCTGAACCACTCATGATGATTAAAGTGCATGTTTGTTCAGCCAGACTAAATAATGGGAAAGTTTGGCATCTCAGCATACTTTCAAGGTGCAATAAAATGTTCTCCTGCATTGTGGTAGGATGGGTCCTGGGAGTTACAGGTCATGGGTGCGGGGGAGTATAAAGAATCTTGAAAGGGAATTCCATTTGCTCTGTGAAACTCCATCTGCTCCTTCTACCCCATCTAACTCTTCCTTAAATTAGGGAAATGTAGCTTTGCCCATAATTCATGGTGTTTCTGATAAGAGGGTAGGGGTGGAGCAGCCTTCCTGTCACAACAACATGGATTTTGCGAAGCCTACCATAGTGTCTAAGGATTCCAAGGTGACAATGTCAGGTAGAGCTGTGGCATTTCCTGTGAAGTTAAAGGATTTTGTTGTGGGGTAAAGATACTCTTGCCCCTATTAGTCACTGTCTCTTGAGTCATGTATCTATGCATCGCTCTGTTTTCAAATGTAGTGTTGCATAATAATTTGAGTTATTACCTTAATATCTAAGCAAATACATCCCTTGGGTTCTTAGCACATAGGTCCTTTCTTCCTATGTTGATATAGCTATGCTTAGCTTTTTTGATGCTTTAGTGGAGGTCTTTATAATTGTATTGGGGGAGGTGTGTAGTGTTGCTATGTATATAGTTGTTGCCATAGCTGCTATGACAGAGTATAGTTGTTGTCATAGCTGCAGTGAACGACTATAGTTCTGACTCTGGAACTAGGGACAGTTTGTGGTGACTTGGCTGAAGAAAGATGTGTATGATTGCTCCCCAGTAAACATCTTAATAATTCACAACTACATCTCACAATTTCACTACTTGTATGTCTCCGTCACTACAAACAGGGCCCCCGTTAATTAAATTGAGGAGGGATTAACAACCAAAAACTTGCTTCTCAAAGTCCAAGGCTGTGACTTGGCCAACACTTTGGATTTAGCAAAATCACTTCACTCTAATGTCGAGATATGGTAGATTACGACATCGGGTTCTGTTCAACACCATTTTGCAGGCCTAACATCAGCGAATATTGCTACCGAGCTTATCTGCAACAAGCTTTCTAAAAACAGTTTTTGCAGTTTAGTTATGAGGGCTACTTCCTGTTACCCGGTCAAGGAATTGTATACAGTGAATATTGTTCTAAAAGATTTTGTTATTAAACATTGTCAGGTCTATTGGGACTTCCTTGCGAGTTCTCTTTTTAAAAGAAAGATTAGAGTCATTCATACATGTTTTGGGCACTATAAAAAAGGATGAGAAGATGTGGCATTGAAAACCTCCCAGTCTTCCAGAGGGTATACAAGGGAGTTATGGACGTGCAGAAGCACTGTATTGAAACATTTATATAGCGCTTATTACCCCTATGTGTGGAGCTGAAGTGCTTACCTACATGAGCAGCACACCACACCGTGTATGGTATTTGGTTGGATGTGTGTTGCCTTTGTTTTATCACAAAACACATATCCACGTGAAACTCATTTTCAATCAGTTTAAATACTATAGCAGAAAAATCTTACTACTGGTTAACTCATACAAACAATTCTTAAATGAAGATGAAAATCATCTGTTTAGAATCTTTCAAAAAAGCTCCACTGAATTCAATGCCAACACACATGTGAAAAACTTGTTTGTAATGTTTTGGAAGCTGCATCAGCTTATAATGGTGAATC
Source organism: Pleurodeles waltl (assembly GCF_031143425.1). Lineage (NCBI taxonomy): Eukaryota > Metazoa > Chordata > Amphibia > Caudata > Salamandridae > Pleurodeles > Pleurodeles waltl. The sequence continues at coordinate 1,425,406,357 of NC_090445.1, forward strand.
ATTTTTAAAATCATACTCTAGGAAAATAAACAAAGAGTGATAGTTGAAAAAAGTGGTCCCCAAGTGAGAAAAGAAACACCACACCATAAAGCAATAAAGAAATTGCTTATAGTTTTGTGATCTTTAGTGTATCTCACAAAGACAGCCTCTTATTAAGTTATAAAGTATGCTTGTCCATACATTTATTGATAATTCAAAACATAATCAAAGAGGTCTTGTCTCATTAACTGGTCAACGGCGTTTCGACCCTCATGCTGGATACTAGGGTCTCTTCAGGACAAAAAATAACCTGGGGAGCTGTCAAGGAAAAGACCATCAGTAAAGAGTGTGCTATGATGCATAGAAACAAAAAGGGGTATATTTAGAATAATATACGTATTGGGGAAAGGCCTCAGTTGGATGTCGAATATTGGTATCTGGAAAAAAGGGGGCTGAATTCAGTGAATAAGTTTATATTAAAATTAGCATTTGTGGGAGCAAGTTATATTAAGGCATAACTCACCACTGTCTGACCCAGAATGGTGCTTTTGTCACCTAAAGAAAGAAAATAATTCATGAGCCTGTGAAAAATAAATTAATGACAGCTTGAGGGGAGAAAATAATCTTTTTTACCTTAATATAAGAGCTGGGTAGACTGGCAGCATCTTCCCACAGCTGGGGATGCTGTATTTTCTTAATTCTGAAGTCTGGATACAAGGGAAAGTCAGACCTGACTTTCCTTCTATAAATAGCCTCTGGAGACAAAGCCTGATTTTGGCACATGCCCGAGGGCAAAAGGCAATTAGAAACAGCTGTGAAGAAGTCGAAGAGAAAGATATTATACTTTATCCTTGTTTGGATTAGGTAATATAAACAATAATTATGAGAAAGTTGAATGTGAATTGGAACAGACTATAAGTGAGGTGAATGTAATCTATTAGAAATAAATACTGAGTGGAAATTTTTTTTAAAAAGGGGAAAAAAATAGAGCAAATGGAGAATCGAGCCTAGTACCTCAGCCTTAATAGGTAATGGAATTGACACAGAGCCATACGGAAGGTGATATGAGCAGCTTCCCAAAATGAGAGGTAAATAAATACTTAGTGGAAATAAAAAAAGGCGAAAATAGGTTGAATGAAGCATCGAATCTAGGGGCAAATTTATACTCTGTTTGCACCGGATTTGCGTCATTTTTTTTTTTTACTCAAATCCGGCGCAAACTTAACTCCATATTTGTATTTTGGCGCTAGACCTGTCTAGCGTCAAAATATTGGAGTTCATGTCATTTTTTTACAGTGAAAACCTACTTTGCGTCAATGACTCAAAGGCCCTAGCGCCTTACTTATCCTCCTGTGCAAAAATCACGCACGGGAGGAGGAGGGCCTAAAATAATGGCGCTAAGCCTGCTTAGCGCCATTATTTAATGCCTGGGTAAGGGAAGGTGTTAGGGGGACCTGTGTGCCCTTCCCTGCCCCCAGGGACACCCCCACCGAACCCCACCCACACCTGGAGGACACCTAAGGATGGGGGGGGGCCCATCCCAGGTAAGTCTGGGTAAGTTTTTTTTTTTTTAAGTGCCATAGGGGGGGCTAACTTAGGGCCCCACTACATGGTACTGTGCCCAATGGCCATGCCCAGGGGACATAGGTCCCCTGGGCATGGCCATTGGGCAGGGGGGGCATGACAGCTGTCTTTACTAAGACAGATATCATGTCCATGGGGGTTGTGCGTCAAAACATTACGCTAGTCAGGTTAGAGTCATTTTTCTGACTCTACCCTGACTAGCATAATTCTTTGACGCACAACCTCCTGTTTCCCCTACGCCTCCCCCACCCGTTTAGCATAATTTATTTTGACGCTAATCGGGCCTTTCCGCCGTGTAGCATAATTCCTTAAATATGACGCCCGGCTGGCATCCAGGAATGCCACTAGCCATCAGTAAACATTTTGATGCAACCCTGCGCTAACGCAGGTTTGCGTCAAAAAGTATAAATCAGGGCCCTAGTGCCTTTGTTTTGATCTTGTGTGGGAAGTGATTCCAGGTCGTGTGGTGCATGAGGACCACCGAGTTGCAGTTATTGTGTTATGGGAGACATCACTTAGCAGTGTGATGGATGAAGAGGTGTGAGGGACATGTGTATAGTTTATGGTTTTCAGCAAGGCTGAGTTCCTTTATAAAGTTATGGAACTCTCAGGTGACTTGTAATATCCTTATCACGTACAGCAGGGGGTGCTTTTATCTCATATAATACTTGGCCATACCATTACCTTTCCTACAAACCAATTAAAGCCTCTTTTATATGAAAAAGCGAGCGTGTCTATACACATAAAAAATAAAAATAATACGTCTAGTGCAAAAATAAACACATCAAAAACCTGTTTGATATTTGTTGCAAACAGATATTGGATAAAGTTCAATGCAAGTCAGCTTTTTAAAAAAATTAATGTGTAGAAAAATGTAGACATTTTCTAGCTTTTCATTATCTAATGAGTGCGAGAAATGATCTCTCTGCTTGTCACTGTAAGCTAAAAAACATAGCAGAAGAAAGAAAAGCAGTGTTCTGTATTTGTTACTTGAAACAGCTGCTTCCATTATGCTCCTTGACCTAACCTTCCTCTCACCTTCGCTGGTGGGTTTGGCAGCAGTCATTGTGACAGTGGAACTTGATTGTAATAACTTATAATAGTTGAGTTCTGACGTCTTTTCCTTATAATCGGTGATTGGGTGCGTCACATGTTGCAGATTATAAACAAATTAGAAAAGGTATTTATACAGGCATTACAGAACTCCATGTGTTATATAGCAGTAACTACCCCTGATGAGGCATTGTTGTGCTTTTACTCTGGGCAGCTTGCTGCTCCAGGTCCCAGGGTTAGTGCGGTTTCTTTGGTAGTGATTGTTGATTATTATGGTTATTCTTGTGTTCTACAGGATTGATCCCATGCTTTACTCTAGTTTCTGGGTAGAAGATTACATTAGTAGGAATTAGGTGTAATTTTTTGTGGGAGAGAATGATTGTGAGAACCCTATTCAGATGGCCACAGTGCAAGCAAGAGTTACTGAACAACTCCTGTGGGTTAAGGCCTTTTACTCCTGATGTCTTGCAACCTGGCCTACTATCAGTCCTCAGCAACTGAGTGAAGTACTCATCCAGCACTTGACTCTAAGTGGTAGCACAGGTCAAGCAGTCCAAGGCTTCTCTGGGGAAGTAGACACAGAGTGTTGAGCACAGGCTCACAACTCAAAATACGTTCACCATCAGCAATAAATGAGTGTTCAGTCAAATACTTGTTTTTATGACAAACAAAATGTCAAATATGGCATTCAAAAACAATGCACGCAGTCCCCTGAGGTCAGAGCTCTAGTGTTGTATAGGTGGGTACCACTCCTAGTGGAAGTGGTTATTTCCCATTCACTGTTAGTGACATTCAGGTTAAGCCCCACTATTAGTCCGGGTCTTAGTAGTCCCACTACAACTTTTTATTACAGTCAAAAGTGTTCCAGCACCAAAGTTCTATTTGGCAGGCAAGTTCCCCCGGGACGTCTGGCAAGTCAGTAATTCTTACCCGCACCAGCAGGGTCCGACTGAGCGGAGTTTCTGAGCACACCCCTATCACGGGCACTGAAGGCATAGTGGCTATCTCCCTTAAGTCTTTCACAGGTTGCCTGGGTGGAGCTGCGGTCAGATGTTCTTGAGTGCCTCACAGGCGGTCCTGCAATGGCCAGGAGCTCTTGATGCTCCTCAGATACTGGTAAGTTTTTGGAATTCTCCCAGAGGTGGTGTGGGCAGCGACACTACTAGTTCTGGTTCTCAGTGATGGCTTGGACTGGCTCACATCACCACTGTGGCCCCCTGCCCCCAATGACCGTCTTGACCAGATGACTCTTCTTGCCTTGTCCTGGTGGTCCCCCTTGCATACGTAATCACAGTTTCTCCTCTGTGCATGGCCTACAGCCCGGTAGGTACAGCAACAATTTTCACAGTGGGCCCACCTGGCTTACAGGGTCACCGATTTAGTGCTTGTACACAAGAAATGATCAGTGCAGCCACAGTCACAGTTTGCTTCACAGCATCCCTCCTCTGGGATACTGGTGTCGCTGACTTTTCCCTGCACACAGGCAAAAACGTGAATGGTGCAGCAGCTGCATCCATAGCTACTGAGATCCAATTGCCATTCCTGTGTCAAAGTAAATCACTCCATAAAAATAGTAGTTGAATTCGCACTGTGCAGCACTCCACACCAAACCGAGGGCAAAGGTGAGTTAAGCACAGAGCAAAAGAACTTGAAAGGAGAGAGACTGTAGGCCTCCTCCAGGTACACAGATAGGAAGGACCACTGCACTTGTGCTGCTTACGTCCTGCTAACGGCAGTAACCTTCCACCACTATAAGGTAAAAGCTTTAGGCAAACCGTGAGACAGGCCTGTGTCAATGCGCAAACAAATGATCCATTTAGGCCCATGACAATATAAGTCAGAATTAAGGAGCCAGACATTATCACAGTTTGGGCACTCAGGGTAGCGGTGAACATCCATCACCATGTGAGGAGATTTTACATCCCAACAGAGATATAGGTATTTCATGCACTGGTTATGGTAATAATAGATAAGCTACAGAAGATTAGGTATTGTTAGCGTTCAGTGTATGACTTTAAAAGAGAGGTTTTTATCTCTGAAAAAAGAGTGGACAGTTTGCAGAGATACAATTACAATGATTGAAGCAAACATGCATAGGATTTATAGTAGGCTGTACTTTGAGAGCAGATGCATGAAGAGGACACAAAGGAATGAGAGTCATTTGAAAGAAAAAGGTGAGTCGAGAGTTGAATGTTATAAGTCAAAGACAGTTTTCATGCACAGATTTTTGGAACATAATAGAGGGGTCATTTTTAGACGGTATGCATACCTGTCGAAACAACATTAATTGCATGTGTTGCAATATCATTGTAGGCTATGAGAACACCATGGTGCACACACACCACCAACAGTGGATTAATAGTATTCAAATAAATATGGTTTCATTTTCCCACAAAATCAAACGTAAGGAAAACACACAAAAAAATGTTGTACTTGAAATCATTGTAATAGATATACACCTCCCCTTGCCCCCAGGGTAGGATAAAGAGATCAAAGTCTGTTTTTATTTGATGTTTATAAAATAATGCTTCTCAAGGCAGGTAGCACCGGAACTGTGGCTGTGACACCCATAACACAGGCAAAATGATGTGTGGCACACCGATCTGACTGTCATTCAGCCTTCCTGTAGCAGTTATAAGATACACAGAGTAAAATATCTATCCAGAAACCTCCTAACTATTGTTCCACTATTCACTCTTCCCATTTGCCAACCCTGCAGGGTGCAGTAAGAACAAGTAATTAGCAGCCCCTCCTTAACAAGGCAATCATTGAATTTCCAAGAGGAGCCCTGTCTTCATTCTTTCCCACCCCAGCATCTGGTCTCCACCCTTAAGCCATAGGAATGCAGGCAAATGCTGCATTTACACTTCATATAGAAGGGGGTTCAGTGGCAGGACATCAGCCCTCACCCCATACAAAGCTATAAACAGAAAGAAACCTGGTGTCAGCTATCAGCCATCCTGCTTTAATTAATGGTGTGGCCGTATGCAAATCATGTTTTCCCACAGCACTTTGTTCGCTTTTTTGCCTAAATTGAGAGTAGTGAATATTAGGACAATTGTTTGGGATGATGAGCACGGTCACTTTTCAGATTGTGTAATGTACACAGGTCTGAACAAGGGCATATAGTTGTGATCTGCTGTACACAGTGGACCCTGATGTCACAAATATTAAATTTGCAAGGGCTAAGTGCTGAGGCCACTCATTTCCCTCTCAGTGTTCAGTGGGCCCCGGTGCTACTGTACCATTGGAAACTACACCCCTGAACAAGCCCTGGTACTGCCTCCCCTACAGAGGAAGTCACTCAAGAAACTTCATGGGAGGAGACGCCACCAAAGAGAAATAGAGGAAATACACCAGGGGTGTAATTGGTCTGGGATTCTATTCTTTAAAAAAAAGAAGTTTAAAAAATGATGGATGGCATTAACTCTAGCCATCGGCTCTGTGCCTCATACCAGACCTTGTTTTTCTTTGCTCACTCTGCCACAACAAGCATGTACAGCAGCACATCCTTCTGCATACAAGACTGAGACGGTACCAATGTGAGAGAATACCCTATGAGAGGTGTCCGTTCCAAAATGGCCCTAGGATTGCCTGGGATTGAAAGCGTATTTATGAGTAGGTAAACAAAACAATGCACTCAGTCACTAGATATGTTGATTTTACAGAGAATCAAGAGAACTGAATGCGCATTGAGTCTCACCTTCCTGGCTTTTTTTTTTAAACCTCCCTGGGATGAGCCTTAAGTGCCTCCTTCGCCCTCTCACCACAGAGCTCACTCCCTGTTGCTTACCCCCATCCATTCTTACGTTGCTCCCCAAGCCACTTGTGATCCACATAGTTGTTTTAATTTTATTTAATTTTTTATTTTTTTGAGGGCCCAGCTGCTGCCATTTGCCTGTGTGCGCCTTGGGAATAATGCAGGTGCCAACAGCCTCTGCATTGCAATGCTTTTTTCCCATTTTCTTATGGACTGATGATGCACAATAAGGAAAGAGTTATTGGATTTTGCCAGTGCCTGTTTCTTTTTCTTTCAGAACTCCATGAGAGTGCACGTTTTCTACCTCTCTCTATCTCATGTACTGCTTCTCCCAGAAACACTCGCACCTCCCCTGTGATCCCTGTTGCTGCCTCCTACCTGACATCATTCTTCTCCGTTGCTTTTAGCATAGGTCCCCTCGCTTTGCTTTTTTTTTTTTTTTTTTTGCCTCCCCTGCCATCTGCATTGCTCCCTTGCCCCAGCCCACTTCTCTGTTTCTCCACTAAACCCGTTCCAGTCTTTTACACTTTTTTTTTTTTTGTTAAGGATTAGCAGCTAAAATTTGCTAACTGGACTGTTCTGCAGTGCAAAAAGTGGCTTTGAGTAACTAAGAAGAAATTTTGTTTTCATTTACTAGTCTCAGTAGCATCTGCCATCTAGGATCAGTGAGTAAACAAAAAAAGCATTTGCAATGCATTGGGTCTCGCATTTGCTTGAGTTAGAGTAATGGCACTGTAAAATAATAACTGGACTTTTCTTGCCATATACATTGGTCAGCCTTGTCACATAATTCCAGTGGCCCTGCATATAACTAAAGCACTTCCATTTACCTTCTTCCTCTATCTGCAGCCAAAAATTTAAATGTTGCCATTTAGCATCCTAATTTAAATCTGCCATGCTAATTCCAATAGAATACCACCTTCACCACCCCACCACCAGAGTTGTTGGCTGGCTAACACAATTCCCAAAACAAGACAGCCACACAAAAGTAATGAGAGAAATAAACTAGTAGGGTCACTCAAACATATCAAGAGTGTTCAAACAGTCATAGTGTAAAAAGGATGTTAAGTTGGCCTGAATCATGGTCATAATTGCAAAAAGGAGAGATGAATAAAACATACACAATTACCATATAAACCCAATAAAAACCTTTATCAGAAATAAACGTTTAACATTACACTGCAATGCTCAAATCAGCCCCTAGAGGACACCGCAATGAAAATAGCAATTGTAAGAAACATGGTCATGTTTCCATTCTAGTAGGAAATCAAAATGATTGAAAGTATTGCAGTGTAACCATATATTTAGCCCCTAGAGGTCAAAGTGCAGTACACATTTCAGGACTAGCAGGCCTACTGCAATGATATTACAAACAAGACCCTTAAAACAAAAACTGCTCTCAGCTGTAAAACAAAGGTTCCAGCCATGAGAGAGATTAAAAAGACACTGAATGGAGGGAGAGGTTATTATTTTGGGGTATCCTCTAACCTAGTGTGGGGACCCAGAGATGATCTAGCCAGAATTAACAGGTTGTAGTGAACGTTTTGAAGGTGGTCCCATTGTCATAGGACCACCACAGGCTGAGTTATGAGCAAACATGTTTTGTAAAAGAATGCCCTGCAAAGCATTATTGGACGACTGAGTGCAGCAAATATAGTAGTATGTTGACTGTAATGCTCAGAACAACCCCTAGAGGACACCACAATACAAATATCAATTATAAAAAACATGGTCATGTAACCATGTAATTAACCCCTAAAAAGCACAACCACATGACAATGGAATGACACAAACTAATGTAGTGCAACAATATATTTAGCTCTTAGAGAGCGTGGTGTCTTACACATTTTCAGTCCTAGTAGGCCTACTGAAATATTAAGGCCCTTAAAACACAAACTACTCCAAGCTGAGAAACAAAGGTTCCCAGCCATAAGAAAGCTTACAAATTGATTGCATTGTGGGAGGGGTTATTATTTTGGATCCTCACAAACCTAGTGTGGGGATCCTTAGATGGCCTAAACAGAAAGAGTGTCATGCTGAACGTTTTGGTGGTGAACCTATTGTCTTAGGACCACCACAGGCTGAGTTATGGTAAAAAGTGTTTTTAAAAAGAATGCTTGCAAAGCATTATGGGGTAACTTTTCCTGAGTGCAGTGAATATTGTAGTATTGGCTCTCCCACTATGCCGGGAGAGCCACGTTCTGGATTTCTGTGTTTTTACAAGAAAGCATTTATCAATTATAAGTGTTTTTGGGAATGCTATGGAGCATTGAAGGGGAGAGCCAAAATAAATGACTCTTATTAGGTACAGTGTGAACAATGTGACCCAGCGCTTCAATATTGCTGATGGAGTTTGCACAATTGTACTGTGAGGGCCGTGGCTACCATGGAACATGAGGGGGAGAGACAAAAGAAAAAAATAGTTCACCCACGCTGAAAGATGTTGGCAATCATGCAATTATCCATGTAACAGGGTCTGTCTGCAAGGGGGTAACACAACTGCTCCAAGAGAGAACAAACGTAAAGCAATTACCAATAACATCAAGGGATTTTTGAAAGGCAAGCCCACAAACAAGTGAAAGCGATCGGCATGAGGTGGACATGGCTAAAAGCCCACGATGCTTACAACAGGTCAAAGCACTTGCGCGCTCAACCTAAAAATGATCTCTCATCATTGAGTAGGTCTGTCGTTGCAGGCTTAAAATGTTGCCATAGTGACTAAAATGTGTGAGCCAAACACCTAGCTGGGTTTTAGATAAATAGCATTGGTAGAATGAATAGGCTCAAAGAATGCATAATGGCCTAGCAGGAGTGCTTATCTCAAATTCTGGGTCTAAACCACACACTGTTAATTTATGTCCTTTAAAATCTGATGGAATAGATTGGTCACTTGCTAAAAAAAGAGAGACAACTCTGGATACCTATAAACCGGTATCATGAGGTTACCAAACCCCTGTCCCATTAAAAGGAAAATAATAAAATTTGTATTTTCACCATTCACTCGTGAGTATATTAAAGAATCTCTTTACCTTGCTTCTTCTTTTGTCCAGTGTTTAATGCCTATCACACCTGCATCCAGACACCTCACCAAATCAGACTAACACTTGCCATCCAAGTTCCTGCCCCTTAAAACAACTACCCTGCACCCATCCTAAACTTCACTGCAACTCAAAAAAGCTTCCTCTGGACTCAAACACAATATTCTTACAAGTACAGAATGCACATATCAGAATGAAACTACTGCCTAGTGATGATTCCATTAATAGCACCTGAAGGTACAAATATGATTCTTCTGCAATAATCCATTTATGAGCCTTCAGGGTACACACACACTTAAAGGTAGAACATTTGGGGTTCAGTGCCCCCGCACTTTGCAACAACCTGAGCCCACTTCTCTTGGATGAGCCAAAGCATGTTCCAGTCTGTAGATCCCTGGAACCTGAGCTGTGCTACCCAGCCATAGACTGAACCCCTGCCATGAAAAATGGATGCATTTACTCAGTTGCTCAACCAGAAAACTCTGAAGTTGCCAGTGGTGCTGTAAAGGAGAAATATTTATCATAACTAATTTTGGAAAAGTACCTCATGCAAAACAAGAGCACTAGAAGACGTTTCAAAGAAAGCTTGCTGCACCTGAAAGCTGTGATTGTTTGGAATTCTCAAAAAACTGACATCATTGTTCTGACACCAGGTCCCTGACAGATCCCTTGGGAAGTCTACTAGGTATTGAAAGAGCTCTGTGAATTACGGTCTCCATTTGAGCAAATATTTTGTTTGGAACAAAAAACAGAAGCCCTTTTAGAACCTTACTCCTCAGGCCCAAGGATGTGCTCAGGGCATTGTCATGTTATATGGTTTAGTATAGCGCACTAATCACCCATGATGGTATGCAGACACTTGGACGTGTGTAGTTTTGTGGTCCCCACGGTGCTTGTACAGAGCCAAGTCTTCTGCTTCCTGTGGAACTCAAGAAGTGAGGAAAAGGCCCTAATGTGTAGCACGAGGTTGTTCCATGTCTTGGGAGTGATGTGTCTGGCAGAGCATAGGTGTCTGGTGGGTTAGTAAAAGTGTATGCAGTTGTTCAGGTATTTTAGTCCTGTATTGTGTAGGGCTTAGTATGTGTGTGTGAGAAGTTTGAATTGGCTGCGCTTGTGAAAGAGGAGCCAGTGAAGCTTCCTGAGGTGATGTGATGTGGGTGCGGCATGGGAGGTCGAGTATGAGTCTTGCAGCAGTGTTCTGGATGGTTTGGAGTCTGTGTAGGAGCTGTTTGGAGATTCTGGCATAGATAGTGTTGCCCTAGTCCAGTCTGCTGGTGAGGAGTGCTTGTGTGACGGTCCATCTGCTGCTCTGAGGCAACCATTTGAAGATCTTTCTCAGCATGCACAGGATATGGAAGCAGAAAGTGCGCACTGGGTTGGCTTTAACTGTCATGTTGAGCTTTTCGTCCAGGATGATGTCTAGATTTCTTTCATGGTTGTGGGTGTGATTGTTGGTCCTAGCTTCGACAGCCACCAGGTGGAGTCCCATGGGGAGATCTTGTTGCTGGAGACCGTCTACTTACGTCTTGTCAGAGTTGAGCTGTATGCAATTGATTGATTCCAGTCTACTACCATGGTCATGCAGTTGGGGAAGTTGACTCTGGTCATTGTTGTTTTGTCCATCAGGGAGAGGTTGAGTTGGGTTTCATCGGCTTAAGAGATGACAGTAATGTCTTGTAATCGGATGATGTTGGCAAACTGTGTCATGTATATGCTGAAAAGGGTGGGGCTGAGGGACGACCCCTGTGGGCCTTGTTAAAATGATTGTGGAGATAAAGAGGCAGAGGGCACCAAAGTTTTTGATACAGAAAGAGTCTTCTGTTGGCAGCTGCACCATGGTCATAACTGTACTTAAAGCACTTTATGCACTATACTTTTTTTTTTTACTTTGTTTATTGGTATTTTCTGTAATTAATTAACAGTTGGTACATAAGTGGGTCCCTCAGAACAGGACGGCGATCCAAATGTATACATTATAATTGGATGGTATACAGTAACTTAGTCATTCCACCCTTCTCATGGACTTTATACAATCAAGCAATAGGTACCCTGCATCCTCATATCCTTGCTTGATCCCATTGACCGTTTTCCAGTGCGGTCATTTGGCTTTCCATATCATCTTAGGTATTACCATATAAACCATGAACTTAGTCAACAATCAAAAAACGGTAAGGCAAACATCTAAACAATGTACTGGAATGTTAGGCAGTGGCAGGGTGGGACTGAGTTATACATGCATATCTGGGTTATCCATCCGGGAGAGTTATATTTGGCGTCCGCCCATCCCCCATCCTAAGGTAGTGGTTTGATCTAGTCCTGGCGAAACTCAGGTAACCCCAAAATTGGTCAAATGATCGAGTCACATACAGTAATGCCGGTACAGTCAGCCCTACGCTCCGACCTCATGTAGAAGAGTAGTGAAATCTTGTGTGTGTGTGCACTGTAAATATCCATGTTCCCCCAGTCCACCATGGCCCCTTTAAGCGTCAACTCGAACCCTCTCCAGAAGGTTCTCGTCCACCCCAGACTCTTGCACCCTGCCCTGGTTCTCACCTCTGAGCATCCCAGTCTTCCAATATCTCGGTCCAGAGTGGTGCTATGGGTCGTGTCCGAACTCCCCGGGCCTCCTTCCTTCGCAGCGCCTGTAATTCGGCCTGAGCCCACACCAACACGTCCCGCCTCCAGTCTGCTAAATGCGGGCCTAATGGGGATTGCTAGCCCATGGCGATTCGACGCCTGAATAGGACCAGAGTGAGTTCCAAGAACCTACTGCCCACATTCTTGGAGGTTGGCCTTGCATGCAAACCTAGCAGGCACAGGAAGGGGTCTAAGTCCAGTTGTGTGCCAAGGGTTCCCACCAGGTTCTCCAATACTCCCTTCCAGCATCTCTGTATGTCTGGGCATTCCCAAATCATGTTTTGGAAATCTGGGTCTACAGTTCACATCTGGGACAGCTCCTGGGCTCTCCACCGTGTATTACTCTAAGCCTATGCGTAGTGAGGTACTTTCTATGTACAAAATTATACTGAATGTATCGAAAGCGTGTATTTCTGGATACCCTCCGGGCGTACACTAGCGCTTTTTGCCATTCCACGTCCGTCAGGTCCCTGCCCACTGTCTCCTCCCATTTTGTCCGTAGAGTCTGTAAAGACATCATGGTAGCCGCAGTAAGAACCCTGTAAAGCTTGGTGATGAAATGAGTGTCTTCCCCCGCTGTCCGGAGAAGGTGCAATATGGTATGTGTCTCTGGCTTTGCATTCACAGTAGGCCATAACCTTCTCACAGCTAAAACCAGTGTCCTATACGTCAGGAACTGCCCCTCCGGGGCCCCTCCCTCCTCTACTAGCTCCGCAAAGGAGCGCAGGATTCCCTCGCAGAAGAGGTCTTCCAGGGTAAGCACCCCCGCCTGGGTCCAAGCTCTCATACGACTTCGCGTCAAGGTGCGTCCCGGTATCCCCAATGGTATTCCAGTCAGTGGCATCCCAGGGGAGTAAGCCACCTTCGTTCCAGTGTGGATCAGACATCTTCTCCAACAGGAGAGGGCCGCTGTCAGCAAAATAGTCTGCTAAGGTGGGACACACCTGGCGCCGAGCAAGCCAGCCAGGAGGTGGTCCGGGTGTATCGCACCATGGGACACCGTCAGAGCCAGCTGGTGCTTCCCCGACAGCCATCTAGCCACCCACTGGAGTTGGCATGACAAATAATATAACTCAAGGTCTGGAACAGCCAATCTGCCCTCCAATGTGGGTCGGCGAAGGGTAGAGAGGGACATCCGTTGGCGACCCCCATCCCACAGGAGCCCACTAAGGAGCGTGTTCAGGCCCCTAAACCATGTCGCTGGTATAGTCACTGGGAGGTTAGCAAAGCGGTATAGTAGGCGGGGTAACAATCATTTTGGACAATGCCACGCGGGCCATCATTGAAAGCCTAAGGGAGCGCCAAAACGCCATGCAGGATCGTGGGGATCGGAGTGCTGTACCGAGGTTCCCATCGCGTAGATCACGTGGATCATGGAAGACCTATATTCCCAAGTACTTGAAAGTACGGGGGCCCAAGGAATATCAACAGGACAAGAGGAGGGACGCTCCGTGCTCTCAGGCAGTGGGAAAACGTATGTCTTTCTCCTGTTCACCCGGAGACCAGACGAGTCACTGAATCCCTCAAGTAGAGTGAGTGCCCAAGGGATCCCCGATACACCATACCACAGGTAAATCAGTAGGTCGTCCTCGTAGAGTGATATAATGTGTTCCACGCGAACCCACTGCACCCCCCTACCACGCCCCTCCACTCGGAACTGTGCCGCCAGAGGCTCAATAGCTAGCGTGAACAGCAGAGGTGAAAGAGGTTAACCCTGTCTGGTGCCACGGAATATTGGATAAGTGGTTGACAGCACCCCGCCCATCCATCCTCTCACCACTGGTAGACAGTACAAAAGTTCAACCCATCGTCTGCAATTATCACCCAGCCCCATTCGGGTCATCACTGCCCACAGATAAACCCACCTTACTGAATCAAATGCTTTCTCGAGGTCCACTGAGAGGAGCACGGCCCCGGGGTGCCGCTCCTGGTGTGACGGGTGTAGGAGTGTGAAGAGCCGTCTCAGTTTCAGATAGGTATTACGCTCGGGTATAAAACCATTCTGGTCCTCGTGAATGAGGTGAGGGACATGGTGTAGGAGCCTATTAGCCAGGGTTTTGCTAAGGATTTTGAAGTCGCAGTTCAGCATGGATAGTGGCCTGAAATCAGTCCCCAGCGCTTCTCGTGACCTACTCTTGGGCAGAGGAACCACTAATGCTTCCCGCAGAGTCTCTGGCAGAGTACCTGCATCATAAGCCTCGGTATAGAGATCAACTAGCACTGGAGCCAGGAGGTCCACATATCTCTTGTAGAACTCCATAGGGAGTCCCTCCGAGCCTGGTGCCTTGCCCGCGGGTAACTGTGTAATAACAGTTTTCACCTCCTCCAGGGTGAACAGCTCCCCCAGAGGGTCCGGTCCTCTGGCTGCAGGGTGACCAGTGGGAGGGACCGTAGGTGGTGGTCCAGCGACTGCTGCAGATTCTCCTCAGGTTAGCTATGTAGGGATGTGTAGTAGGATTTAAAGGCGTTGTTTATCTCAGACGGGCCATAGACACGCTTCCCTTCTATCCCCCGTACATTCGTGATCGGAGTACACCCCCCCTCTGTCCGCACCAGCCAAGTCAGCAGCCTGCCCGATCTACCCTCTTCCTCTTGTATGGACATCGTATGCTGCTGGTAATCATTGCACCGTAGTCATTCCAGCGTTTGATTAAACAATTCCCTCGTTTGGTGGAGTCTGTGCTACGCCGTCAGATCTGAGCCCTGTTCCACCTCCCTATCATGTAGTTCTTTTTCCAGTTGGTTTACTTCGCACACAAGGGTACGTCTGATCCCTACTGATTGTCCCAGGCAATGACCACGCATCACCACCTTTAGAGTCTCCCACTCCACAAGGCGTGATACGGTAGTGCCCCTGTTAATACTAATGTCCTCGAGAGGTGAGATCTGAGTCCCTCCCTATACACCGGGTCCTCCAGGGGCCTCGGCTGAAGCCTCCATGACTGAGTCGGTGCTCTCACTCCCACACACTGCCAGGTGATACACAACGGGCTGTGGTCTGATAAAGTACGGCCTAGGTGTTCGGAACATACTATCTCGTGGGTGATGGAACCAGTGCACAGCACCAGATCAGTTCTTGTGTGTAGCTGGTGTAGCCCTGAATAGAAGAAGTAATCCCTATCATGGGGATGCTGAACCCGCAAGACGTCCTCTAACCCCCAGTGCGTCAACCAGTCATTTAGATATTTCGCCATCTTGTGCGCTGTTGCCCCAGGCAAGGGTGGAAGGGAACGATCCATCCTCAGTGTCTAGTATGCAGTTAAAGTCTCCCCCAATCAGAAACCGCCCACTCAAGGATCTGGCCAAGCCCCCGGAGAAGGTCTGCCAAAAGGGGGTCTGCTCCTGGTTAGGGGTATGCACACAGCTCAGCACTATGAGTCTACCTTGCAGTCTGCCCTCCACTAGAACGTATCTGCCGTCATGATCCAAGTCTACAGAGAGGGGCTCGAATGGGACTCCAGCCCTCACCCAGATCAGAGTGCCTCTTGCAAATGCCGAGTGCGTGGTGGCGAAAAGCTGCCCCCTCCATTTGTGCCTTAACTTGCCTACCTCCCCAGCGATGAGATGCGTCTCCTGGAGCAGTGCAATGTGTACCACTCTTCTCTTTAGGTATGCCAAGATCTTGTGGCATTTAACAGGTGACCCCATCCCCAGGATGTTCCACGTTATAAGCTTGTAGTCCATCGCTGGATGGAAGCCAGTTCGGGAGAGGGTGGCCGCCTCCCCGGTGACGTTCATTCCTCAGCACCACCCTGTGTCTCACAGGTACCACTAACAATGTTAGGTCTGAAATAACTAAGCTCCTGCACATTCTAAAATAAAGAAACCGCAATCCCCAACTCACACTTCCCAGGGCAATACCGCAACAGGCGGTTGTCCGGCATATACAAAACAAACAGGGCAGTAACGCTGAGTAATATAGAGCTCTCGCCATTCAATAAACAGCAGTCGGGAATCTGGACAGGGGACCGTGGCCATTGCAGGCCCAGAGTCAAACATAAACCCCAGATGAGGAGTCGGTGCCCTCCAGTAAGTCTCATCACAGATCATCCGCCGTTTGGGGAGTCACTCTAGGAGCCTCATCAGAGTGATGGGAGTCCGAGTCTATGGAGTGGGATCGATGGTCTGAGTCACCTCCACTAGCCTAGTCAACCGAGGTTGCCTGTTTCAGCGACGCCACCGCCTCCAAGGCAGCCTGTCTATCCAGCTCTTTCTGTGCTGGAGTTGGCCTCGTTCTTGGGTGCGATCTGTTCTGCTTCCTCCTCACTCTCCAGTGTTCCTGCTGGTGCGATGGCCCCAGCTGGGCACCAGGGTCGCAGGCTCTCCCTGTGTGCCTTCAGCCACTCTCAGGCCTCTTCCTGCGTTTAAAGGAAAGTTGTCTGGCCTTTCAGAATTACTCTCATCCTGGCTGGGAATAGGAGCGAGTATTGGATGCCCGCATCCCTCATAGCCCTCTTCACCGCCGTGCAGTAAGCCTGCCTGGACTGTACCTCCACAGTGAAGTCCGGGAAGAGGTCACTGTTCCATTGTCCACTCGGAAGGGCCCAGCTTCTCTGGCTCGCTGCAGCAGGATGTCTCTGTCTCTGTAGTGGAGCAGTTTTGCCACCACAGTTCGTGGGGGCCGTCCCACAGCGACTGGTTTTGAGGGTACCCGATGGGCCCTCTCCAAGGCAAAGAAAGGGGTGAGCAGACCCAGGGCGACCTCCTGCTGCAGCTATTTTTCGAGAAAGGTCACTGCATCAGTACCCTCGGTCCCTTCCGGCAACCCAGTTATGCACATAATGTTCCTCCGGTTCCGGCCTTCAGCATCTTCGGCCCAGCGTTCCAGTCCCTGAATGCGTTCTGTTAGCTGTGCTATAGTGGTTTGAATCTCCTGTTGCTCAGGGGCCAGATCCGTAAGTTTTGTCTCAGCACAGCGGACCCTATCTGCGAGTTTCTGATGGTCCGATCGCAACAGGCCCAGTTCCACCGACACCTGGTCGATTTCTCGCTGGTTTGTAGTTTTAGACTCTTCAGTAGCTCTTAAGATCTTGTCCAATGTGTCCTGCAAGGAGGGTGGAACCGGTTCAGCCATGCCTGTCTGGTTCTGGTCACCGTCCCAGCTTTTTTCCTGTGACTTTCCCTAGGTACGGTGTTTAGTAGACAAGCGGCCAGGCTGAAGGCACCCCCAACGTTGGGTCAGCAGCGGCCGCAGCGACCGTCCACAGGATCATTCAGCTGCCCCCCCTAGATTGGGCATGGTCAGTGGAGGGCCCAATTTCAGGGGGTAGGTCACCGCCAGGAAAGATCCTCTGCAGGACCCCTTCCTCTCCTCTCCAGTTTGGTCTCTCAAAATAATATTGTCGTGTGGGTATACACCACCAGGGCACAGCCCCCAAAAGTCCAACAGCCACAGGCCCCAGCCGGTCACCTTTTAGGTGGATCTGTGTCCAGTCTCCAAACCCCACAAGGCGATTTACTGATCTCGTCGGCTCCCTGTTGCCCTCCACTGGGACAAGTGCGGGGGGTCCCCCAATTCGTACACCAGGGGTTGCCACCTCTTTTTTAGTGTGCCCCCCAGCTCAAGTGGTGCGCTGTGCCTCTCCCACTTACTGCTGCCTGGCGAGGCTCTCCTATGTCGCTGTGGGGGATCCCAGGGTCCACCGTAGTGCCACTTCTCCCCATTGGCCAACCTGTTAGAGGGTGGCGCCGCCAAGACCTCGGCCTCGCTGGTCCACGACAGCCCAGGTGCGCCCATAAGCAGGCCCGTCCTCTGTCACGGCTCCAAGCCGGCCGCCATCAAACCCTCAAAACCGCCGTCCCACAGCGACGTCAGCTCAGGCAGCCCCAGCGACCACACCAGCACCGCTGCCCAGGGCTCCCCACCTGAGTCATGGATGGCATCCTCCAGCCCTGGGTCCGCACCGCTCCGTAAGCACGCCATAGGCCGCAGCACCGGACCGGTCTCTGCCTCGCTCTGCAGATCCGACGCCTCAGCAGTCCACCAGCACGGCTCCAGCCGGCCCCAAAGTCTCCGCGTGTTCACCCCAAGCGTTCTTCAACGCTATGGGTCGTCACCAACGACCCCAAACCCCCCCCCCCCCCCGGGTAGGGTGACCACCCGTCCGTAAATTTCACGGACTGTCCGTAATTTCGCCCTGCTGTCCGTTGTCCGTGATGAAAGCTTTAACGGACGGCATTTGTCCGTAATTTTAGCCTTTCACCTAAAGGACAACGGAAGCAGGGCGAAATTACAGGCAGAGGAGTTTCCCCAGCTGGGCTGGAGGCAGGGGGTCTCCTGTGCTCTGTCGGAGGGAGGGGCAGACAGATAAGAAAAGGCCTTCTTGCCAGGGGTCTCCTTCCCTAACTACATGCAAATGTGGGCAACTGGTAAATCTGCAAATACAAAGGGGCTTGAAAACCTGCATTGACTTTACTAAAAGGAGTCACTTGAAGTTTTCTGGTGGCAAAGATATTTCTTTCAGAGAGGCATTGTAATGGTGTTCCAAGGTGAGCTGTGGAGTGTGTGGTTTTAATGGAGTGTTATAATTTTTTTGTATCCTAGGTATAAACTGTATATTATTCAAATCTGTATTTGAGAAGCACTTTTTTTTTATTTAACCCAAATGTATTTGTGCATTTTGTAGAAGCCTTTATTATGATGTAATTGTATTTTTCACAGTTCTTTCAGGTACCTCGGTACCTCATAGTACTAACAAACATTGGCAAAGCCAATAGGTCTCATCTACGAAAGAGTTATTGGCTTTGCTAATGTGTTTTAGCCATTAGCCCTGTTATACACCAGAGTAGCTGCTGTTCAGCATGGCTTAAAGCTAGTGGCATAGTGGTGTGGAGTGGAGTAGAGTAGCATAGGAGCAGTGGCGTAGAGCCCAGTGGTGCAAAGTATAGTGCAGTGGGGTACAGTGCAGTTGTTTAGAGTGCGTTAGCGTAGAGTGCAGTGGCATGGAGTGGCATGGGACAGAGTAGAGTGGCAAAGAGTGCAGTGGAGTAGAGTGGCATACAATAGAGTAGCAGAGAGAGCAGTAGTGTAGAGTGGTGCAGTGGCATAGATTGCAGAGTAGACTCACATTGCAGGGAGTGCAGTGGTGTAGTGTAGAGTGGTGCAGAGTGGGGCAAAGTGCTGTACAGTGGAGTGATGCAGAGTAGAGTGGCATAGAGTGCAGTGGCATAGAATGCAGTAGTACATAGTACATTGGTGTATAGTACGGTGGTGGAGAGTGCAACACTGCAGAGTAGAGTGTCAGTGCAGTGATGTAGAGTAGAGTGGCACAGAGCAGTGGCGTAGAGTACAGTGGTACAGAGTAGAGGGCAGTGGTTTAGAGTGCATTGGCGCAGAGTGCAGTGGCATAGAGTGGCATGGGATAGAGTTACATAGAGTGCAGTGGAGTAGAGTGGCATACAATAGAGTAGCAGAGAGTACAGTAATGCAGAGTGGTGCAGTGTCCTAGAGTGCAGAGTAGACTCATGTGGCATAGTGTAGTGGTGTAGAGTGGTGCAGAGTGGAGTATTGTAGAGTAGAGTATAGTGCCTAGAGTGCAGTGGCATAGAGTAGAGTGGTGTAGAGAGCAGAGTTGCAGAGTAGAGTGTCAGTGCAGTGCTGTAGAGTGGTACAGAGAACAGTGGCATAGAGTACAGTGGTGCAGAGTAAAGGGCAGTGCAGTTGTTTAGAGTGCACTGGTGTAGAGTTCAGTTGCATAGAGTGGCACTGGGCAGAGTAGAGTGGCATAGAATGCAGTGGAATAGAGTATATTGGTGCAAAATGCAGTAGTACAGGGCAGAGTGGTGTAGAGTACAGTGGCAGCCAGAGCAGTGTTGCAGAGTGTCAGCTTGCAGTGGTGTAGAGTGCATTAAACTAGAGTGCAGTGGTCAGAGTGGTATAGAGTACAGTGGCGTAGAATAGATTGTTTCAGAGTAGAGTGAAGCTGCATAGAGTGGAGAGGTGCAGGGTAGAGTGCAGTGGTATAGAATGCAGTGGCACAGAGTGCAGTGGCATAAAGCAGATTATTTCACTGTAGAGTGAGGTGGCTTAGAGTGGAGAAGTGCAGGTTGGAGTAGAGTTGCATAAAGTGGCATAGAGTGTGATGGCATAGAGTAAAGTATGTAGAGTGCCGTGGCATAGAGTGCAGAGGTGCAGAGTAGATTAGAATGATGTACAGTGTATTGATGTAGAGTGCAGGAGAGTACATTGAGTTGAGTGTTACAGAGTAAAGTGCATTAGCATAGAGTGTATTAGCTTAGAGTGCAGTGGCGTACAGTGCAGCGTTGCAGAGTGGCAGAGAGTGGAGTTGTGTGGATTAGATTGGTGTTGCCTAGACTGGAGTGGTATGGCGTGCAGACCAGCAGAGCGCAGTGGTGTAGAGAGGCGCAAAGTGCGGTGGCTTAGAGTAGAGTAGTACAGAGTAGAGTAGAGAGGCATAGTGTGTGAAGTAGCATAGAGAGCAGTGCATAATGTGGAGTGGTTCCGAATGGAGAAGAGAACAGTGGCATGGAGTGGCATAAAGTGGAGTGATACAGAGTAGGGTGCGATTCTGATATATTCTGAAGTCTATTTAAATGTTGTCATGTGATAGAAAAAACTCTTTCCTAACCCCAGTATCCAGCAAGATTGTTGCATAAATCCTCTCACTTTGAAGTCAGAAAAAGGAAAGTAAACACTAAGTTCCTACCGAAGACAGAGCCTGACATTTGACTTTGTTCTTTGAATGCACAGCAAATATGATAAGATAAGAACAAGATTTACAGGCCTGTTTACAGAAAGGGAGCACTCGGCAGGATACTGTAAATAAGGTTTTGGCAAGGGAAGGGACGAATTCAAGCTGCATAGCCTAAAACAAATAAAGCCAGCAAATTGAAAGCAACAAATTGTGAGTTACAAACCACAAGGCTAATGGCAAGCAACGGGCAGAATGCATTCACAAGGAAGCACTATGAATTTACTTAAAGTGACAGCTGTGGGATACTTTGTGGGGAAAGTCCAGTATTTTAGTCCATATCTTGCAGAGGTTTGGCTACATCAATCACCCAGGTAGTATGGCAAGAAGACCTGGAGTGGTTTCCATGTTGCAGGATAGGTCTGTACACCCATTCTATCAGTTTGCCACCATTTCCTATGGTACAGAGCTTCTGGCACACCTCTTGTAGGGTTATTGCTAGGTAGCAGACATGAAATAGGGCATTTAATGATTATTTAAGGTGGTTGTAAGTAAGGAGTTGACCGGGGTGAAGATGGTAGTCTGCCACAAGGGTTTAGTAGCTCACTGTTCAGAAACAAAGTCCCCAATTTTAAGACACCTGCAACATGCCACTGATGGAGTTGCTCTGAGCACAGCCATCCTGTGCGAGTGGGAAGGCTTAGCAAAGGTAGTGCAGGAGCATAGGGTTTCTTCGTGTCAGTGAGTTTACAGGTTCTGGCAAGGCAAGAGAAAGCCATGGATGATAACCCCGGATGGTGATCCATAGAATGGCCAGTAGGAAACGATGAGCAGTGCATTAAGCCTTCCTTAAAAGTCTTTACTGGAAAACCCCATCTCATGCAGGGAGGTGGGCAGAAAGCCAGTGAGCCACCCATTGGACATCTGCAGCTGAATAAAAGCATTCTAAGTCCAGAAGATCTAATCCACCGCAGTCACAGTTAGCTTTAAAGTGGAAAGAGCTCCCGATGGCACCGCAGCGACCAAATCAGATGTGTGGCCTGTCTGAAGAAGGAATGAAGGACGAGCAGGGGAAGGTTTGCAAAATAATACTATCATTGGGGTAGCACACCATCTTCGCTAGTGCCACATGGCCTCTACAGAAAGCAGAAAAGACCAAAAAGCAAACTGGGCTTGGAGGGACCGTTCGCTCTGCCGAGATTTTCATCCTGGAAATCAGTGTAAGAATGGTAGATATTAATCACTATGTATCAAAAGGTGATCTGAGATCTAATTGTGTATGAAGGCGAAAACAGTGCCATTTGTTAAAGAAACACTAATTACATTTTTAAATTTGTAAATTTTGTTTGTGCAATTTACATCCCAAATATTTTGAAGATTATATGTGTACTTGACACTTAGGGATAACCCAGATCTCTAGTTTGGCTTTTGCTCCATTTCAAAACCATATAAAGACATGGACTAAGCGGGCAATTGCCTTGCACAACCTTGCAAGGGGTCTGGCCCCTGCTCACCCTTCACAAGCACTAACAGCGAACCATTGCACCAGAAGAGTTTGCCAAGGTGGATGGGTGTTGATTGTTCAACCACTTGACAGTGCCCCTTCTGTTTCGCTCCTGTGTGCAGACAACTCCCCAGGTACCCAATACCTTCAAATAGTCTTGGTGGACCCATCTTGTCTGATTTTAGGAATTGTCCCACCTTGTTCTTCTCTTCTTTATTTATGCAGTTTGATCTCGATTTCATCCTACTCTTTTATTATCTTTGATTGGTAGTCCGGGCTCCCATTTCTGAGATACATGTAGTCCCAAACATACACTCTAGTGCAGTGAGACTACAGACAAGTTATGGGTACATCACATCCTGTCATTAGGTGTGAGACTGTCACCCACACCATCTGCCCTGCCTCTTAAAAAAAAAATAGGTTGAAAGTCCATGGGCGGTTGGGGTAAGCCAGATGTTTTTGTTCAATTTGTTTAAACTAGCATAAGGTTAATTACCTTAATGTTTCCCAAACTGTTTGCCAGGGGTTTTGAAATGTTCAGAAACATAATCAAAATGTTGCTGTTACTTTCTCTTCAGGAAAGATCGGGTAGATTTGGGTAGGGGTGATGGCCTTGCCGTGAAGGGCATTAATTTACTACTGAACAAGGACGTAATGTGACACCTGAATGTAGCATACCAGGAGGCAATCACAAAAGGTCCACAGTGAATAAATAGTGCTATGTTAAAAAAAGAGTACATAAATGCACTGACAACATAGTGAGGCATGGCCTCTCTTGCATGTGTCTGTAAAACTGACGTTTGTTCTTGAATTTTTGTCCTGAATTTTGACCCTTTGTCCTGAATTTTTTTCCTGAATTTTGACCCTTTGTCCTGAATTTTTTATAGTCCTGTCCAGAATTTGCTTCAATGCCAGGTGGCCACCCTACCCCCGGGCTATATAATAAGATTTTTTTTTAAATGGCCCGGACGAGCGAAATGATTACGGACACATGGGGTGTTTTGGTGTTTTGCTGAAAGACCAAGACAGTGTCTTTGGTTTGTGAAGTTTCAGCTGAAGGTGACGATTCCTCAAGTGAGCAAACCCTGATGTGATCAAAGGAATCAAAAGTGGGGCTGCAAACATTGATATTGTGATTTGTCAAACTGTTTTGTGCAGTGAAATTGTCCCCCGCATGGAAGAGGAGGCTGTCCGACTGAAAAAGGAGGTCCTGATGCGGCGTAAGAAGTTCTGAGGGCCATCGTCTCATAAAGCCAAATCTTTTATTACAAGGGTTCGGTGAGGTTCCAGTTTTTTCACGAGACTCCCAAGATGTCCAGTAGTGTTCTTTACCACTCACTTTTGACGGTGTCATACAATTTGGCGAGGAACCTTACAGTTTTAACTAATATACAAGAGCGAATCCGAAATGATGAAAGTTGAGAATATGGTTATTTTCACTGGGATGCTCCTATGTCTTGCCCACCACCCTCTCATAGACAGTCGGGCCGGGGTACCATCTAACCACCTAATTAGCATGAACGTCGATTCACCGAAGTGTTGGGGATAGTGGAAGGGACATTACACACACCTTGACTCCAGTGACGTCACTGGGATGACCCCTTGTTTCCAATTTGCAGTTAGGATCTGCCGAAGACCACGCGGTGTAGTAGCGCCGACCGTTAGCACTACGCCGCCAGTAAGCGCATTGCGAAAACCGTCAAATCCAATATTTGATTTTACATCTGCATGGCAGCCCTAACATAAACTACAAAGTGAAATTGATGTAGCGGAAGTGCCGGAGTTCGCCTCTCCCGGAAAGCGATTGCAGATAGTGTTTAACAGCAGCCGGCGCACCGAGCGGCGGCTCCAGTAAATATCTCAGCCTCGTCACTTAGCAAACCTCTGCGCCTGTCCAAGCGCGGTGATAAATAAACAAAGCCTGGCGCCATTACAAACGAGCAGGAGATCTCTTGTCTGCTCGGATCACTCTGCATATGTAACGGGTCTCTGGGCCCAGAGCCCGCCCCACCTGGGACAGGAGGTACACGAGCCACAGAGGGGTAGGGGCTCTTTAGCGAAAACCTTCCCTAACCAGCCTCATCACTCATATCTAGATTTATCTTCTTTGAGGAAAATGCCAATACATTAGCAGGCATATATGATACACAAGGTGACCCGAGCAACTTAATGACATAATACATTATCCTTAATGAAGTCAATATCTTGTCTTTTAGCTGTCTGTCTATTGGGGCGATTAATTGCAGTGTCATTAAAGTTAGCTCTCTTTTCATTTGTGCTTGACAAGTCGCATAAAACTAATGGTCTTAGTTATCAGCCAGTGGAATGGGAAGAAGGGAACGCTGGATGGCAAGGGGAGCTCCCACGGCCGACGGGGAGCGCTCTTTTCAGTGACATGGTGGAGTCGAGGTCGATCCTTTTCTGGGTTTAATTGTAATTCGTCTCGGCCTGTCTTTATTAAGTGCTGTAGGTGAACACGCCTTTTCTTTTAGAAGTCTAAATGATGTTATTCATCCCAGATTCTATAATAAATCTAGACAGTATACAGTGCCTCAATAACTAGAATAGACTGCCGAGAAATCGAGAAAGGACTACTGCAGAATCTAGAATGCCTAGACTTACTTTCATCACAGTGTGGCCTCTAAAAGAAGTCATTGTGGGCAAAAGATGCTGCCTTAGTTCTGCAGCCCAACGCCCAAAACCATTTGAATGTAAAAGCTAGCTAAAGCACTTTGGGGCATATTTATACTCTGTTTGCACCGGAATTGCGTCGTTTTTTCTGACGCAATTCCGACGCAAAACTAACTCCATATTTATACTTTGGCGTTAGACGCGTCTAGCGCCAAAGTCCATGGAGTTTGCGTCACTTTTTAGCGTGGACACCTACTTTGCGTTAATGATATGCAAGGTAGGCGTTCCCGTCTAAAAAATTGACTCCGAGGAATGTGTGCCGTATTTACACTCCCGGGCAAAAATCACACCCGGGAGTGGGCGGGTCAAAAAAAATGACGTCCAGCCGCTTTTGCGCCGTTTTTTAGCGCCTGGACAAGGCAGGCGTTAAGGGACCTGTGGGCTCGGAAGGAGCCCAGAGGTGCCCTCCCATGCCCCTAGGGACACCCCCTGCCATCCTTGCCCACCCCAGGAGGACACCCAAGGATGGAGGGACCCATCCCAGGGACATTAAGGTAAGTTCAGGTAAGTATTTTTTTTTTATTTTTTTGTGGCATAGGGGGGCCTGATTTGTGCCCCCCTACATGCCACTATGCCCAATGACCATGCCCAGGGGACATAAGTCCCCTGGGCATGGTCATTGGGCAAGGGGGCATGACTCCTGTCTTTGCTAAGACAGGAGTCATTTCAATGGGGGTTGGGAGTCGAAAAAAATGGCGCAAATCGGGTTGAGGCGATATTTTTGCCTCAGCCTGACTTGCCCCATTTTTTGGCGCTCAAGCTCCATATTCCCCTACGCCGGCGCTGCCTGGTGTACGTCATTTTTTTTCACGCACACCAGGCAGCGCCGGCGGCTAACGCCGGCTAACGCCGGCTAACGTCATTGAATAAATACGGCGCCCGCATGGCGCTTCAGAATGGCGTTAGCCGGCGCTAATTCTTTTGACGCAAAACTGTGTTAGCGCAGTTTTGCGTCAAAAAGTATAAATATGGCCCTTTGAACGCAAGTTCCAGGCCAGGTGCAGCACTGAAACAAACCCCTTCCAGGGAGTAGAGGACGCAGGTTCGAAGCAAGTTCCAGGCCAGGTGCAGCACTGAAACAAACCACTTCCAGGGAGGAGAGGACGCAAGTTCCAGGCCTGGTGCAGTACTGAAACAAACCCCTTCCAGAGAGCAAATAACGTAAGCTCCATGCCTGATGCAGCACTGAAACAAACCCCTTCCAGGGAGTAGAGAACGCAAGTTCCAGGCCTGGTGCAGCACTGAAACAAACCCCTTCCAGGGAGTAGAGGACGCAGGTTCCAGGCCTGGTGCTGTACTGAAACAAACCCCCTTCCAGGGAGTAGAGGACGCAGGTTGGACGCAAGTTCTAGGCCATGCGCAGCACTGAAACAAACCCCTTCCAGGGAGGAGAGGACACAAGTTCCAGGCCTGGTGCAGTACTGAAACAAACCCCTTCCAGGGAGTAGAGGACGCAGGTTGGACGCAAGTTCCAGGCCTCGTGCAGTACTGAAACAAACCACTTCCAGGGAGTAGAGGGCGCAGGTTCCAGGCCTGGTGCAGTACTGAAACAAAGCCCTCCCAGGGAGTGGAGGCGCAAGTTCCAGGCCTGGTGCAGTACTGAAACAAAATCCTTCCAGGGAGTAGAGGACGCAAGTTCCAGGCCTCGTGCAGTACTGAAACAAAGCCCTTCCAGGGAGTAGAGGGCGCAGGTTCCAGGCCTGGTGCAGTACTGAAACAAACCCCTCCCAGGTAGTAGAGGGCATAAGTTCCAGGCCTGGTGCAGTACTGAAACAAATCCCTTACAGGGAGTAGAGGGTGTGTTCCGAAGCCAAGACCACAGTGCCTCTGCTCCTTGTTCTGCTTGATTGCTCCATGGCTTTTAGATATTTTCATAACATACACAGTAACTGCATTCTTTTGTTTAGAGTGCACAACTCTCCTGCCTTCTAGATGCATTGGCCTTTATTTTGGAGGTTCTTTCCCAAAATCTGGTAATTGTTTCTCAAATATTGACAAAAAGTCTCCTTGTTTTACACAAACTAGTTTATTGACTTTTGTTAAATATGAGTTTTGTAATGGCCAGGTGTCAGCATGGCCACAGCACAGTGTTTGATGTCAATAACAAAATGCAAGAAGATGTGGATCCCCCACAGACTTTGATGATGGGCCCTTGACTCTCCTGTACCTCACAGTTATTTAAAGACCCGAGGGCCCTGTGATGGGCACACTACACTCCAGGGGCCTATGTTACACTCTTGTTTGGTGGAGCAACAGAGTACTGTTGCTCGTCTTACTGTGCGAGATGCTTAGTCGCATGTCAGTCTCCCGTCTCAGTTTTTGAGAGTCTCCTGAAACAGACATAATTTAGCTGAGCCAATGTATTTGGTTTCACATTGCAGCAGGCCTGAACCACCGATGATCAGTATAATTAGCTCTGGAAGGAGTGTTGATGGATGGGGTCAGAGGGGCTGAGTTTTGCATCCTGCATTGAGTGTGCTCTAAAATGGTTTACGACACGTCTCGATCAAGAATTTCTTTCCGACTGATTTCCTTCTGAAAAGTGACTTCTGTCCTTTGAGCGATTCTAGTTCTTCTCAGCGGATTTTCTGTACTACAATTACTTAATTATTTATTTATCTCAACATTTCCTCTATGTATTATATTTAAACACTGGTATGGCGCTTGAGGTACAACCACTTTTCTAATGAGCTGCTGTGCTTTAACGAGATCGTAAGCAACACTTCTAATGGGGGCTGCTTTCTTTTCTTGGTGTGGCACTTCACTGCCAGGGTGTAATAACTGTGATGGGTTAGAGAATGCAGCGATATAAGAATGAGAATCGGCCTTTTTATTTTTATATTTTAAACATTTGACATCCTGGGTGTAACAATTCTGTTCGTGGGCTGAATCCATTGTTATGCGCACTTTTTATACTGTATGACTGATCTTTGTATAGGTTTCGTGCACCTGCAAGATTTGGGTGCCCTTTGTGGTGAGTTATTTCGCCATAAGGATGCACTGTATAGTTCTTGAGATGGAATTGTCTGAATTTCTCAGTTCATTGAGGATAAAAAGGTCCAAAAAATACAAAGTAGCAGAAGACCAGCCAGGTTTTCCCAGAGTGAGGCAGTGTATGTCTTGTCAATTAGTTTTCGGTGTATTCTCTAATAAGTTCGGAAAAGGGCACCCGTGAAATCTACGGTAGGCTCTCTGCTTCCTCACCCCTCCCTGCATGCCCTGGGCTCAGAACTAGGACCCTGTAGTAACGGGAGAGCTCGGCTCCCCCTTGCCTTCCCCCCATCGTTGTCCTCAAACTGCAAGGCAGCATGGTTGTAATTTACAGTGTGTTATCTTTGTCTATAGCAGCGAGATGGTGTGAAGTAAATCAAGGTACGAGTAATGAGAGAGGCGAAAATGTATTCCTCCGAGCACGCTTTAAAGTGTAGTATCTGTTACCGTGCCACCGTCTGAAGACCCCGAAATGGCGCTCGATGAAGGGCAATAAAGCAGCGCAAAGGCTCATGCTAATGTTGTTTGTCTGGGGTTAGTAATTGGGTTCTGCTGATGAGTTGTGGGAAGACAAAGTGAGAACCTCAGCTGCTATTGTAAATCCTGCATTGTTGGAACAAGAAGCAATCCTAACACATATTGATCCTCACCGTGCCCAGCGGTGAGATGGGGGGAGGCATGGCGAGGAGGACACACAGGAGGAGTACCGCCTGTGCTCACCCAGTGTCCTTCCACTAGTGCCAATTATCTTCACAAGTCTGTGGCCCTTGCGTGACTTGCCTCCTTGCTCACAGAATGGAGATTGTCCGAGACTGGGCTTCCTCTGCAGAGATCCAAAATTCATAGAGCAGACATTGTGTCCTTTTTACATTCATCTTGCTAGTCTGCTTTAACATTTACAAAATCAATATCTATAAATCTTGCATAAAGGCACCTTGTTCAAATAAAAGAAATAAGCCTGAAAAGCAAAAAGGAGATGCTGGACCCACGTGGGAATGTTAATTCAGGGTTGCCTGTTTGCCTACTACACATTAACTTTTGTTGGCAGTTTTAGAGATCTGATTGGTTTATGTCTTCGGGCCTACTTTTATTTTATCGTTATACTACAAATGGTCTGTGAGATAAAGGGTACTTTTCACAGAAAATTACACAGTACTATACAATCAAGAGGCACTGCGATGAAAACACAGAGGATTAGGATGAGCAATTATATTGTGCATATTGCAGACCTCATTTCCTTTTGACGCGGTTGTTGTTTTGCCCATTCATTTCTTGCCTTAGTAAATCCTCCTCCTTTTTGTAGAAAAAGGTAAGACCTCTGACCAGCCTCTTTACTTCGAAGCATAAAATAACTTTTCACCTACAGGACAGGGCGAATTTTATTAGAAGAAGGTGTCTGGATATATTTTGTAATATATATAAATTGTAAATTAAGAAGCAAAGATTTATATTTAATTGAGAGGCTAAACAATCTAGAGGAAAATGAACATATAAAGAATATCTCTCCACCTTGTCAAATAGTGTTTTCACCTGCTACAGATTTTTAAATAAACTTCTACAAGGTAGGGGTGCTCCAGTCACACTTGAATATAGAGTCATGATCCTTTCACCTTGCAGGGTCAAAGTTTTTTCGATTTCCCTTCCCTCCTGTCCACCAAAGTAGCCTTGAACATCAAATAACTTCAGGCCTGGCTCAGACTTGTAGTCACAGCTGGACTTGTTGCCAGGCCTGGTACTGGGAAGCCCCAGCAGATATCTCTGGATCACCTTTTGTGACTCTCTGAATACCAGCACTGCCTGTTTCTGGGATGGCAAGATCCTGCACCCTCAAAAAGGTTCTCTGAGTTTGCACACAATTCACCAGAACTGTTCCATTCGTAAGATCTGAAGCTCCCTCAGACCTGAATGCTTTAAATGACTGTACAAGATTCTCTACCAGACAAACAAATGTGTCTTCTTTTTGATGCTCACAAAATGTATTACCTATCCTTGTAAATTTAAGTAAGTTTTAAATGCTTATTGACTGGTCATAAAATTGCCATTTTTACCAAAGCTAATTCTCCTCACATGAAAGAGATATGAGGATGTTTTCATTACGCCGTAAATGTCACAAGAACTCATTAATTACCCTGCCATATGATACTCAGGGTGTTTAATTCATTTCACACAAATACATACCTTTAAACCTTAACGTTTTCAACAGTACGTCTTGCTCATTGTAGTAAAGTAATGCCCTGGAGGTCAGGCATCTTACTTCTAATGGTGCTTCTGGGATTTTGTTCAAGAGTGCTTAGACTTCACTCTGCTTTTTTTATCGTCTTCTGCCTCTATTCCACAAGCTTCACTCTTTCAAATGTAGTTCATATTACCAATTGATTACAAACAACCGCCCAGGAGAATACATTTAATGCCCTTTCTTTTACTCTTTTCTATCAGGATAATCACCCCTTCCTACGTGTACACTAAAATGTTTGTCTGTTCATGCCTTCATTTTTAGGTCTGGCCTTTGAGATAGCTTTAGCTGTCTCACTAAACAATCGTTCAACAAAAAATTCATACATCATAAACTTACCTTAAGGGGCTTTTGGTCAGCAGGCTCCTTTGATCTGTTAAATTGTAATTTGCATTTTGCTTCTGCCCCCCACAGTATACAGCATGGGTCAGTGAGTTGGCCCACTTTGCCAATTGGCTCCCTTCAATTTGAGTGGCTTCTCAGAGCATGTAGTCATGGTATACATCTTCTAAAAACGTTGTTCTGTTCAGCAGCAGAGCTCTTTCAATGTGTGCTTTTTACTTTTATATATTATCTTTAAAAAGAGCTGTTTAGTTTGCTTAGACTTTAGATGCCAAGTTAGATGGTGATTTATTTCGTGACTCTTTTTCAAATTTGCCGTTATAAAGTGTTTAAGTGGCATTGTGAAATGGTAGCCACCTGGAAATTTGAGTGCTTATTTGGATTATGTTCTCTTCTTCTTGCCTTCATAAGAAAATAATGATAAAATGCAAGGCACAACTGAAATGATTGTTTTTTAACATTTGTTTTTAAATTAAATATTTACATTCTGAGCATATGGTGGCCACATTTAGTTGGCGGTCTGTTTCCTTGTAAGCTTCAAATATATATATGCTAAGTCCAGGCCTGTTGGCTCTACCAATGTTTGTTAATATCTCTTTTGAGATGAGTAGGTTAATAAGTTCGACAATGAGCCCTTTTAGTTTTACCGCAAGAGAAGCATTCCCTGAGGATGATCATATCAGCATTTTACAATGATAATGTACTGAATATATGTGGCTCAGACCCCTGAGCAAGGGGAGGGTAATTAACAACCATTATTTCCCACAAGTGCAGGCAGTAATGCTCAAATGTGTCATCACTATACCAGTTAAATTGGCGTTTTTAGTAGCCAGCTGGTCCAGTGTGACTACAATAACTTTAGGAACTTGGCATTTGAAATTCCATTGTACACATTAGTGAAACGGAAACACATGTTTTCAACTGATTGTGCCTATCAACATTGGTATACAGGGCTGAATCAAGAGGTTCTGTCTACATATCCTTAAACACTACATCCCCTATTCCAATGCCGATGCAAGGTTTGGAAGAGCAGACCTAGGCAATCTTTCTTGTTAAACACATTTAATATATTTCAGAAAGTAAGAACTTAAAAACGCAAAAACACTTGGCACACACAAATAACACACAAGTCAATTTTAACATTTTCCAATTAGTATGGCATAAAGTCTTTCGTTCATTAATTCTTCGCAGAATGCAGCTGGAGTTGAGCCATTTAAACACAATGTAGAAAAGTTGTGATGTGTGTTAGACTCTTTTTTATGAGGGCTGAAGACGAAGAACTGTGGATAGCCTTAAAGATCTGATTAAGAAGCTAGGGCAAGGCTTTGTTATGGCGGAGTGCTAGTCTGTTTGATGCCAGTGTTGGATTGTGTGCACTGAAGTCGGAAAGTGTGTGCATTGCAATCTTCTATACTTTGTCCAAAAGTAAGTATTTGTACTGTCCGAGGCTGAGCAGAACTCTGTTGCATTTGTTGAGTGTAATTAGTGCTGCAGTGTTAATGATGGCCTTGGCTCTCTGGAACGGATGATGAGGACACATAATTCTAATGCTAAGTATCTTACACCTAGCTCTTGCAGCAGAGAAATAAATTAAAGACTCCAATTCCATACTGGAGTTGAATTGCACCTCAGAGTTCCTTGCAGAGTGGGAGGGAGTTAAAATGTCTTGGGAAAACAGGAAGGGGAGCACAGAGTGACCAGAACTGAGATGTGTAAAAAAAAAAAAGGACCATTGAGTGCCAAATGACTTTCAAGCAGTTTGAGATATCAACCTGAAAGAGAGAAGAAAAAATGAGAAGAAAAAGATTTGTTTTATCCACAAGTAAGTCCAATGACTTGCCATATATGCTTAGGGAGTGAGCAGTTGTCGGCATAGTGAGATGAGTGACTGTGTTGAAAGCCACGGACACGTTGGGGAGGATCAGGACTGAAAAGATGTGATTGTTGTGAACAGAAATGTAAACATCATCCTTCAAGTGAAATGCATGAAGCAAGATTTACTTTGGTTATAAAGATTATGAATTGTTGAGTGGGAACGTTTTCAGAAGTCCCAAGACAATCAGAGGTTACTTGGCTCAAACGGTGACAATACAAGGCTTTTACCTCTGTGGTCCTTGACTTTAACATACTATTGAAGCTAAAACTGAACACCAAATACACCTTTGTTGCACATGAAACTCAGGGTAGCTGGCAGAGGGGTCCAAGGCTTACTCATGGAGGTGGCGTGGGGGAGAATCCCAGGCCAGCAATAGATACATCTATGTTAATCAAGCTTTTTACTTGAAAATTAGTTAAAAGTACTCAATTCACAGGACACAGGTAATTACTACACATGTTATACAGAGAACAAAAGTATTATATACAATTGTCACCGGGGAGTGAGTACCACCCTGTGGTTGCTCCGAGGTTCCTATATGCAGCATAACAAGACTAGGACTGAAAAACATTAAATTGTCTCAAGGCTGTAAATACAACTATAGTAACACTGGCAAAATATGGTTGCCATGTTCTGTATAGCTGCCCCGGTGTGTGTCAGTGTTATTTTGATCATCATCATCCTAGTTGTAAACTGTGCCTTTACATTTTGGTCAAGGACATGTCACACAATACTTTGTCGCTGTGCTGCCACGCCTCTTTTTGTGCATGCATTCACAAATATCTAAGAAAAAGTACTCCTTAGTTCTGCCCACCCCACTGTATTCTGTGGTGTGGTGGTAGACAAACAAGTGCGTCCATATCCAAAGAAGAGTTGCACAGGCATAGTTAAAGAGAAGCTGCAGTCATTCAGACTATCTTGAGGGAACTTACCATTGTGGGATCTTTCACAGATTCAGGAGAACAAGTCACCACACTCGGGGGTAACCCTGCAGGAAGGTCTGGTTAACAAAACTCCCCGACACGTCTGCCAGTCCATTTCTGTCCATGGGTTAGAGCAGTCCAGCATCCAGTTCTGCCTGAACAGCTTCTTGAGGCCCTCGTTTTGAAAGCAGCCTATCCTTTCCCTTTATGGAAGGATATTTCCAGTAGCCCTCTCCAGCAGTCACTAGGCTCCTTCCTGGTTCAGAAGAAGAGGGGTCTTTCATGTCTTGTTACAGAACACCTTTGAGAAAAAGGATAAAGCTAGAAAGGAGGAGCGACTGTTCCCTTCACTTCACAGTGGCTCCTGCCCTCCATTCTCAGGAGCCTGGATTACTCCAAACAGCCCAAGAATGTTCCCTGGGTTTATTACCAATTCACATTCCTGTCTGACAGGTGAATCCTGGGTCTCCATATTGACAACTACCCATATAAGTAGTCTTCAAAGAGGATACTTGGCCACGTACAGAGAGGACCCGCTAGGTGTTCCAGGCTCATTCTTTCTCATACCAGAGAATGAATATACTTGTGTCAGCAATATCCCATCTGGATAGAGGTGAAGCCTGGTTTGATTAAAATGGCAGAATGTTGTAAATGGGCGACACCAGCAGGCAGGTCTCAAACTGAAGGCAAAGGATAGAGGTTGCTGCCATCATTTCTCAACTCGATGAGATCCCAGTTTTTATTCCCACTGAAAAGGGGTTGATATGGGCCTCTGAATCTCGAAGACCCCTCACGCACTCGCTCCGCCTGTCTCGTACCATTTTCATCATTATCAAATAAAATGGTTTATTTTAGGTAGTTCAATCCTAAATCAATGTATAGGAACATTAAATAGACAGAATTTCACAACAGTAGTAGTAGTAGTTAAAACTTGCAACAAACAAGCTTCAGCAAGATTGAATATAATGGAGCAGTTAAGTGCAATAGGCAGTCTGGTTTTTAAAATCATAGTTTAAAACACAATATATAAAGTTTAGCAGCGTTAGTTATGATTTGTAAAATTACCGGAAGGGCACAGAATACTTACACTGCAATAAGTTGTCAAGTTTCTATTTTATTTTTCAGGAGCCTTCACACATTCCTAGGGAGTGGACAGGATAAATATATCATAGGGCAAGTGCTGCAATCATCCATGCCAAATATATACAGTACAGCATGGCAAAGATTATTGGGCCTGATGTATCTTATTTAGATATGTGAATATCTGAAGTATAATCAGTTGCTGCTCGCGGGTGGGAAAATGGGCGGGGCGGCACGTGGCGGGGGAGGGCGACAAAAAAATAATTATAATAAAACAAAAACACATACCTTTTTCGCCAGGCCACGCTGCTCTGATCTGGTCCTGCATTACGGGCACAGGCTCCCAGCCTGCTCTACGTCCAATCCTAACGCTTCTTTCATGCTGCTGGCAGCATGAAAGAAGCGTTAGGAGTAGATGGAGCGCCCAGCCAGGGCTCTCTCTGAGGCAGAGTGGAAGTCTCTGCCTGCTCTCGCCAACACAGCACTGCGTTGCTAGGTTGGAGCGAGCCTAGTGCTCATGTATATTTGTCCAGCCTGAGACGGCCAGCCCAACAAACATACGCACTGAGGGGGAGTGCTCCGCACTCCCCCTCTGTCTCTGTCATGCCCATGGCACCGCCCCTTTTACAGTAAAAACTTAATAGACATTGCTTATTATTTTTTTACTGTAAAAGTTTTGCAGCTGCTGCTGGCGGGGGCGACGCTATTCCGCCATCGCAGAGGAGCCATTCCTAGTATAATTCCGTATTCCAAAGTTGTGAAAGTGTTGACTAATCCACTTCGTTCTTAGTTTGTGAAAAGATGGCGAAAACAGCAAAAAGAGGGCTTTTGTTCCATTAATTTGGTCGCAGTGATAACAAGATCAGAAAAGTGACAAGTTTGAGGGCCACTTATTTGTATGAAATGTTGGGCAAAATGCTCAAACTAAAGTTTACATACAAGCTTCAGCAAATTGAGATTCATATTCAATGGTTGGAATAAAATTCAAAGTATGGTGTATTTTTAAAACTTAGATAAGCCTCTATAATTGTACCCTGGTCACTCTCTAGTAGTCTGCTTCGATCTACAGATGTCCAATATTTATTTAAATACAAAAAGATAATGAAGTAATGATATCTGGATCAATTCACTGTAAAGAGAGTGCTAGTCTTTCATAACTTTGCTGAATATAGATAAACCAAGGCAAGTAAGGGGGTTTCCTAATTTTCAAGACCTCTTGAAGTGCATCTTTATTTGACCCTATTGCAACATTTGACCAAACCCGTGCTCAATACAATAAGGGACTCAGCTTTGTGATATGTTGCAGTTTCTTGCTTCCAATTTTTAAGCAGGGGCTGCTCCTCCACAATGGCGAAGGAGTGTCGCCCTTCTGGCTAAGAGCCAGCAGCTGAAAAATAAAGTAATCATTTATCGTTTTATTTTTCAGCTGCTGGCTGAGCCAGCATGTGCAGGGAGGGGTGGGGCTGGGCCATTGGGCGAAGGGGGGGGAGTAGAATGCATTTAAGGGCACATGCTCAGTTAGATTTCTCCAACCCGGCTTTGTTGTACAGCCGGGTTGGATAAACAGCACAGACACCAATGCACTGTCTGAGCAGCAGACTAAGCCGCTCAGGCCAATCCTGGTGCTGCTCTCATGCTGGGTATAGCATGAGAGCAGCACCAGGAAAGCATGTGGAGCCTGTTCTGATGCCCCAGGCACTGCTGATATACCATCAGAAGAGAAGAGGAGTGAGGTGGATGGTGGTGGCAGCATGACAGGTACATTCCCTCCCTGGCCCCCCACCCTTGAACTTTGCCAGGGCCGCCAATGATTTTAGGGTCAAAGGCAGTACTCAATGGCAAACTTAACAATATTTTTAAAAACTACCCTAGACCACTCCTCATTTGTCTGGGTTTGCAGCACCCCATAGTTCAGACTCATACATGGCAGTGAATTGCACCTGGGCTATATAAAGCTTCTTACATGCAAGAGAGCCGAAGTACCCAGCTGTCTAACAAATATCAGTAAGGCACTCGCCATATGATTCAGCATAAGTGTACTCTTGTCAACCTGTTTTAACCAGAAACAATTTTCAGCCATTCGAACACCCAGTAATCTACTTCATAGACCCCTTGTAATCTCATGTTTTCCAAACAGAGGATACACCTGAAGGATCTGTGGGTACTGAAGACCATTGATTTCAGTTATACTACATTAACAGAAAGAGCCTGTTTCTTACAAAAATCATAGTATGTATTCATAAGTATTTGAAGCAAGACACAGATTTTTGATAATCAGTTACCTCTAAAGTAAGGTGCATATTTTTCAGTATAAAAGTAATATACGTACATTTCACAAGGTGGTCTTTCACATAATTGGTATAGAAACTAAATACATTTGGACCCAAAACACAACTTATTGTACCTCTTTGTTGAAAGGAATGGTGAAGAAAGTGGTTTATTATATTTTGTGGTTTTGCCATATCACTATGTAATAAAGACACAATTCCCTATTCAGTACAGTCAGGTTTGCTTGTAAGGCCTACGCTCAGCCGTAGGTAGCTGTGGCTCAGAGCAGTCAGACTTTATCAGAGGAAAAAACTGTAAAGCATTAAGAAGTACTAAAGCAGTTGAATAAGAAGAAAATGCAACACAATAAAACTCTGACACCAGTTTATAAAAATATATAAAAATATATTTTTTACCTTTAAATAGACACCTCCACTAGAAAAAATCCCCAGAGGGTTTCAGAGATATAGATTTTCAAAGTAACAATAAATCATTGCTTTTCACTCAATCTACTGCAATTAGGGTTAGCCACAACAAGTGACTAGAAAACGGCTATATGAGCACTCTTGTGGGTACTAACTCTGACAGTGAGACAGTTACCTTGTGGCTAAAGCAGTCTTCAGTCCAGTTCCAGGTCTTAAGGGCGAACCGCCAAGGAAGTCAATGGAGTAGTCCTATTGCAAGGAAGGCAGCATGCTAAAGATGCTCAAGGATACTGACCGGAGTCAGGGGTCTTCCTTTGGTCATCCTTTAGTCTATGAGCAGGAGGGCAACTATGACCTCAGGGGTCAATGTCTGTTTTGCTTTAAGGCTGACCGAGCCAAAATACACACACTGAAAACAGTCAAAAAGAATCTCTTGAATGCGCTTATTAGTCTAAAAAAGACATTTATTAAATTACTCTGCAAGGCTCGTGAAGGAAGGTCAGTACAACCAAAAGTGCACCTTTATATTATGGCAACAATAAAGTGAAGAATCTTCAATCTATAAACAGCAGATAAATACATGCAAAGATACAAATACCTATATTTATATAAATATTCATACACAATGTAAGCAAATAATTAGTAAAAATTCATCACCATTGGGCCCTTCTGGTGCTTCATCTTTCTCTCAGTAGCTTCAAGCTTTAGCCTCTGAGATCCGCTGTGGAAGAGAGAGAGAGAGATATCTACCCTCATGGGGTGTCAGGCATTCAACTTCAAAATCCTGACCGAAGTCTCTGCATCTCCAACTGTCAATCCTGGGTTTCTTATATACCTTAAAAAAGCCAGAGGGGAGAGTTCTAGAAAACCTCCCCCACTCCATGTTATTCAAAGCTACTTCAGGTCAGCTTTGAAAGAAGCAAGTTGGAAATGGCCAAGTTCCCAAGGTGTCCTTCCCAAAACTAAACTGTTCCCTGCCGTACAATTAACATCATCTTAGAACATCCTTATCTTGCTGACTGACTGACTCCTCCACGTTATGTCCTAGCCCTTGGTGAGAAAGGACACGCAGAATAAAAACATGAACGAGAAAACACACTGCATAACATGTTTTGTACGGAAAAATACTTGCACCTTTAACTTGGCGGTGAAGCTAAGGCTAAGCTGAATATAAAATGGAGTCCGTAACTTGTGACCGCTAATGTGACAGTGGACAGCTAAGCCAAGTGCAAAGTGGTGCAACACAGAGTCAAATGGAGTCAATTGTCAAAACACAAATATCACTACAATGTCCCACAAAGTATAGATGAAGTTCAGCACAATACAAATTGCCACTAGTCTCCATTTACAGCAAAACCAGCAGTTCCCTTTAATATCCAGTAACTTCCATGCTGGGTGACCAAACTACAGGAGATTTGGGTGCAACTTCAGAGGTTCGGGACTTGGTCTCCCAGGCTGCACCCAGATGTCTAATTGGTAGTTAGGCTTCTTGGTGTTGAGCTCCCCAGGATGCAGGCTTCTCAGCTTTTATGGCCCTGTGCTGTAACAAGGAGTCAGCCGACAGACTCTTGGAGTCATCGTCTCAATCTGGAGCTCAGTGGAGACTTTTCCCTGAGCAGGACATCACAGGTACAATCTTTTATTTTCTATCCGAAGATGCAGCGATTGAGTCTAGCCTTTGGTGCAGCCTCTCTTTGCTGGGTTCACTGAACAGCATGGCAGTTCTTCTTCAGTCATTTCTCCTGTACATACATTGATTGAGGTCTGGGTGCAGGGGTGCACATTATATGGCCACTACAAGCCTACGGGGATGTGGTGACGGACTAACCAGTGGGATACCAGGTCTCCTCTCATCTGATGACAACTTCCTGCGGTTTGTATTCTAGCTCACCCAGAATTCACTGTTCTGCCCACACCCAACATGGCAGAACTTTTCTCTTGGTTTGTGGATCTCCTAGCCCAACCCAAAAACTGGTTCAACAACAGCTTCTTCCTTTTGGCCAGAGATGCCAGCCTAACTTCTAAAACAAAGGAGCTGCTTCTTCCATGTATGACTACCATTTGCAATTCAAAGGAGGCTTCCCCTTTGAAGCTCACCTTTTGGACTCACAACCACTTTGATCACCCTGCCAGGAGAAGGTCATGCCTCTTGCCTCAGCAGATCCTTTGTTCCTCTTCCTGAAAGTCATTCTCACCTCTCTCCAAGAGGGCAGAAGGCTATCTCAAGGACAGCAGCTTGTGTGCAGCCATAAACGGCTATTCGGAACTTTGGGCAACAACAAAGTGGCAACTTTTAAAGTTGCCATTTGTATAAAAGTTGCATTAAAATGTAACGATTACTTTAATACCTTGTAGTACCATGTTTGGTAGCCCCTTTTCGAAGTCAGCCCTTCTCCAGTAAAACCAACAATGCGGGGGTTTGAATGTCTGGACATGTAATGTTAATAAAGCACATTTTCATTTTTTCAATATAATAGACCCTGAATTAAGGGCTCAGTAGTCCTGCCTTAGGGGTGACTTATTTTAAAAAGGGAGGTCCTGGCTTAGCCATTGTTTTAATTGGCAGAGGTCAAATTAGCAGTTTAAAAACTGCTCTGCCAGGTGGCAGTGGCAGGCTGGGAGTCATTCTTTGCTTTGTCACCCTCGTGGTGGCACAATAAGTGCTGCATTCCTTGAGGGATGCTTATCGTACAGGATCTGATTAGCCCTAGTACCATATACTATGGACTTATAAGGAAGTTAACGTATGCCAATGGTGGGTGAGCCAATTATACATATACCTTTTTAAGGGTCTGAGCACTGGCAATGAGGCCTATTTCGTAAGACTCAGTGCACCTTCCATGTCAAAACACCAGCAGCATCAGTCCAAAAACTTGGGAGTGATCTTGTAAAAATAAGTATTTCTTCAATTTCAGTAGTGACAAGTAGAGACAATGGTTTCAGTAGTCTATCTAATTTGTATCATACCTTACTTCAGCATAGTTATTGGTGTGTAATGAAATAATTATATTTAACTCACTATCTGGCACACCAGGTACAGAGAACACTTTCCACAGTACGGCAATGCCACTGTGTCAAATGCTGATTTTAAATTAACAATTTTACAAGGCTACATATAGTGTCACGTTGTTTAGAGATGTAACTTTCCACGTCAAAAATAAATCTAAAAGCTTGATCAACCATACTAAAATATTCCTTCAATCCTGTTTCGAGATTAGAACATGCATTTATATCTACAATCCAATCCGTTAACATGGAGAATAACATTTTACAAAATACTTTTTTGCTTACTATCAATTAGGCTTATTTGCCAATAGTTCATTAAATCCCTAGGTTCAACTATCCTGCACAGCATAATAATTTCATTACCCAACCATGTGTGTAATATGGGTATTACTCTTGAGACGAGGTTGGAAAAAGCTGGAATATGAGACCCAGATCCTAGACTCAGATTTAAATAATTCAGGGTGAATTTTTGTCCAGGAAAGGTGATTCCTGCTGCATAACAGAGTCTTCTACATTCTCACAAGAAAAGGGAGCATTGGTGTCATCAGACAAAACGTGGGTGTTTGGTCCAGAACTCAGTTACTAATTCTTCATATTATATGGTTTCAAGAGTATACAACTTTTCAAAGTGTTGAAACATATCTTGGGCCTTATGTGTGTTTAAGGTGTACTAGCAAGAAATAAACTTCCAAGAAGTACAATATGCCAGAAAGCTCCAGTGTCTTTACCCGTAGCAAGAACAAGTAGATCGACCTTTGATGCATCTCCCTTTGGCCCACCTTGGATTTCAGGATTGATTGATAATATTTACATGCTTCATCCATGACATCTTTGTCATTTGTCCTAAGATCTATTACCGAACTTTGTGTTACCTCCTTGCGTTGTAACACAAGATTCAAAGAGGCCTTCAGCACACACTCATGCTTGTCATATAGGTTGAAGTGAAAATAAAATTAAAAAACTTGAGACATTCAGTGAAGAGAACTCATGGCAGAGGTGCACACCCTTCCAAGCCATGCAGGTGGACATTTTGATTCAGACATTGAATAGGCTGATTGAACATAAGTCGGTCAAGCATTTTGGAAAGGAAGGGGAAAACTGACAAAATGTATTATTTGGATAGAGCAATGGGCCACTGAATGGGCTGTAAATAGCACAACAGTGGTTTTTGCTGTGAGTTTGTGCATGGATTCCACTGCAGGATTAGGTGGAAGTAAAATTCCTTAGGCAGACTTCCAAAAGAAGTCATTGTTTATAAATGTAGCAGTTGGGCTGTGAAAAGTATTCTGAAGATGATTTTAGAATAAGAGAAAGTAAAAGTTTGAAGATCATAATACCAACATCATCAAAAAGCTTTCACAGAAGCAGAACACAAAATAATGAAGCACTTCATCAATACCCTGCCGGACCTGTCAACCCAATAATTCACAAACAAGTCCAACGTCACCAGCAACCGTAACATTCTTTTAAAGAAGATTCAACAGCAACTCAAGAACTCAAAACATCCTTCTCTTTCCACACCTACTCCCTCCACTCGCCACAATAGCCATCATTTAAAACCCTTGTCAATGTCCTCAACAGCCTCAAAGCCATCACCCCATGAAGATGTTGTCTCATCCTTCTTGAAAGGCCTATCTGGAGAACCTCCCTAACTCCTACTCAGCAGGGCCTCTGTCACTCAATTATCTTCCCTGAAGCTCTCAAGCCAGGCTACATGCTCCAATTCATGAAAAAATTCTTACTAGATCCAACAACATCAGCTACCACTCATCCACTCTTCATCGGCAGGATCTGTCACGACTTGAGTGCTTCTTACCGCTATAATCAGCCAGTCTCTGGGCAACACTTGGTTTCTTGCTTGTTCTGGATTGACCAAGGTAGGGGCGACCCTTTCCAGTAGCCACAGTTCTGCTGATTATAAAACACCAAGCAGGCTGTAACTTCCAGAATGAGTCCCAGAGGGAAAAACCCAACGTGGGAAAAACCTCAGAATTCAAAGACTCCTGAAAAAAGGAAAGCAAAAGCACAAAAAAGAACTGGAACAAGCTGCAGGTGGAAAAAGAACAGGAGAAATCTAAAATCAAAGGATACAGGAGCGAGGAGCACAACCAGGAAGGAAATGTTTGCAACGCAAAGAACAGAAGACCAACTGTGCTTATATACTGACAAACAGGAAGTGACATGCAGGAAGTATTGAAGACACCATCTTAGATTGGGTAAGACCACATTCAGGTGAATAGAACAATAGCCATATTATAGAAAGGTAGTGAGCAAAGCATGCAGGGAAAGGAACAGTCTCTTGGTTAGAAGAAACATGGCTAAGGCAAGGAAAAGAAAGAAAAAAGAAGAAAAGAGGAAAATAGCAAGAACAGGTAAGCAACTTAAGAGGGTAAAGAGCGAGGGCAGCGTAAACAGTGCCCAAAGGGAAAGTTTAGCCAAAAAAGCAGACTGCAGCAGAAACGGCCGTCCGAGACACGGACCGCTGATCTGACCACGGCCTGTAAGTAAGGCGCCGCCGGTCTACGTGGCGTCACAGGATCATGGACAAAAGTAAAAGAGTCTATGCACAACTTCAAAATGACATCAATGTCAACCGTGTCTTCTATGACTATCAACTATCTATCCATGACTATAAATATGTTCATGCTGCAGCATGGAGATAGCTACCTTACAGAGCATAGGCACTGTCCTCCTGACCCATAAAGATGACCCATACCTCCTAATATCAGTGCCCTTCTTTGCCCTACCTTTGATGCCATCATTCATGCCACCCCTGTCCACACTCTGAAGTCTTGAATGGTAATGTCTTTCACTGGTTCTTTTACTACCTATCTAACTAACAACAGTTTGTCCACAATGGAGCCTCTAAGTCCGAGAAGATCCTGATCACAGCTGGAGCTCCCCATGGTTCCACGTGTCTTCTGTTAGCTCATCCTGTCCATGAATCCCCTTGAGACTCTACTCATGGTTAATAACATCAGAATTCACCAATACACAGATGAAACACAACTATATTTGAACGTCTCCCGTGCACCAGACATTGGATAATGCAAACAGTGCTTGTACCTCACCCAGACTTGGATGTCCAGCACCTACCTAAAGCCTAACGTAGCAAAAACGGAATTGGTGCTTTTAGTCAAGAACAGCAGGTAAAAACGAGTCTTCCCTAGTTCAACAAAATTAACCTCAGCAGATTCAAACCCCCTACTCTCACCCAGTTCCAAGAAAGTCAGATTCACTCTAGACATTGCATTTGCCTCAAAGATCACAATGGCAAAAAAACAAGAAGGCCTAGTACCAGCTCTGCCTGCCAAAGAAAGTGAAAAGATTCCTGTCAGAAAATGACTTCAAAACTGTTGTTCAATCCCTCTTAGTTGTGCATTTGTTGGTGGTAATGGCCTGCTCCAGGGCCTCCCAACCGTCCCATTGGCCACCTACGTGCAGCACCACATCTCATCAACGGCCTGAAAAAATAGGACCACATCACCCACGTTCTGAAGGAATTCTTCTGGCTGACCTTGCCAGATCCCACTATCTTTGAAACCGGATGCATGGTCTTCAAATCTATCATGACTGTCACTCCTGCCTATCTGGTTGACATGCTTACCATCTCTAGGGGTCTCAGCACACACCTATGCCAGGACACACACAGACTGGAGGTGACGTAGTGCACAAAAGGAAAAAAGGCAACAGACTCACTTCATTTTTACACCAAGGATCTGGAATATTCCTGTATCCATTAGAACTGTCACAACTGTTCTCCAACATAGGAAAGTACTGACAACACCCCTTTTTAAAGAACAGTAGACTAGGATGTGTTAACAGTCCACTTTCACTTTTAGAAAAGGACTACTTCTCCATTAACTGTACCTTTGCTTTTGATCCAGTACAGGTGAAAGCAAAAATTATGTG
Source organism: Pleurodeles waltl (assembly GCF_031143425.1). Lineage (NCBI taxonomy): Eukaryota > Metazoa > Chordata > Amphibia > Caudata > Salamandridae > Pleurodeles > Pleurodeles waltl. The sequence continues at coordinate 1,425,450,310 of NC_090445.1, forward strand.
TAGTGGGGACAGATTGTCAAAAATGTACTCCTGTCCAGGCACACTAATTACTCTAGGGCGGTGGTCTCCAAATTTCTTAATGCCGCGCCCCCCCCAGTTGAAAAATAAAAATCATTGGGCCCCCCTTCAGAATTTTTCACAATTATTTTATAAAGATGGCACTGTTTAAATATGTCTAGACCTATATAAACATTGCAGTTAAGTAATGCTACCTTTTTAAAAATGCAATAACATGCTTCTGCTTGAAACAAAGGCCTATTACCTGTATAATGCTGCATTTGGCCAGAGTCTGGCGCCTCCCCGGGATCACTTGAGGCCCCTCTAAGGGGCCCCACCCCCCAGTTTGAAGACCTCTTCTCTAGGGCAAACAAAGAAAATTAAATCAGTACTTTTAATAAGTTTTTTACAAAGAAAAACAAGAAGTCCTCAATCTCGAGTGCCATTCACTATTATTTATATTAACACCACCATCTTGTGAACACATTTGGACATTATATTCTCAACAATTAAACAAAGTTGTCTTCCACTGATCAATTATTATAAGCCGCATTCCTATTACAAAAACAGCCCCTTTGTGAAGTAGTCCTGTAGGGCTTGGGACAAATCAATGCCCTCTCATAATTCAAATGCCACGATGCCCTTGACCATTGTTCTAACTTCAAATCAGGATTGAATGGACGCCTCCAATGGTGTATGTCGATGCATTTCGGCCCTGCAAATTTCAGACCTCTTCGGGACACGGGGGACGACATCTCAAACTCAAAATACCCCTTCAGCAGAATGTTAGGAACGCCTTGGTTTCTTTCCTCATAAGTCGTCATTGCCCATTGTCATTAAGCCCAAGCCCATCGCAGGCATAGGACTGCATCTGATAGATGAACTGTTATTTCATAGTTCCAGCCTTCCAGAAAGTCTTCAATTGATCCAAAGATTATATGGTCCTGTAACCTCAAGTCCAGCAGAGGCACAGTGGGGTGCTCTCCACACCCGGACAAACTGGGCTTTTGATCCAGTACAGCGCACTGCTAGCTTTTGGCTAGATTTAGGCTACCGCACAAATACCACATACATACATTCGTAATGAAGTAGGATTTCAAAGAGAGAAATATGGTGTATGAAATAAAGATGTGAGTTATTGAGGAAGAAAACGAGGGCACGAAATGGCTGAGTGTAACAACTGCAGGAACCAATATGAGGTATTGCAGGCAGTAAAACATATACAAGAAAAGATTATGTAGATCGGAGATCATAATGAAAGTGAAGGAAATTATGAAAGGAGGGCTTAGACTTGAATCACTGGAGAAAACAAATGAAAGGCGGAGTGAAAGATGAAATGCAAGGGAATTAGAGACATCAAACAGAGTGTGTGAAACAATAAAAGAGCCACGGTGACAGCAGAAAAAAATCAAAAAGAGAGGCAAAGAAAGGAAACCATGCCATAACAGATGCAGGTGATAGCATGAAGCCAGGTAAGCAAGAACCATGCAGGAAGAAATGAATGATAGGAGAAGAATGTCCAGAATCTCAGAAAAGAATGGAGGGTGAGGTAAATATCGAGAAGAGAAAGGAGATTGGGCTGTGTGGTGACACAATTGGAGTGCTCAAAGGAAACAAATTAGGCAAGATGTTTGGAGAGGAAAACGGGTAAGGGGTGGAGTGCATTTGAGCAGAAACTGCTGAGAAGAAAGATGTGCATATAAGGTAAAACGTGGATAAAAGAAATTCCTTTGCATAATGGCGAGACAACGAATAGTCCTGTGTATGGCAGTCCAGACCCCACTGCTAACCGTCCTGTATGTGTGTGCGGCGGGTCACCACTTGCGGCGTCCAATTTATAATTCAATCTGAAGATAGTCTCAGGAGGAGCTATGCTCATGCGCTGCCTCCATCTCCTTGTCTGCGCTGTTTCGATGTCCCTGGAAGGGCGAAAAACACACGAGGGGAGATGGCAGGAGACTCTGCGTCCTGCCGTGGACGGCGCTTTGTCTGAACACACGTGTACTGCAAATGCGATCGGTTCAGACATATGGGGACAGCTTGTTGGAAGACTGGTTTGACGAGATGTCCTGCTGTTTGGTGATTGTCTTTACTCGGTAACACCGCTAGCCTGTAGCGGTAACGCCTGGCACCAGAGGATGGTGATACAGAACAGGGTGATGCGAGCTGACATCTGCTGAGATCGTCTCGGAAGTTAACTGTTCATCATAAATAAATAGCAGCAAAACAGTCTTGTGGCGGGACTTCCAGCTGGATCCGTTCTCTACTTCCTTTCTGTTTTTCAGCGGGCATAAAACATTTAGGGCCAGATGCATTATTTTATCCAATAGTGATTACCTAATTGTGATTTGTTGCGAATTGCAATTAAGTAATCGCTATTGGAATGTATGAAACTCCAGGAGTTTAATACTGCGATTCGCAAGGGCTCGCAAATGGACCTACCTTATTGATATTCATGAGGTAGGTCGCACTTTGTAAGCCATTGCGAATGGCTACAATCACAGGGATGGTGACCTAATGGGTTCAGCAGACCACCATGTCTGTGATTGCTTTTCAAAAAAGCAATATATATATATTTTTTTTTAATGCAGCCCGTTTTCCTTAAAGGAAAACTGGATGTGTTTAAAAATGAAAAATGAAAAGTTTTCTTTTAATTTAAAAAAAAAAGTTTTCGCATGCATCCACAAAGGGGAAGAAGTCCCTTGGGGACCCCTTCCTCTTTGCAAAGGAGCTAACACCAATTTGAAATTGGTGATAACTGCGATTTTTTTTGCAACCGCATTCACAGTCACAAAACAATCGTACATACCTCTGCGATTCGGTATTAGGAAGGGACGCCCTTGACACGCCCCTTCCTAATACCAAATCGGTATGTAGTCGCAAATTGGACTTGTTACATACCAAAATGCATTTTTGCGATCGCATAGGCCTGTTGGGCCGTTTGCGATCGCAAAAATGTTTGATACATCGAGCCGTCACTGAAGATTGTTTGGTTTTCAGTATGTTTCGTGGTGTCAGGCCAATTCAGGACCTGTAGCAAAACCCCCTCTTCCACCCTCTGCCCAACCCCAAGCCCCTAAATTGTCTTTCCGTACCTTCTCTTCCTGTCCAATTGCCTTGCCTGTCTCAATATTTGTTCCTGTGTTAAGAATGCAGACTCCAGTCTCCAAAATATTTTATATGCTATTGAAGAGGTGTAATCATGCCTGAGGGATTGCTACCTCCTAGATTGTTCACAGGTTGATCCCTCTTTTAAGAATGTGGTGTAGCGAATCCAGATCCCAGAGTTTATTACTTGGACTAGAGAATTTCCTGGATCATGTTTTACCCTTGAATATTTCAATAAAGCAAGTAGAAAATAAAAATCTGTTATCCTATTGGGTAGACATTTTCATGCCTCTCCTTTTTTGAATGTCTGCACTTAAAGATATTTTGCTTTGAATACCTTGTAACTATTACTTTCACTAGTGCACCTTAGGCAAACATTTCTAAAAGTACTAAGGTGCTTTGGAGCTCAACGATCCTGAGTGGAAAAGGGAGACCTGGCTAGCAACAAGGAGTCACGTACAGGTTTAGAAAAGCTCTGCCTCAAAGGGGATCCACAGAATCAAAGAAGGGTTATTCAGTATTCTCTATTTTGTATTGCCCCAACCTAAGTAAAAAGACTCCTGCTCACGATTGTCTTCTTCACTTATGCACTCATTCAGTATATGAAGGGAATAAGGCTACAGTGGATTAGTAACAGTCCAGAGGGAAAAAAAAATAAATATATATATATATATATATACACCTAGTGGTGGTTGCCGCTAGATAGTTGTAGTTAGGACCTAGTTTCTATAGAAAAACATTTTTTGATTTTCTAATAACTTTAACGCAGTATGAATGAATCTTCATAAAACTTCCCAAGAAAATACAACGCTCACTTCAGCATCTGTCTGGAAAGTTTCAGCTGAACCGTCAAGCAGGGGCTGAGAAAAAGGGGGTGTCCATAAATGCATTTTCCCCATTCATTTTTCCATAGGGATTTTGAACAGCAATAGCACCCGAACCACTGGACAGAATCAAACTTAATTTGTCAGAAAGGCAGCTCTTGGTTCAAAAGTTCAGAAAGAGACCTTTTTGTTACTTGGTGTAAATATGTTCAATAGTTTTAGAGAAGTTAAAGAAAACCAAAATTTGTATATATAGGTTCACGAATGCTTCACTAATCCTCCCGATCTCATGCTGAGATCCGATTAGCTGGCAGCACTTCAGCAAAGAAGTGTTTGCAGCCATGATGGGACTGTCCCAGAAAAAAAGATGGAAAAAACAAAAGGGGTCTCGGTAGGGACAGCCTGACCCCTTAGCTCTGGTGCTGGGCTCCCAGAGAACCCACCAGAACTAAAAAGCATTTATTTTTTTATTTTTACCACAAGTCGTGGTGGATCCGGTGAAATGTTTGTTTATTTTTAAAAGTGTGGTTTCCTACACTTGTTTCTGTGAGGCCTGCCCGGTTGGCAAGTCCTGGGGGCAATGCCATTTCAATGCAGAGGGGTGCGCCTAGCCCACCTGCTGCCCCGGGGACTCCCTACTTCATGGGGCATCTGTCATATGACACGCAGAAGGGCCACCACCTCCGTGGGTCTTCAAACAGAGTGCGGGTGGGCGGGTTGACCCCCTGCAGCCCCAGGGACCACCATCTCCCAGGGGCTTTGATCAATTATAAGAGGGGGGCAGCTGCCCCCCCCTTGCAGTCCCAGGGACCACCATCTCCCCAGGGCATTTAACATATATGATGTGGGGGGCCACCCGCTCCCTGCCCTCCCGCAGCACTGGGGACCATCACCTCCATGGAGCTTTTAACAAATATAATGCAGGGGCGTGCAGCCCTCCCACAGCCCCGGGACTGCCAACTCCCTAGGGATAAATTCACAGTCAGAGGAGGGCCATGCAGCCCCCTTCATGGAGCCGATAATGGCCCTGTGTGACAGCCCCCTCCCGGCCGGCTCCTGCTATATCCCGCGGTGCCCACCCCCGGGACATAGCCGTTTGCTTTTGCTTGATGGGAGAAAAAGCAAACAAAGCCCTGTTTCACAGCTCCAGCTATCTGAAAGTGGAGTTTTCATCTGTTTCCCTGCACCCAAATATGCATGCAGGAAAACGGATGAAAACATTGCTACCACAAGCAGGGAAGTGCTTTTTAAAGCAGCTCCCTGCTTGTGGGAGCTAAGCCGGCTAGGACGACGGGGGCCTTGCGGCTCAGCCCGAAGTCCTGTCACTCTCTTTCTCTCCTCCGTCTCATAATGGGATGGAAGAGAGAGAGAGAGAGAGAGATTGTCATTGCAATGGTTTCTCAATGCAGTTACTTCAAAGAGTAAGACTAGAAAGATGTTTTGTATGAATGTTATACTTATATTTGGATACAGAGCAGAACAGAGTCACTTCTGACCTAATGGTCCAGGACTTGTGCTGTCACTGAGTAGGCTAGAGGTTCAAATCCTAGTATCAGTAACAGCAGGGTAAAGAGTCACCTGTGGTGTAATGGTTAAGGTCACAGACCCTCACACTGAATGTTTTTCCCTTCTTTAATTTAATTTAAACTTCAAAAGTTAAAGGTTCATACTGAAAGGTGATCTCACTCATTTTAAATGACAAATAAACGTTATTTTTTAATTTGTTCTAAAATTTCTCATTCTACGTATAGTATTCATCAAAGCCTAAATCCAAATGTCTCTCTGAATCTCTCAATTACTCTCTCTGTGTCAGGGTTATTTGGTTAGGGGGGTTGGCTGGAGGGCCAGGCCGTATGCTAGACCCTACGACCAACCCCACCACACATGTCCGACGGTAACTATAACTCACGCCCTCGCCATGCGCTGCTGATTACCTCACAAATTACGGCACTCACAATATCTTTGATAACATCACTGATAATATCAATGTAATATTTGCAGTAAAAAAAAATATGAAAAAACTGTGCACGACGGGGCCGTGAGTTATAGTTACCTTAGGGCCTGAGTTACAGTTACTTGAGATACCTATAACTATAATTGGTGAATTTTTATGTTTTTCTATGAGTAAATTCAGAACCTGACTATAACATTGCTGTAACCTTTATTTAGGTGAATATATACATGTGCATATATATGTATGTGTGTGTGTGTGTGTATATATATATATATATATATATATATATATATAATGGCTAATGGGACATTTATGCAACTTGTCAGAAGGGAAAACTGAAGGGATGTGAGGATTGTCTGATTTTTAAATAATAGGATTTCTTTGGAATATATTGAAGTGCAGTGAGGAAAATAGCTTCAACCTCTTACAAATGCTGTGTTGATTAACTTTTAAACTTGCCTGGTATTTTTAGTGACTTTCAATCATTTGTATTGAAATTGTTTTCTGGAGATGAGCAGTTTTCTTTTTAACGCTGACCCAGTGCTCACATTTGGGTCATTACCTCCTCATCCTTCTTCCTCATTATAGTCCTAGGTTCAAACCAAAGGGCTGTGACGAGGCAGACCAGGACACAGAGTAATGAAGATTACCAGTAAGTAACCGGGCCATTACCTCTTCATCTGTCTTCCTCGTCACAATCCTTACCTTAGGAGAGTAGGGTTGCATTGACGAAGACAAGGACTTAGAGTAATGAATATTACCAGTAATTAAGTGGCAGTTAATATTCCATGCAGCAACATGAGGCAACCTTTCACATGCTCTTCTGCTCTGGCCTGATGTGGAAAATTCCCCATCGTGGGCAGCACCTTCATAATATGGAATGGTTGCTGCATTGTTTTTGACAATTATATGTACTCCAACCTTCATCTCCAATAAATGCTGGCTTTTCCATGGGTTTATAGACTTTGTGGCTTGCACCGTCTTACTTGTGCACAGGCTGTCTAGAGGCAGCATCTCCAAAGCATTTGCAGAGATGGTAAGGGTAAATATCTTTAAAATGCTTATTTTGTGCAGCAGTTTACTGCACTATTACATCAAACTAAAATAAGCCTCCAGTTTTCTTTTCTTCTGCTGGAGTAGCGCAAAGGTTTTCAACACCCAAACATAATCAGGTTATGCCTCCATGAGTTTCCCCTTACACTAAGAAATTTTGTGGACTTTTGCAGTAATTTGGCCTTACTCACTTTGGGGACACAGTCTGACTGAGCGCTGTCCACATATCAGACTATAAACTAAATCCGGAACAAGAACAGTGCCGAAAGCAATGATGGGCTGCCTTGTAAGATGTGCCTGCATGCTGCAGTAGGAGTTGCTGTACTGCATTCTATACAGAAGAGCATTCTTAAAAGAACTGAGTATCTGTAAAAGACGTTGTGAAGTCTATGCCACCCCAAGACATAGTGTTACCCAACTACTATGAGGAATGGAGAAACCCCAAAATCTTTCTGTACTTACCTGGGGCACAGGGGAAGGATTTTCACCTGCATAGTTGGTTGGTGAGCAACCTTTGCCTTAAACCCCACCAGCACTGCAGAGGAAGCTCTGTAAACCCCTAGTCGCTTCCAAGAACCTCTAGGTCTCTATTGGTTCTATCATCTGGCCTGGGGAAGGCAGAGAGGGAGCTAAGAGAGGCTGTACTGGGATTGAAACCATTCATTGTATATAAACCACGCAGGTGCCTTCAAAATACTATATTTTGAAGTCCTGGTCACCAGTCTGCAACTTGGCTCTATCTGATGGTTTCAGTGCCATTAATGTTCAGGCACCCTTGGGAGAAAAATACAAATGCCAGTTCTAGAGATGGAGTTCTTTGAAGTCACAGTTTCAAAATTGCAGGGAATTACGGGGGCGAATATTCACCAGATGCAGTTGTTGTCCCCTCCCTTGGCAGACCTTCTTACACTGTTCCTTTTCATTAGACACTGAATGTTGACCTTTCCTTTGTGTCCTGTTCACTTCATAATGTTTTCGTTAGCCTTTTCTGGGCATTTGAGAAGGTGCAGCCCCAGAGTGGGCATGAGTGAGATGGGTGCAGGTGCATCAAGGCCATGAAACACTCACAACGTCCTTGGGAAAGTGCACCCACAACAGAAAAATTACAACCTGATATAGTCCCCTCTGAAAAGTAGCAATAAGAGCTGGCAGCTGCTGCACAGTAAAGATTGAAAAACTGAAAATGCATGTTGTGATTTTCTCTGCCAGGATCACAAACCTTGTCATGTTACGGCAAACCCATCATTCAAGAGCACCAATAAGTAGCATTGTCCACACACAGGCTTTAAAGTTACAGTACATTCTAGTGTAAATATGCTGTAATAACATTGGTATTCAGCTCTCTGGATAGGCAGGTGGAAGATGGATTTAGTTTCCTTTGTGTTTTTTTTTTATGTATATGTTCAGTTTATGTGTACTAAGGTGCATTTCTTTTCTATAAAAGCAAAAAGCCTACTGGACATTGATTTTTTTAAAGGAGTTTTTAATTGTTTTACTGTACTCCAAATTTCTAGCTAACACCAACTCCTTGAGTAAGTCTCATTCCCTTTGAAACACAAAGTACTAACAAAAGAATGCTCGGCATTTAGTCTGAGCCCCGGTAAGATGGCGGGCCTGGACACCAGTTGTAAATGAATCAAGTTTTCACATTTTGAGCCTAGTAACTTCTGGCAGCCCTAGGATCATCTGCATCTGGTCTCACAATAAATGTGGTGTAAATTCCAGGAATCCGAGCAAGGACTGATGGCACAGCATGAAAAAGGCAGCAGGGAGAGCACGACTGAGATCTCAATGTAGAGTAAGGTTAGCTGGCACAGCTAGTGAATACACCTCTCTTTAACTAGAAAATGTCTGCCGAAGTGGTCAAATCCTGGGGGTGAGTGGCTTAAACAGAGTCAAGATGGCGTGCTTTGGTGGTTAATTTAAGGGTTACAGGTCCAGTGATATTGGTCCTTTTTTCAGCCATGCCTACTTTAGAACTTTGTATGATAAAATGAAGGCAAAAGGCACGACTTGTTTCAGACTGTACGGTCAAGTCACCAAAACTGGGTAAGATGTTCTGACAAGGTAGTGAGAAATGTACATTCTTTGAAGTTCGGTCACTGGTGAACATCTTTCATGATAATACTTCTTACCACATATTGTCGCCATCTGAATGGCTGCTCCAAGAAGTTAAACAGTAAAGTGATTCGTGACCCTTCACTTAATAATGCAGACACAGGGACCACCTTAACATTAGCTCCTCTTCTCCCCTACAAGAATATAAAAGCAAGCCAGAAGCCTACAAGATAGCGGGCTGGTGTAGTGATGTGAGAAAGTACAAGCCACAGAGATCTGGTATTGAGGGCTGCTTATTCTACATCTCTTCCCATTGCAGTAGTGCACGTAAATCACTGATAAGTTATTCAACAACATAGGGTATGCAGGAGGTACAACATAGGCATATAGTTAAATACTCAGTCCTTGATTGCATGTTAAAACAGCAGGGCTTGCACAATGTATGGCGATGTAATCAAGTTCCTGACCTGCAAATCATGTTGATCAGCACGTTTAGCTTAGATTTTTGAGGTGGGCACATTTCCCCATTCACATCCTAAAAGAAGTTGTAGGATCGACTCATAACAGGAACAACCCAGCATCTGCGACTTTGGAGAGCAGAGGCTCATATAGGGCCTGATTACAACTTTGGAGCAGGTGTTAATCCGTCCCAAAAGTGACGGAAAAGTGACAGATATACCACCAGCCGTATTACGAGTCCATTATATCCTATAGAACTCGTAATACGGCTGGTGGTATATCCGTCACATTTGGGACGGTTTAACACCTCCTCCAAAGTTGTAATCAGGCCCATAGTGTACAGTACAAATATATACATTACATGGGGAAAGCACACAGATGTTTTCAGATGGAACTGATGAGTTCCATCACATTAATGGCGTGAACGTATCCATCTCTACAGTCATTCAGTGAAACACAGTAGCACAATTTCCTGATCAATGACTATTCCACACACTTCCTTTCACAAAATATTGGTTACATCTTCAATTTGTGACCAAATAGTGCTGCGGTGCCTGAGTTGTACAGAACGTTTTCTGAATTAAATTATCTGAAAACACTTCAGAGTCACTTGTAAGAAGATGTTGATGCCTATCACTCTGGTGACTTCTGGTAAAACAGATACTCTTTCGCTATATGAATTATGAGGCAGAGGTTTATGATGCCTGGTAAACTGAGAAATTATTTCTTGGATAGGCAGTCGAATAGGCTTGAATCCTATATTATGTCAGTAAACTCCCCTTAAAACCTCCCACACTATATGGTGAACGGTGGTAGCTTCTGTAGGATATATGATAAAGTTTATGTATTTATCTACACGGGTGTCAATTAACCAAAATGCCAGGCGTATTGGAAGTGAGATCATATAGCTTCTCTTTGACCCGATGATATCACCGGAAGTGACACCATATGACCCAACACTGAATCCTCCCAGGAACTGATGTCTACATTGCACTGCTGTATATTTATTTGTTTTACTGAGCTAAGAGTTTAATGCTTCAGTTCGCAGCCAGCTCTACAGAGTCACATCACAGCAACATTTAACTTCTGTTCCTGGCATTGTCTTTGCCGGCCTCACAGACCGGGAGTCACAAAGGCAGTGCCGGGGAATGCAAAGAGCAAGCCATGGGTTACAGTTGAGACTGCTGCCATTCCTTAAAATATGTTCAAGTTTACACTTACCAAAACAGCACCTGCCAACGACATACATGCTCCTGTATGCCTTTTTTTCCTGTCAGTGTTTTCTACCTCTGCTAGACAGGTGCTGATTGTTCTTCATTCGGCAAGATTGAGGTTAGGGGATAGGCACTGCCTCTACCCACAAGTCAGGAAGAGTGACATGCCAAGGGAAGAAAACAGATGAACGTGGTCTTATGACATATTAAAACCCACTTGCACAGGTCCCATTAATAATCCCCATATTTCGGGTTTGCGTTGTGTGCACAGGATCTGCAACATTTAATCTCGCCTAAGACAGGCTACCTCTGAAGCCATTTCTCCCGCACTCCCTCCTGCCCCCCCTGTGACTGATAGGCCTGGATTTTTCAAAGGAAGCAAACTTGCCTGTCAGAGCCCCTGGCTGGTGCAGTGATTTAGTTTCCGTCAGATGACGTTGGTGTCCAGTTGATGATATAGCCTCGTTGGATGTGTGGAAATTTGTTACCTTTAGCAGTGACAGGAAGATAATTGCTGATGCTTAACAGATCAGTGCTGTGTCCCCTTAGATTCTGAAGGCAGTATGGAAGCGCCTTTGCAGTGGAGTAGACCTGGCTTTGCACCTCCTCTTGATTAATCCTCAGTGAAGCCTTAACAACACCGAGACTTATTTTCTTTTCATGTCATGTTCATGAGCAGAACCAACAAAAGATGAAATCCAGTTTCACAGCCCTACTTCTGTCTCAGTATGTGCCACTATCTCTGTTGCAATTTAAAACTGCATGATTTTGTCATTAATGGGTAAATGTGTTTTTATATTCTGATGTAGTGTTTGTTGGCTTTCGTAGTAAATATGTATATTTATATATTTTTTACATTGAAAAACCCTATGGTTACTGTGACATTAGCGTTAGGGGAAAATTTCAGTGACAACTTAACCTTTTAAGCTAAAAAAAGAAAGCACACTGAAATTCCCCATTTATAGTTATCTCTAGTAGCTGTAACTTGTGCCTTAAGGTAACTATAACTCACACCCTCTCAATTCACTTCCAATGTCCCCACATACTACACTACTCTTGGTATTTATGACATGATTGCAAACATCACTGCAACTTTTGAAATAACATCATTGATGTCAACACTGCGCATGGTGGGGGTGTGAGTTATAAGTTACCTTTGGGCACAAGTTACTAGAGATAACTATAACTGGTGAATTTCAGTGGCCAGGCCCTGCACCCAACCCTCACAGGCAAGCAACCCACGCTACACACTGACTTTGGCCTTGAGCGGCATGGCATTGCTTGCAGGCAGCTAACCCCGCCACGCATGGCCTTTGCCTGTACATAGTGTGGGGTTTACTGAAGGGTGTGCCACAGTACCTGCCAGCAGGCTCTGCAACCAAACTCTGACAGGCAGCCAACCGCAACCCCCAAAGCCAAATTCATTACTCTTAGGGGAGGGGGGCATGTGGGCCCCAGGAACTCCATCTCCGGGGCCAAACATAATGTTGAAAGCTGCAAGGGAGGCCCAAGCCGGCTCCAAACTGGAGACGGCATTGCTGCCACACAGCTGGAGCAGCTGCTCCTGGTTGGTCCTAGCAGATGGGAACAATCACATTTTTCCTGCCCACAAGAGCAAGGTCAGCGGAACAGAAATGTGCTCCTATCTGGTGGGAGTTTTTGGAGCACACTTTTTTCCTTCCCATGGTTTTGCGTGCAGGACAAATGACTGTATCCTAGGGGTGGGCTCACTTGTATACAGTTCATGAGCTGGCACCCTGGGGATGGGGGTCCTCATGGCTTGTAAGGCTTGGGGAGAGGGGCCATGTGCGCTCCTCAGCTGAAGGTAATGTTTGGCCCTGGGGTATGGGGTCCACTGGGGACATTTGGCCTCAGGCAGAGGGGCCATGCACCCCTCCCCTGAATCTAGACACTTTGCCCCCAGAGGATACGGTCCCTGAGACCCATTTCAGCTTCCGAAAGGAGGGGGGGTGCCCCCTCCCTGTTTTGATTACTTTGGGCCCCAGGAGATGTGGCCTCCGGTTCCTCTTAACGCTCGGGTGGGGGGGGGGCACTTGTTCTTCTCCCCTTTTTAATGGCTTGGTCCCAAGGGATGGGGTCATCAGGGCCCACTTGTGACTTGGGGAGGGAAGATGCATTTCCTCCTCCCCAAATATTAATAATTAAAAAATGCTGATGGGCATTTTCTTTTTTTTTTCTTTTTAAAGATTTGCTATCCCACTGTAGTCCTGCAGGATCGAAAATCTTATTAAAACATAAAAAAGATTTTTGCCCCAGGGCCTAAGGGGGCAGCGTATTCTCACCCTGTCCTCTTATGTATGTATTTTTTTAAAATTAAAATGCAGGACAGGGGACTAAATCCCCAGGGTCCGTGACACAGTAATTCATCTGTGGGATAGGGTCCCATGGGCCTATTAAGGCTCAGGGAATGGGGAGGCTCTGCACCTCCATTCCTTTATTTTCTGTGTTGGCTCTTGGAGATGGGTGCCCGAGGGCTACCGCAAGGCGCGGGGAGGGGGACATGCCCCACCTCCCCCAAAAGAAATGTTCTACACCACTCCTGGGCCGTGGCCCAGTGGGGTGGGGGTTGCTTCAATAGTTGTGCTGGAGCTCCTGATTTTTAGGTCTCGCCTGAAAGTATACATGCGCTGTTGCTGCAAGGGGTTTGTCCACAGAAAAGGGCTTGGAGCCTGCCCATTACTTACCATTTGCCGACTTGATTGTCATTCTTTTTCGGTGCCTTTTAATTGGCCACCTTATGCCTCATGTCACTTCCTTTTATTTCTCCGGAATATAGACTATGTGCTAATTGATTTCATTTGATTAGTATCCTTCCACTGTCCTGCTACTGCCCGCCCTTTGACTCAGGCTATTTTGTTTTCATTTTTCTAGCCATCATTTATATTTCCATGCTACCCCTTTGGGTAACTTTTAACTTCCGTCCTACAAGTTTGTTTGTTGTCTTTTTAATTTGTTTTAGAATTGGGTGCTTCCATTTACAGCACCAGACAAATGACATGGACTATTAAAGTAGTTTCTGACTTTGTTTCACAGTTCAGCACTTTTTTTTTATAGCACCCAACAAATGGTTCTGATTATTAAAGCAGTCCATGTGACTGCATGTGTTTGTAGACAGTGCTACTTCTCTGCACATACAAAGTATGTGTCTGTACAAACTGTGTTAAACAGTGATCCCATAGTCTTTCGAGACAAACTGTCCAGTCACATGTTTCAGGCCGAGCTGCCACTAAGCAGCATATGCATTTTGGGCACATCTATGCCTTTTCAAACACAAAGTATGATGCTTTTTCAAGTGCCTCAATTTTGGGCTGAGCTGCAGTTAGTCCAGTTCCCCTTAAAACCTGTACCGTCAGTCCTCTGCACATACAAAGTATATCTCTGGTTAAAGTGCTTAAGTTTTGTGCAGTGCAGCAACTACCCTGTTTATCCTCCCCTGCTGCATATAGGTATTCCACCTAAAGTGCTTTCAGGTGCCTTATATTCATATGCCCTTAAGTGCAAGAGATGTAGCTTAATGGCCACAGCTACACTACACTCCAATCCACCCCACTCCAGTCTACCCCACTCTACACCACTTCACTCCAACCTACTCCAGTCTATCACACTCCACTTCAAACTACCCCATCCCACTCCAATCTACCCCACTCCACTCCACTCCATTCTACCCCAATCTATCCCAGTCTACCTAAACCATGTCTATCTATCACAGTCTACCCCACTCCACTCCAATCTACCCCACTTCACTCCAATCTACCCCACTCCATTCCAGTCAACGCCCGGTCCAACCCAATCTACCGAACTATACTCCAATCTACCCCAATCAACTCTACTCCAATCTGCTCCCCTCCTCTCGGGCCTACCTCCACCCCACACCCCTCCAGTCTACCCCACTCTATTCCAATCTACCCTACTCTAATCTAGTCTACCCCACTTAACTCCAATCTACCCCACTCTATCCCACTGCACTCTAATCAACCCTAGTCTACCCCACGCGACCCCAATCCATTCCACTGCACTCAACTCGACCCCAGTCAAGCCTACACCACTCCTGTCTATCCCATCCCACTCCACTCTACCCAACCTCACCCCACTCCACCCCACACCACTATCATTTAACTATAGTGAACAGCAGCCACACATTATACAGCATGGTTAAAACACACGGCCAAATCCAATAGCATAGGTGATATATATTTGCTTTGCCAATGCTTCATTTTTTTTTCTAATGATTTGCTTTGGATCCTACGTGAATCCACAGAAATGTTTTTTTTAAAAAAATGTTTTTAGCCCCAGTCCTGGGGGGGTCAGGTCATTCCTACCATGCCCCTTGTGTCTTTTTTGACTATTTTTTAGGAATCAGGTCTGTGTCCAGTGTCCTAAGATGGCTGCCGCAAAATCATTTTAGATGTGGTAGCAGCCAATCCGATCTCCTCTGGAGATTTGTCGGCCTAGCAGATCCTCCGTGGCTTGAAACATACAAAGTTTTTGAGCCTTAATTCCTCAAAGACTACTGAATGGATTTGAACTAAATCATAAAAAACACTTGTTCTGGACTAGGATCTAGTTTTCTGGCAAATGTGGTGTAAATCCATTCAGGTGTTTGAGCTTTAGCTGTGTCTAAAGTTCTTATGGAAAATTGATTGAGAAAAAAAGGGAAAACTGCCTTTTGGGACTACCTCTTTTTACAGCACCCCTGCTTGAGGGATTACCCCTAAACTCAACAGGATGATGCTGAGGTGGAAGAACTTTTTTCTGGAAAGAATTTTTTGTGTAGATTTGTCAAATGGAGCTAGAGTTCTAAGCAAACCAAAACATAACTTTTCGATGTAAATGTGATCCTAACTATAAATACACACTGTATATGTGTGTATTCTCTCTCTCTCTCTCTCTCTCTCTCTCTCTCTCCACTGCATTCAAGGGATTTTGATCACATCATGAACCAAGAGGCTGAACACAGTAATATTGGGCAAAGCTATGTGTATATTACACAGGTGCAGTTGCCACTGTGTAGTTATAGTTAGGTCAGGGATTCCATAGGAACATCATTTTCTGTGCCATCACAAGAAACATTAAAAAAAAATAAGTTAATTCACTTTGACTCCTTTATGAAAAGCTTTGCACTCATCAGTCAAGTGAAGGCCAAGATAAAAGGGAGGCGGTCCCAAAAGTGTGATTTTACATGTTAATTGCCTTAGAAAACATTGCTCTCGAATACAAAACAAAAATTATCTGTATAGAATATATTAAGTTTAGCAAACAGAGCTTTACCCTTTTTGTGGCTTAATATATATCCCTTCGGCCTTTTTCAAGAAATTATCATTTAAATGGGCCTCACTTGGCCATGGAGGGATTTAAAAAGTTGGGCTTTGATTGTTCAACTTATAGAGGACTAGTCTGTCCTAATTGGCTGGGGACAGGATGTACAATATATTGTGGCACTCATTACATGACTTAGGACGTGATCCTTGTGTCCTGAAAATGAACTAAAAACTATAAGGGGCAGGGTGAGCACATATTGACACCCAGGGGCGTTGGGATTAGGGGGGGGGGGCGCAAAGGGGCACAGCACCTTGATTGGATAACCACAACATAGACAACATGTTGTGTCAGTCACTAAAGTGATTGCCAGGTTTTGATGGTCACAAAAATTATCACATTTAAAGGGTGATAACAGATTTTAGTCAAAATATAAATAATTTGTTGTTGGAATGGGAAGTCTTCTGCATGTCTCTGGAGAGCGTACTTCCCCAGCCTTATGCTGATCTCCAGGCAAGTCACTTAATATTACTGTATGTTTTCTAGATCCCTACCTCAGTGAACATGTCAATCATGCATGTCCACTGAGGGTCTCCTGCTTACATGGACTGAGACCCTAGAGCTTAACTCTGAGGTCGAGGGGGCATGCATAATGCACCCCTATTTCACAGAGTGTGGCTACTGCCCTCTCTCCCCAAGCTGTGGTAGCCTTACAGTAGAGGCAGCAATAAATCTATAGCCAGGGATACTTATATCCCTTTACCCTAGGGGTGAGCTACTAGGCACCCTCCTAATGAAGTCTGTGCAGTCTTCTTTGCCTGTGGTCCTGTTGCCTTTTTTCTACCTCGGATGTTAACTTAACATATACTAATAGTGGAACCTAGCACTGTTCCATTGTGCATAATAATATTTTTTATGAAATTGCTGGTTCTGTAAATATAGTGATGGCAAACATCATGGAAACAGTGCATTTCTTCATGATTATCAGCATTTAAATAAGGATCTTCATTATCATATGTAATTTA
Organism: Pleurodeles waltl; assembly: GCF_031143425.1. Taxonomy (NCBI): domain Eukaryota; kingdom Metazoa; phylum Chordata; class Amphibia; order Caudata; family Salamandridae; genus Pleurodeles; species Pleurodeles waltl. The sequence goes on from NC_090445.1 coordinate 1,425,467,279, forward strand.
TGCTTGCAAATGTTTTTATTGTTCTTGTAGCAATTGTAATGTTGATCTGAAAAGTAACCTCTTTTGTCTAGAGATATTTTTAAAACACAGAGGAGTTGAAACATGATCATGATCTATTGGCACCCTTCTGTTTTTCTTCAAAGCAGGCAGTGGAGGCAGGGTTACATTTTGTATGCTTTTTACCCCAGTGATTATAATCATTGGTCTATAATGTGGGCCAAATATTGCTTAAAGGGTATCTTCTCTTAAACTAGAGCTCCCACTTTCAGGAGCCACCAATCAGTAGCTATAAAAAATGGTTTTTGCTTGTGGCAGATTTGGACTCCAACAGATTAAATAGTTTATCTCTAACCCCTTGGAAGCTCTGTACGACAGTCAAATGGTTGACTAGGTCAAACTGTTTCTGTTCCACCAGCTTTCCAGGACTATCAAGGTCGGGCACATGCATAACTACATCTCATATGGAGTATGACACCTAGTGCTCCTCTAGGTAAATAATTTAATGCTGTCTGAACCCTATACACATTGGCCCTCATTTTGACTTTGCCAGACGGAAAAGCCCGTCCGCCGAAGTTCCGACGGTGAGGTTGCCACCAATGTGGCTGCCTCCCTGTCTGGGCCATTATGAGTTTCCCACTGTTTCAGCCCGCTGGCCCAGCGTGAAACGGCCTACAGCATTGTCTCCGGCTTGTGATAGAGCTGGCGACTATACTGTGGTGCATAAGCTGCACCAGCACCCATCGTAAAGTTCACTGTTTGCAAAGCAGACAGTGACCTTTGCGATGGGGATGGCCAGTGGGGCCCCGGCATTGCCCATGCCAAGTGAATAGGCATTGCACGGACACCCCTTAGGCATCCTGCACCCCATCTCTGCCAGCCGTTTCATGGCAGTGCTACTGCCATGAAACCGATGGCAAAGAAGGGAGTCACAATCTCCAGGGCAGCGCCATGGATTAGGACCACCAGCACTGTCACACTGTTGTGGCGATGAAAAGTAGCAGTGCTGTCGGTCCAACCGCGGTGTTACTGCCACTGTTGTAATGTGGCGGTCCGACCACCACCGCGACCCCTGTGGTCATTGGACCTCCATGGTCATAATAACGCCTATTACGTAGCCAACTCAGTCTTGTGCTTAGTACCCTAACAGTCAAAGCTTGTTTAAGCTTAGTGCTGGTCTCTATATTAACCTATTTCTTTACAGATGAAATGGGTATGAGCATTGCAGGCATAGTCTTAGAGTAGACATTGCACCCTTAAACGCCTTTGTGGGAAACTCTGACCATTGCCTGAATGAAAGGTATGAACCACACCCATTGCTGCTAAGCGCTGCATGCCTTTTACCGCCACTCAAACATCAGCATTTCTTTGTGGCAAAACCTACAAGAAACTACATCATGAATCACAGCATACAATATGTACTTAAATTGGTTTGCTGATATGATTGGCCCGGTATGCTGAAAAACCTACCCCGAACAGGCAATTAAAGAGAGTAGGGGAGTCTGCACTTTTCTTGAAATGGTGGAGTGTTTTATTTGTTATAAAAAATGACACCGTCCCACATAGTTTTTAGGTTGTTCAGGTAGATATAGCCACCAGTATCTTTGCTGTAGCATGGCTATTATGGTACTCATGCCAGCATGGGCACACGCTGTCCCCTCATAAACTGCGTTAATTACATCCAATCTGACCTGCTTGTTAGGAATGTGTCTATCTCCTTTACGGGGTCTGAACAGTATAGCTATAATACCTTCAGTGAGGATGTAGGATTATTTGCAGAAAAAGCCTTAAGAAGCCTTCCCTCCCTAGCCATTGCTTCAATCACTGGCAATATGTATGTTGAGATCTAGTTACACACCTACTTTGAAATTATGAAACTGCTGATTTTGGGGCCAAATTGTTCTCTTTGACGTGAATTCCTTCACTTTTATGGTCCGTGGGTTGTTGAACATGGACCAGTAAAAGCATCTTGTCTTGTAAGACAGCCACTTTACAAGCTAAGTTAGCAGCTAACCATAATAATACAGGAACTAAGGGTTCAGCCTTCTGTAGTGCAAGCAACAGGACATGACTTTCTGCAAGCTGTGCAGTGCAATCAACTAATATTTTAGTGTGTAAATGTAGCGGCTTGAATTTGCCATTTTCAGCCATGGTGCATTTCTCTTTAGTGCCAATTGCAGGCTGTGCTGAACAATCTAAACCCATGTGTGGTCAGTATTGTCACTATCTGGTTCACCATAGTCAGTTGTTCCTTCAAGTGATTGCAATGTAAATGTCAATAATGTGTGATAGCGCCTCAGGATCTGTTTGTAAAATCTCCATAACTAGTGCTGCAAATACACCACGACTGTTATAGTCCATATGTAGTCGTTTAAAACAGAGATGAATTGCATGAAATAAGAAAACCATTAAATACTCCCTTTCAGGTGCTATGTTTTAACTGAAAAATCCATTGGAAATGAACAGGGATGTTTTGTATTTTTTCTGCTACATTTGTTATACATCCTGTGCTGTGAGCATTTTGTACAGCATAAGCATGGGTGTATGATATCAAATATATGATCCTGACAGTTTTAAAACGGGAAAAAAGCAATGTTCATTGTAGAAATACATGGTGCTGGATGTTGTGTCTGCTCTTCTAGCTTTTCTAGTTTGTTTCTAGCTTCAGAGGATATATAGCTTTTCTGGTTTGTTTCTAGCTTCAGAGGATATTGAACCAGTATTTGGGTTTCACTCAGTGAAGGAATGACAGTGTGGAATGGAATCTTTATCCCAGCCCTCTTGTTGTCTATACAACACTGGAGCTTGTTTTAAAGCTCACTTACTTGCATAAATTCCCCTAAGATTTTTCCAATACAAAGGATGTTATTATCTCCTTGCCTTAGGGTGCATCCCATATAAAGACTGGAGGCCGTCATCCTGTGCGAGAATAATGATTTAAATATCTGATAAATGCAGCATGAATATTGTTTCTATTGAGCATCGTATACCACCCTCAGTGTGTATTTCTACATTATAAACTCTATCTGGAGGTTTTGCATGTCTATTGGCAACCTGTGAATATGGTGCAGGTCTGGCACTAGCTGCTCCGTCTACTTTTGTTTGCAATACGTATTGTCAATGTTGCCTGTATAAAGCTAATATAGCTAAAGTAGCAAGTCTGTTGTTGAGTTTCTCAATATGGATTGCACAGAATAAGTATGCTATATGAAATAGCAAACCACCTATTCCCCCTTAAATCTTGTTGAGGGCTGTAAAAATAAACAATGTTAGGCCGACTGTAACATCTTCTCATTGTCCCCAATGTCACTGAGGCTGGTTGGTTGTGCAAATTGGTGTAACCTTTGGTGTGGTGGTCCTAACACAAATTCCCTCTCTTCTATTGCTTGATACCTAGGTTTTTATAACAACAGAGCACTGATTTTATCTGATATAATAAAAACAAAGCTGCACAATCATTGTAACAAATGTGTAATCACTAGATTCACATATAGACTTATGCACCTATAACTAAAAACAATAAAAACAAGTCAGTGTAGACAGTAAGGGGACATAATCATATGTCAGATTAGAGATTAAGAGGACATGACAGTATATCAGTTTAGGCAGTAAGTAGACATGATAGTAAAGCTCCTACACATATCTTAAACACTTCATACTTTCTGGTATAAGAAAGTCTGAGAATAGGAGTAGAAGGAAAACAGAATGGCCTGACAGTGCTAAACCATGAAAATAGAAGACTTTGAGCAGGGACTGCCACATTCTTCATGACAAATGAACATCTTAGGATTCTTGGCAAGGCACGATAACATACCTTTTATACTGGATCTTGAACTGTGCTCCCAGGTACTGACTTTTGTATCTGATCTCAAGGCAATGTTGGACTGAACCATGTATTGGACTTTCCAGGGAAGAGGTTGCGGGATGAGTCTCTTCCTTTGCTGATGATCCTCCTATGGTATTACAGAGTAGATTGGATCCTGGGTTTCGCAGATCAACTAACGTGGGCGATAGTGGAAGATACATTAACTGGTGCTGTGAAGGGCTGCTTATGTCCTAGGTATCATACTGAGAAAATGGAGAGCTACATCAGAGGTGCTACAAGGATAAGATACAGTGCAATGATCTGAAAGAAGTGAAATAAAGAGAGACAACTTGAGATCTTGATGCTCCTCATCCAGTGGGCCAGGGTTGTCAGTGCTGAACTCTGTGGAGTCCCCCTTCCAAGCCAGAGCTGACCTCTGAAACAAGATGGATGCTTGGTGTCAGCTCTGCAGTATACAGGGGTGGCTCTTTTGCAATAGCGAAGGAGCATGCCCAACCTGGCTAAGCCAGGAGCTGAAAGATTAAAGGCTGTTTATCTTTTTATCTTTTCAGCTGCTGGCTCAGCCAGTAGCATGTGAAGGGAGGGGTGGGCTGGGCCACAGGAGCTAGGAAAGGGGATGAGGAGAGAGTGCACCTAAGTGAGCATACGTGTTTGGCCGGCCGGCTCAGGCAGGAGAAACTGCCCAGGGTTGTGTCTGAGCTGCAGTTCAAGCCGCTCAGACCAATCATGACGCTACTTTCATGCTTGCTTTAGCATGAAAGCAGCACCAGGATTGCTGGGGAGCCTGTGCTGGTGTCCCAGTGAATGCTGGGACACCAGAAGAGGATCGAGGCGGCAGGGGATTGCACCATCGGCGACGGGAAGACGTATGTTTTTGTTATTATAATTTTGTACTCCTCCCTTACCTGCCCCTCCCCGTTAAATTTGTGGCACACCTAGAAAACATACTCTACAATAGGGTAACCCCAGCAAAACCGATGCAAAAACACACATACTTGCTCGTTGCATGGAATGCACTGCAATGAAAGCCCTGGGTCTAGCATCAGTCATTTATACATTGTACAACATATTTTTCCATCTCACTCTTTATTAAAGACTGCAAGAGGAAGGGTGAATGATGGGATGTGAGGGCTGAAAGAAATGGGTGAGGAGAGAGGGTAGCGGTATTAGGGGTTCAGAGTAAGAAAGTAGAATTAGGGAAGGTGATGTGGGATGGAAAGCAAGAAGTGAAGAGTATGGACCAAGGGATGAGGAGAAAAGAATGAGTGGTGAGCGAAAGGTGAAGAACAAGGACTATTGAGGAAGTTGACCGCAGAGTGAAGGATGCGTAGTGAGTAAGGCTACGCCAGAAATGAGGAACGTGAAGTGAAGATTGTGGAGAGCAAAGAGGAGGATGGTGATTGTGTTAAAATTAACTGGATGAAGGAGACTAATGAGCACTGAGGAGAAGGAGGCAGACGATCCACTAAAATGGATGTTTTACACCACCAGCCTGATGGAGCCCCCTCCTTTTTTTCCGGCCCTAGTGACGATCTGTCTCTTCATTCCCCTTCCTGGTTTTTCTTCCTTGCCTGACCCAGCGCTGCTATTTTTTTTCTCATTGAGAACGAGAGTGATTGAAAATATTGATTGGCAGTACAGTTAAGTTGTCAACACAACCGTTTAATTTGTCAGGCGGACTTGTTAAATTGTCAGAAATCATCGAAAAAACTCCTCCAGTCACTGATGATTATACATGGGAGATGTTCTGAAATCAAATGGGCCATTTTGCAGATAAGTGTCGGAGGAAATTCTGCAGTGGTTCACCTCCCTGTTTTCGAGACTGCGGTAGAGAGCCGCTTTCTGACTTAAATCCATTTGTCGAGAGGAAAGCATATAGTGACGACCCAGAAACATTTACCAATGATGGTTCTCTCGTTAAGGTCAAGGCCAGGGACTTTTTTTTAATTTTTTATTATGCAGGTGTCACTTAGTGGTAAAATTTTCTACAACTTTTTCCTTCTGTCATTTTGAAAAGTTCCCTGTCACTGATTACTCCACCATGGAGGGAGTAAATTAATACATTGTATTGAATTGTTGCTTCTTTCGTACATGCTTCATGTCCCTGGTTAGGTGTCTTATTGATCCTGGTCTTCACAAAGTGAGCAGTCAGAGAGAAAATGTGCCACTGAAGCAAGAGGCATCTAACATGGGGCTTAGTGACCCTGTAATTTGATGCATCCAAACTGGAACATGACTGATCACAACTTCTTGTGCTCTCTGCCCTGCTATAGCCTTTGTCTATAAACAATTCCCTGTCATAGAGTCCTCAGTAACATTCATAAGCATGGACCATCTCTGCTCTCATACAGAATCTCATAACACTTCTAACAGAGGGTAATCTTTCCTTTCAAAATGTGAATAATGCATGGGTATACATGCCTTCTTTTTTTATTAGTCAGCTATCCATAAACTGAAAACTAAAAACACAAAGGCTACATCCATGCTTTTCAATCTTCCATTTTAAAAAGGCAAAAATAAACTTATAAGTACCTAATCAGTTTTAGGGAATGGAACAGTTGTCAATTCAGGACCGGTAGGCTGCTGCAGAGACCCACAATGCAGTGCAGTGAAAGTTTGCCTTGGTTCATTGAGTAAAAATCTCTGAATATTAGTCTTCTGCCGTTTCTGTTTCTTCAGCTTTTAAATATATTTTAAGCCTCGTTTTGTCTCACTAAATGTCCTTCCTGGTGCACCTACTTTTTCAGCTTTTCTGTAGTTTTCTTTTTCTATACTTGTACATTCGCAGCCACCATGTTTCTATTTCTTTAAAATTCCTCACTTATGGAGGTAGATTGTCCAGAGAATGTGAGCAGGCAGTGTGCAGTCTTATCCCCTTCTGTGCCCAGGACGTAATGGTTACATCCTGAGACACAGTGCTTGTGTGCTCAGGACATAACCATTACGTCCTGGGCACAGAGCCCAGAGGGAGCGCCACCCCCCCTGTGACGTTAGCGCACGATCGCACACTGATTGTCACAGAGAGCCTCCTCCATCGCGCTGGAAGCTCAGCTTCCAGCACGATCGGAAGAGAAACCATTTCTCTTCCGATCACATGGAGGAGGCAAGAGAGGCTTCAAAGGAAAGGATTTTTTGTTGTTGTTTTACAGATGGGGAGCGACCCCTTAGGCAAGGGTCGTGCCCCTGGAGGGGCAAATTGTATTTAAGCCATTTCTGCCTGCTTTAGGGGCAGATTGGCTGATTTTAGGTCAATCTGCCCCCAATGGGGGCAGAAACCACTAGGCACCAGAGATCTTTTTTTTTGCACCGTCATGCAAGGGGAGCGATCCCGTAGGCAAGGGTCGCTCCCCAGGGGGGTTGGGGGGGCAAATTTATTTTAGGCCATTTCTGCCCCCCCTGGGGCCGTCTGATCTAGAGGCCAAAATCCACAGGTAGGCACTTTGCAAAAAACACCTCTGTTGTCTGTGAAAAAATGTGATGTGTAAACGTTGTGTTTTGGGCCATTTCCTTTCGTGGGCGCTAGGCCTACCCACACAAGTGAGGTACCATTTTTATCGGGAGACTTGGGGGAACGCTGGGTGGAAGGACATTTGTGGCTCCTCTCAGATTCTAGAACTTTCTGTCACCGAAATGAGAGGAAAAAGTGTTTTTTGGGCAAATTTTGAGGTTTACAAAGGATTCTGGGTAACAGAACCTGGTCAGAGCCCCACAAGTCACCCCATCTTCGATTCCCCTAGGTTTCTAGTTTTCAAAAATGCGCTGGTTTGCTACGTTTCCCCAGGTGTCGGCTCAGCTAGAGGCCAAAATCCACATGTAGGCACTGTTTTCTGTGAAAAAATGTGATGTGTCCACATTGTGTTTTGGACCATTTCCTTTCGTGGGCGTTAGGCCTACCCACACAAGTGAGGTACCATTTTTATCGGGAGACTTGGGGGAACCCTGGATGGAAGGAAATTTGTGGCTCCTCTCAGATTCCAGAACTTTCTGTCACCGAAATGAGAGGAAAGGGTGTTTTATTGGTCAAATTTTGAGATTTGCAAAGGATTCTGGGTAACAGAACCTGGTCAGATCTCCACAAGTCACCTCATCTTGGATTCCCCTTGGTGTCTAGTTTTCAAAAATGCGCTGGTGTGCTAGGTTTCCCCAGGTGCCGGCTGAGTTAGAGGCCAAAATCCACAGGTAGGCACTTTGCAATAAACACCTCTGTTTTCTGTGAAAAAATTTGATGTGTCCATGTTGTGATTTGGGCCATTTCCTTTCGTGGGCGCTAGGCCTACCCACACAAGTGAGGTACCATTTTTATCGGGAGACTTGGGGGAACGCTGGGTGGAAGGACATTTGTGGCTCCTCTCAGATTCTAGAACTTTCTGTCACCGAAATGAGAGGAAAAAGTGTTTTTTGGCCAAATTTTGAGGTTTGCAAAGGATTCTGGGTAACAGAACCTGGTCAGAGCCCCACAAGTCACCCCATCTTCGATTCCCCTAGGTTTCTAGTTTTCAAAAATGCGCTGGTTTGCTACGTTTCCCCAGGTGTCGGCTGAGCTAGAGGCCAAAATCCACATGTAGGCACTGTTTTCTGTGAAAAAATGTGATGTGTCCACATTGTGTTTTGGGCCATTTCCTTTCGTGGGCGCTAGGCCTACCCACACAAGTGAGGTACCATTTTTATCGGGAGACTTGGGGGAACCCTGGATGGAAGGAAATTTGTGGCTCCTCTCAGATTCCAGAACTTTCTGTCACCGAAATGAGAGGAAAGGGTGTTTTATTGGTCAAATTTTGAGATTTGCAAAGGATTCTTGGTAACAGAACCTGGTCAGGTGAGGTACCATTTTTATCAGGAGACTTGGGGGAACACAGAATAGCAAAACAAGTGTTATTGTCCCTTGTCTTTCTCTACATTTTTTCCTTCCAAATGTAAGGCAGTGTGTAAAAAAGACGTCTATTTGAGAAATGCCCTGTAATTCACATGCTAGTATGGGCACCCTGGAATTCAGAGATGTGCAAATCACCACTGCTTCTCAACACCTTATCTTGTGGCCATTTTGGAAATACAAAGATTTTCTTGATACCTATTTTTCACTTTTTATATTTCAGCAAATGAATTGCTGTATACCTGGTATAGAATAAAAACCCATTGCAAGGTGCAACTCACTTATTGGCTCTGGGTACCTAGAGTTCTTGATGAACCTACAAGCCCTGTATATCCCCGCAACCAGAAGAGTCCAGCAGACGTAACGGTATATTGCTTTAAAAAATCTGACATCGCAGGAAAAAGTTAGAGTAAAACGTGGAGAAAAATGGTTGTTATTTTCTGTAGGAAACACTTGTAGGATCTACACAAATGACCCCTTGCTAAATTCAGAATGTTGTCTACTTTTCAGAAATGTTTAGCTTTCAGGGATCCAGCATTGGTTTCCCACCTGTTTTGGTCACTAACTGGAAGGAGGCTGAAAGCACAAAAAATTGTAAAAATGGGGTATGTCCCAGTAAATTGTCAAAATTGTATTGAAAAATTGGGTTTTCCAATTCAAGTATACCTGTTCCTGAAAGCTGGGAAGATGGTGATCTTGCCACCATAAACCCTTTGTTAGTGCCATTTTCAGGGAAAAAAACACGAGCTGCCTTCTGCAGCCCTTTTTTCCCATTTGTTTGAAGAAAAACAAACAAATGTTGACTGTATTTTGGCTAATTTCTTGGTCTCCTTCAGGGGAACCCACAAAGTCTGGGTACCTCTAGAATCCCTAGGATGTTGGAAAAAAAGTACACAAATGTGGCGTGGGTAGCTTATGTGAACAAAAAGTTATGAGGGCCTAAGCTCGAACTGCCCCAAATAGCCAAAAAAAGGCTCGCACAGGAGGGGGAAAAGGCCTGGCAGCGAAGGGGTTAAACTGAAGAACAGGCACATTTTGGGAGACTGTCCAGTATGTCAAAAAATATTCTAAGGCAGATTTATTTCACAGAATTCAGAGTGCTTTACTTCATATAACAACCAAGGGTCCTGCTGTTACGAAATCAGACACATCAGGTGGTAGTTCATCAGAATATCGAACACTGTTAGCTATCAAGGAGATCACTGGCAGCTTTAGAGAAGTTGAGGGTTCTTTCAATGTATATATGTTAGTTGAAGTCAATAATGTCAATGTTGAGACATAGGGCACTAAGACATTCGGTGTCAGGGCACTTGATATGCGAGCTACAGGATTTAGATAACAAGCTGGGCTACAACATTCTCAAGAAAGGCATTTGAGACTATGGCTCAGAGTTCCATCAGCTACCTAACATCTAAGCTTACCCACCATAGACCTTTTCTCTGGATGCTGCATCTGAACAAATTCATCTTTCCAAGATGAAGACACTAGAGGCAAAATGCCCCTTCTTCTATAGATGCTATGAAAAAAAGAAGAAGGAGCATGACACCTAGGAGGGTCCAAACCTTTTAAAGCTAAGATCTCCTTTTCAACCTCATAGATACTCATATGTCTGTGGCCACCGCACACGCCTGGAAATCATGCTAAGTACCTATTGCCCAAATTCCAATGCAATAGTACATTCAAAGATCGCTCCAACTATTCCCCGCTTTACATTTAAACCTATTTAAACTCAATACTTCAATGTTTATTCAGCAGCAGGAAACATCTGTAGTCTTGGAAATGTAGGAGATCCAAGATCCTTCTCATTCTGATCTGCTGAAATCAACTATATATGCAATCCTGGTACCCCCTTCAGTGAAACTTGGTAAGCAAAGGCACCAAGGGAAATATTTCACACGTTCTTCTCTGGTGAGGTCATGCTTCTCCTGATTCCTTAGTCGACTTCTGTATGGAAGAGTAAACCTTCTCAGCGTCTCCTTAAGTTCCTCCTCTCAAAGAGAGTTGTGGGATGAATATTGTAGAAAAGAAGACATGTCACTCTTTTGCTATTACCATGAGAGTTGCTGGTTCCACCTCACCGTTGAGGAGCAATGATTGGTAATTTTGGTACTATATCACAAATTTGATTGCCTTCCTGTACATTGACTGGTATACATGCCCTTTTGGAGATTGGAAAGAAAATAGTATTAGCCCCACTAAGGATATGGCGAATTGTACTGCAAATGCACACTGTAGTATTTCTATTGGAAGATCTTCTTGGTTGCATGTATAAGGTCAGGTTGAAGGTCCAGAATTTGTGATAGTAAAGCTTGTGATCCTACCTCGGTATTTTCTATGAGGCAATTTCACACAATTTCCTTACTGTCTGTAAGAGTGGAACTTGCACGACTATGGCAGTATTTCTGAGAGAACAGAGCACCCCTTTTGGGAATCTTAGGAAAAGCTGTGGGTTATACCAAACTCAATCTTCTTTACAGTAGAGTCATGTGAAAGTGTGAAAGTCACCTGTCCTGCCCAGGTCTTGACTCATGACCTTAGTTATATACACAGGGCTCCCACGGAATATTAGCATCACTTTCTCCTCAGGACTTCGAGACAAAACACAGACACATAGTCAAAATGACGATACTACCAAAGTTTACATTTATTTTTAATGCTATCCCACTTGAGTTTAAAACACACTTGTTTAACAAACCTCAAGCAGAAATAAATAGTTTTGAATGGCCTCACAGAGGGGTGTGTATTGCCTGGAAAAACTACGCAAGAAAAAGGTTAATGGTGGAATTTTGCTACCAGATTTTCAAGTTTATGGCTGTGCCTTTCAATTAAAAAATGTAAGGTGGTTGTTACGAGCAAATTTCCAGCAGATTTCCCCCTATACTGTGCGTTAACTGAAAGCCAGGAAGAAGGAGGTGCACACTTATTTAAATTTGGTCACCCCAAATATTTTAAGATTATTAGGCTAAAGACACTAGTAATGGTGTGTAAAATCTGGACACAAGTTAGGAGCATTTAAAAAATCCTATATTACAGCTATATTGTCCCAAAATTGAATTCTCCAGGCTCACCAGAGTGTCTACAAGATGCTTTAGCACTTCCCATAAAAACTGTAGGGGTAACAATGTGGGGACAGTTGCAAAATGAGTAGGCATTGGCAGCATGGGGTGAACTTGATCGACTTAAGGGACAGAGGATATTGAAGTTTAAATATTACCAATTAGTCAGCTTGATAGGAATGCAAAATGATTTTGGAACCAGAGAAGTTGAAAGACAAGAGAAACTACTGGGGCCAATTTTAAAGAAAAAGGAAGTGTCTAAGTTGTATTGGATGCTGGTGCAGTGGGAAGATGGGCTGTTAACACTGCCAGAGCAGAAGTGGAATTCAGACCTGCCAGAGTTGGAGCTAACGAATCCCTGGCAAGTATCTATGTCTAGACTTTGGCAAGTGGTCAAATCTGCCCCATTAAGGAGAAATCACCTGTTTACAGTTCCTAGGGCATATTGGCCTCCGAAGAGACTAATGAAGCTCGGAGGACTAAGGAGAAGGTGCTGTCTGAAGTGTGGTCTAGAAGAAGCTGATGATTTTCATCTATTATGGCAGTGTCCGAAAGTGCAACTTTTGTGGCAAGAAGTTGGTTAGATTTTATCAGACATTTTTAGGAGGGAGATCAAGATAAGCCTGGCTTTAGTCGTATTTTCCATCTTGATGGTTGAAGGACCCAGCACTAAATTGGGGAAGTAGCATTCATGGTTAATCTTTATTCTGGTGTTGGCTGCACGCAGAAAAATCTGTAGGAAATGGTTATCACCTGAGGCACCAAATATGCTGGAGTGGGTCAGGTCCACAAGGAAGATTTGTAGATTGGACTGCGCTGATGAGACACGGAAGAAAATGAGCATGTAGTACAGTTTTCAGAAATATTTGCTGGAATGGAGGTCCAAGGATTAAAGACAAAACAACATGGATACAAGTACAGAGTGGCACCCTGGAAACCTCAATATGTTGAAGGAGGCCCAATGGCAGGGTGAGACCCTGTATGGAAAAAACACCCCGGCAATAACTACAATGCCTAGGTTCTTCCAGTCTCTTGTGAGGACATAAAAAACAAGCATCTGCAATGCAATCGCGTTTACTCTTGTTAGAGCTATTAGCGTTGTAAAGCCTAACTGGACTTTTCTTGCCCCACAAACTGAAAATAAAACAGTTGACATAAGCAAGTCAATTCAAAGCACCGCTGTGAGAATGAAGAGTGAGACAAAAGGAAAAAGAAGTTTGCACGCATCCAAAGTTACGGTAACAAAACCGCCCTAAGGAGGTACAAACGTAAAGCATTTACCAGCCAAAACAAAGGATTTTTGAAAGGCAAGCCCATGAACGAGTGATAGTGATGGGCGTTCAGTGGGCGTGGTTAAAAGCTCAGATATATACCAAGACGTCGGAAAAGCAGCGCTTGTGCGCAGCTATGCTCGACCTCCAAATAAAAACCGACACTATTATATATTTCATTGCCGGGGATCTCCGTGCAAAATTTTTAAGCACCTGGACCGATCAAAGTGATGGTAACGATGGCCATCCACCACTACTCGGTTCTTCTTATATGTACCATCACACCCTGTCCCCGTTCCTGCAGTTTTATGGTCTCAGCGATGTCATAAAACCCGGCAGCCTTACTCCCGTGTAATGTAAATTGTTACATAGCTGTGAAACTCCTCGGCTGCTTTTATGTTCTGAATCTGAAGTCTGCTGGAACTGCGTTGTGCCTCTTGAAGTGGATCCTGCCACTTCCCCCGGGAGGCCGAGAGACCCACCTCGCGTGGATGCAAATGAGTGTCACTGCAGCCTGCCTGTTCCTAGGCGCGAGACAAGAACGTACAGTTTTGATTATAAAATTCTCTATTTAATAATAACGGGCACCTATTAGCTTGTAACTGTCGTGAATGATTAATGACTGTCAGGCAGAGACTCCAGCTCCGCGCGCCACATTTACATACAGCGACGGGCGAAGGCAGCAGGCGCTCCTGATGGGGGTTTGTGTGTCGCCCCACACCTGGGTCCCACAAAATGGATGCCTTTGTAAGGCTGCCGCATCTGAGGGGCAGTGGGTAGCATAACCTCGGAGTATGCATTGAAGCTCTTTATATAAGACGAGGGTGAGGCCTACAACAGCCACTCTCTTCCGCTGGCGAGGGCGCATTTGGACCATGCACCATGCTCTTTCTCACAAGTGAACATGTTTTTATATTCTAGAATTACTTCCTTTAAAAGAGCATCATGCGACTTTGAAAGGTGTTCTTATTGGAGTGATGCGCTCCAACTAGAAATTGATTCCAGCGGGAGGTACAAGCTCCAAGTGTAGAAAGGTACTCTTATCCCAAAATGTTTGCAAAAGGTTTGTATTGCATCACATATCGAACGGGAAACACCGTCACTGTTGCAAGATGCTATTATTTTGGGACTGTTTTTACCTTAAGGATGTCATGTGCAAGGAGGGTCACGCACAGTGTTTATTTTGAGCTGGTGGTTGCAGGTAGGGCCCACTGCACTAATTTCTGGAGACCTGTATTTATTTTTCCTCATCAGACTTTGACCCAGACAAGCGAGAGAAAAACATGAAAGGGTGGAAGATGAAGGAAGAGAAAGGCAGAAAAACAGTAACAAAGCGAGAAAGCAGGGTTGAAAAGAAATGTGCAAAAGTGAGACAAAGGGGCCGGGAGTGTCTGAGGGTGGATAGAAGAAGCAGGAGACGGTCTAAAGAGCAGGAAGACTTGGTAAGGTATTCGGCATCTCCAACAGTTAGTAGCAGGGCCATGAGCGTCTGAGCAATACTTTAGGTCCTGGCACTTATGCTTTTACAAATTAGGCACTGGACGAGAACATTGGTACAGGTGGAAGTCTTCTTTTTACCGTCATGATCTGATATAATGGGGAAGTTCATGGGGGGGTGGAGTACACACTGCTGCCTTCAAGGGACTGCTCAGTGTATTCTCTGATTTGGATTTCTTCATGCAACAGCAACCTGCTTTTACAGTATTTTGTGTGCCACAGACTGTTGTCGAAGCATTGGTGAAAGAGACAGCAGTGTTTCCTTCTACACCCTTTATAACTAGTGGTACTAAAGGGTTCTTTGAAGGAAGCACAAGAGAGCAGCAGACTTTAGAGATGAGGTTAGTGCAGCTGCTGATGGGCTGACCATGATGGATGGGCCCACGAATGAGCTGCTGCAGCAAGGCATTGTGAAACCTTCTGCATGTCACCTACAGGCCTTTGAGAGGTTGACTAATGAGGGAGCAAGCATCAGCGACGCCCTCTGCACCCTCTGCTCCACATTTAATATATCCCAGAGCTGCAGGTCCAGCACTGATAGGGGTACAGGCGGGACGATCGATGGACAGTGTGATGATTCAAACTGGCAGCAGAAAATGGGCACATGGCTGCAAAGGATTTAGCCCACAGCAAATTTGTGGAGCCAAGTGTGGTAGAAGCATAACACAGACCTTTCATTGATATGTTGGTAGCGGCTACAAAGGTGTGGGTTACTTGGACTTGCAGAAGCAATTGGAATCGTTTGTTCTGTATTTATTTAGCACTCTAACTTCACTTGGCACTGTGCCAGCCTCCCTGCTCTAGAACTGGCAGTGAAAGCCATCTTTGCAAAACTCTAATCACATGGTTGTAGCACATCTTGCTAGACACCAAGCCAGCCTAAGCAGAATGTGCTCTCCCACACAGTTAAAACACCCACATGCAGGGTGCTTCTACAGTAACAAGATACCTTAAACCTTGCCATACCCTCACTTGCAGTGGGCACCAAATCTGTATGGTACCTATGGTATCTCTTAGTGAAAGGTCCAGATGAAGTGTAGGGCCACTTTCCCTTGATCACCTCTTCCATGATATGTGGCACTAAATGCTAGACTAAATCAAATAAACCTTGTACGCCAAGCTGTTCAGACATGGATAGAATCCAGCAACAGCTTATAACGTATACTAAATTGATAGCTACAAGAGTGACAACCAAAAAGAAGATTTCTCTATCAAGAGTCAGGGAGTGGTAACTGATTACATATTCTAGGATAGTGTCAGAAATCTCATCAGTCCAACAAAATACATCTAATATTTCACACTAGGACAACAGATTATCTTGCTTTCCCTAGGCAGTATCCAGAATTTGGCTAGGATTCCAGGATTTCACATCACAGTCATCTCCGATGTTACTGGACCACACCTCGTACCCAGGAGTGGTAATCATAAATCTAAGTTACCCAGTCTGACTTCAAACTCATGGTCATTCCAGCAAGATTGAAGTCCGACCAGAAACACATATTAGTCCAATTCTTTTTATCTGCTGGGGAAGGATGAAATTAAAAAATAACATAAACCTTAAAAAGCACTTTGTTTATATGAGAATTAATGACAAGGAGCTTGTATACCCTAATTTGGAAAATCTGTCTAAACTGTCAGTTACGTCAGTTGAAAAAGTACTCTTGCTAGCCCAAATAACCCTAATAAAGTCAATGGTTAGGAGCCCCTCAAAAATCCTCAGAGGGGTGATTGACTTACCGTGATCCCATAATGTGACTATAACTCTTATTTCCTCCTTCTCAAAGGACACAAACACAGGCATAAAAACACATCAGTAGTCTAAGCCGTGGGTAGTGGGGGCATCAGACTCTCTAGGTGCTAACAGCAAACCTGTGTTATCCCCTGTAGGTCTATGGTTGGGGCCACGAGGCAACCCTCAGCTATTCCAGAGGATATTCTGTCTCTAGAGAGCTTTCTTCCATCATCTGGATTGCATTTTCCTAGTCCAGGCAGCCATATATTTACAAGTGTCAGGATCTATAGCAAAGTTATTCAGAGAGCACATATTTGATACATATTGTGTGCCTCCCACCAGCCTTGACTTTTCGTGGACCAAATCTTGTACATTCCCTCTTTCCAATTATATCCATTTATTCTCATACCCATTGGCTACACTTGAATATGTTACACAAATAATTCCACTTAACTTTATAACTAGGGCAGTGTACTTATGCCTGAATACAGTTCTGCCTCCCCGCAGTTACTAGAGGACTAATTCCGTGGCATGTCTTCACTGTTCCGTAATCTGCAATGTTAGTGCACACCTGAGTAGACCGGACCTCTTTACCGAATCTACTGGTGTGCTGTTCTGCAGAGTGACTTAATCCTTTTGCTTCAATGTAAATAGTTTTATATATATATTACCTAACGGTGGTCACCTCTACATATTTATAGTTAGGACCTAATTGCTATAGAAAGAGCATTTTTTGTTTTGTTAGTAATCTTGGCGCTTTTTGATGAATCTTTACGAAATGTTCCAAACAAATACGGCGCACAATTCAGCTGCTGTCTGGAAAGTTTCAGGGTGATCCGTCAAGCATATACTGAGAAAAAGGTGGGGATCCCAAAACACATTTTGCCCATTCATTTTTCCATAGGGATTTCGAACAGCGATAGCGCCAAAACCACTGGACGGAATTGCACCAAACTTGGCAGAAAGGTAGTTCTTGGTCCAGAAAAAGCCCTTTTTATTATTTGGTGAAAACATGTTCAGTAGTTTTTGAGAAATTAAAGGAAATCCAAATTTGCAAATATAGGGAAGCATTCGCAACGCCTCACGATCTCGTGCTGAGAGCTGATTGGCTGCCAACACTTTAACAAGGAAGTGTTGGGAGCCATGTTATAGTTCGGCTTCAGAACAAAAAAAGAATAACAAAAACAAAAGGGACTAGAGTGCGGACACCCTGACCACTTAGCTCGGGTGCTAGGGTCCCAAAGGGACCGCACGAGGGCGCAGCATTTTTAATAAAAAATTCACCCGGAGTCGTGGCAGATCAGCGGATCCGATGAAAAAAGGAAAAAAAAAAGCAGAGCGCAGACTCCACCTTATAGGATGTGAAGCAAAAGTAATGCGGTGGCACCACCACTGTCCCGGGGACTACCACCTCCCCATGGCTTCATTTTAATTCTGTGCGGGGGCCTTGCGGCCCCCTAGCAGCCCCAGAGGCCACCACCTTCCTGGGGCTTCAATTTCATTCTGTGCAGGGTGCAGCGTGCCCCCACCACCCGCAGTCTCGGGGACCACCACCCCCCTGGGGCAAACACTACAAAATAAAAAAGGGGTCAGTTTCCGGCATGTACAGCCCTGGGGACCACCACCTCCCCAGGGCTGCCCCCCTCAAGGAGCCACTGATGGCCCTGAGGACTGCCACCCCCCTGGGCTGGTTCCTGCTATGTCGTGGGGTGCCCACCCCTGGGGCATAGCTGTTTGCTCTGACTTTGCTGCAGCTTTGACAGCTGCTGCCAAGCCACAGGAAACACTCCGGTCCGATGAAGGAAGAACTGTCAAACAGCTTTCCCTTCATCGGAGAGGAGGTTTCCTCTGTCTGCCTGCCCACGGGGATGCAGGCAGGCACACAGAGGAAACTTTTCTCACAGAGAGGGAGCTGTTCCCTCTCTATGACAGCAATGCTTGCTCACACAGTAGATGGGGAGGCAGCTGGGACCTTGGGGGCCTTCAGCCTTTACCCACAGTTCTAAACCGGTCACAAGGGAGATCGACCCTGGTGAGGGGCCATGTGGCCCCCCCTCACGAAAAAATAATAATAATTAGGCCTGGGGGACGGGGTCCCCGGGGATCAGATCGGCCTTCAGAGGGGGCCGCGTGACCTGCCTCCCCAAAACAAAAGACAAATATTTAGACCAGGCCCTGAGCGATGGGGTCCCCAGGGCCAAGATCAACCCTGGGGAGGACGGCCACACGGCCCCTTCCCCCCAAAAATTAATAATTAGGCTGGGCTCCGGGGGATGGTCTGTCTGGTTGGTGATAGGACTTGGGGGGGCTGCAGGGTTTGGTTGGTATAGGGGTTAGCAAAGGGTATGGCCGCAGGCCAGGCCCTGTAGCCAACTCCCACTGTGCATGAACAAAGGCAGTGTGCTGCGCAGGGTTGGGTGGATATTGTATTTGCCCACAGGCCAGGTTCTGCAGCCAACCACCGACGCGCATGGCCTTTGGGTAAACATATAGTGATAAAAACTACTTTAAATAAAAAATAAATTAAAAAAGAAGAATTTCCCTGAAAAAAACAAAGGTCACAGGGAAGTTAAAGTTAGGAAATAGAATCTTAAAAAAACATAGAAATTCACAGAAAAAAACCAAAGATTTCAGGAACATTATAGTTTGGTTCTGAGTTTACTCGTAGAAAACCATAGAATTTTACCAGTTAATAGTTTGCATGATTTCAAGTAACTATTAGTCCTGCAATCACTCTATCACTGGTGAATTTCTATGGTTTTCTACGAGTAAATTCAGAACCTTACTATAACATCCCTGTAACCTCTGCTGAAAACTTTCCCCTACCACAGTACAGATTACCCACTTAACTCTAGGGAACACATCTAAAGTATATTATGACTGCAGACATGCTACTGAATGTGACGTCTAGCGCATGCCATTGGGAATCTCAGTATTAATGAATTCAGGCCATACCTTTAACACAAGTTGAGCGGGTCTCTGTCAAATATGACTTGCCCCTTTTCTTTGAATTCGAACTTTACATTTCTTACAGTGGTAAGTAAAAGATTGTTCACCCCATCCTAGTGGTGTACTTCATTCAAGCCATATAAGTTAGCCACTTAATAGAAGGGCATCCTAAGAGGAAACACTTGCAAGTATCTGCTCCAGTCACAATCTCTCGTTTTGAGGGACTTCAGAAGCAAAGTGCACTAAACCACTAAGCAAAGTAGGGCTTGTGGTGAGATATGGAAGAGGTGTATCCCTCTTCTTCGGCTAATATCAGTGAGCCCTCCTGCTGCACAAAAGCTACTGACCATTACAAGCGTCAGAATTTTAATATGCAGACATTTTTAGCTCATTGAATTTATGGAATTTAATTTCTGCTCTTTGAATTGAAAGGTAATTATTGGACTCAATAATATTTCTGCTTTTTCAGTTAGTCCCTTATGATCTCCAGCCATGCATTAAAACTATGCTAGGTACGTTTTTGTTGGCCCTAGATGCCCTGTCCCATCTGTAGCATAGCAAGAATGCCATGGGACCTGGTACAAGCAGGGGAAATTCCCCCCTTGACTGCTGTTGTGGTAGTAAAATGCAGAGACTATCTGGGTTCATTGGGACCCGGTTCCACTGCATCTACTGCACCAGTGGTAGCTGCGCCCTTGTGTCACACAGTTTGGGGTGGCTAAATGCAGCCATGGTTCTCTCCGGTAGTGCTGCTGTCTTTTAATCAGCACGTTCTCAATGTTCATTGAAAGCTGATCATATCCGTCAGTCAACAGAGAGAAAGAGCCCTTGCAAGTTTGGAGAGCCGAGGTTGGCCATAAATGTGGAGAGGGTCAGATTCAGTCCAACAATGTGAAAAAGAGACATCTCTTTCAAAACTGGCGAGAGGATGTTCTCTGTACCACAGCGTGAGTAGGGCACGTACTGTCTCCTAGTGTGCTGAACCACAATGTACAAATGCATACTCTGTTCTACAGCATTAAGAGGGCATCTGCTTGTGACCAGGCCCCAATACCAAAGACTGGCGGAGACTACCTGGAAGTGCAAGGGAAGCTGCACAAGTCACAGAGTGTCCTTGTTTCCTTGTTCACTTTTCACCCCTCTCCCGTCCCAAACCTACTGCCAGGAAAGCAAAACATAATTAAAGCCCATAGAAAACATTCAAGCAATCCCTATTTCGCAGTCTGAAATTCTGCACCATTCTCAGAACGATAGTGGGCTGGGGGTTTAGTAAAAACATGCACACCAGTGTATGGGCCCATATATTTATCAGTGGTACCTCAGGCACCACATCCTGCATGTAGGTCGCTTCAAAGTACTGTAGTAAGTATACTTCCAATTGCCACACTATATGCTGTCCAAAGTACCTGTCTCTTATTACCTATAAGTTGCATATTTATGAGTCTTGGTGAACGTTTTGCAGAATTAGGGCAGTGAGTCTAGTGGCGCTTCTTGCTTTTGTCAGAATGTAATTTCAGAATAAAAAGATTGCAAAGATGCAGAATTGTGTCAAAGGTAATAGCCTCTCTAGTTATGGTAGGTCTCACATAATATTAGGGTTTGGATTCTAGAAAGGCTGTGATATTGCCACATTTTCACAACTATACGTACAGGAATGGAAGTAGGCTAGAAGCAGTTGATCCAGGATTGTAATGTCCTGTTAGTCTGTGCACACCCACAAACGTATGTGTTTATGGGCATTTATGGGCAGTGTTTTAAAACCCTGGAAAAGGTTGTAAAGCTACTCCGGACAAGAGTAAAACATTTCTCAGAGCAGGGAAAAAAGAGAAGTGTAGGTAAGTAAGTTTGCTATTGTTTCACAGATTTACACTTTGACAAATATATGCTTGTGTGTTTGCTTATGTGAACAAAAATCACAAACATTTACCAAAATTATGGTTTCTTGGTCTATAGCTGTAAATTCTTATGAATTCCTGAAAGTCCTAAATCTGCACCAGTAAAATCAGGGAGCACTCTGGGGACATTATAAGGATCCTCAAATCATTATTTTTTTCAGGCATGCATACAAATGTTTATACTGGAACAAATGTCAGTAGCGAAAGCTGAGCTTACAGCTCACTGCATGTTGTTTGAGCACTCATTCTAATGATAATAGCTTTAGTATTAATGAATCATAGATATACGTTTGAACAACTTAGACATATCTGTTCAAATCTTGCCTCTTGTGTTATGCAGTCCTCATAAACAGATCCATATTATGGCAGTGCAAACTGGCATCTAAATTGTTTGTTCTGCAGTGGGTTTGGGCCTTCTTGACTAGGGGAAAAGAAAAACAACATAAACATCTGTTGTCCTTGACCCTAAGCCATATTTCTGATAGATACTTGTAATCACATGTTTCTCACTTTGTGAATATCTCCCAGGCATCAGACTGGATCTGAGAAGTTTAAACCAGTGCTCTTTCGCATGGGTAGGTAGCATTGCATAGCTCCAGACTGAAGTCATTCGGCTCCAGAAGTGAAAAGCAGAGCTGCATTTAACTGCCGCCCATGCACACTGATGTGAGTTCCTTTCTTTCCAATCCTTGAGACTTGGATTGGAAGTTACTCCTTTGTCTTTTTAGACCTTTTTTCAAAAATATATCAGCGTTCAAGCTGTGAAGGGACTCTCAAAAACATATGTCTGTGATGGATCCTCAGAAAGTATGCTTATGGTAGTTAGGGTTGGAGAATGATTCCAAGGCCTGCAACAAATGCTCTTGGATGAATCTGAAGGTCTTACAGGACAGCAAGGTATATGTGACAATCACCAATTATTGGAAGACTCCACACTGTAAATGGTTGAAGTCGAAAAGAAGCCCTGTTACTGATACTGAGGTTATTCCTGCATCAGTTCATCATCATGGTTGATTTGTTGAGTAAGCCCAAAAAGAAGCATAAGAAATAGAAGCAGTAATCTGACCTTCCTGCCACTCTCAAACTTCAGAGAAAGGTCTAAGATTGTTAACATGCCTCCCAGTCTTGATCCTGATCTCCACAAGACATATATACCAAGACTCCTGATTTATGAAGCCAAAAATGGCTTTATTTTGTCTGTCTTCTGCCTGAAATTGCCTCTGTTTTAATACAAGTCAATGGGGCAAATACTTATCTTTTAAAAATCTCCCACTTTGCTCTTCCAAAATGTTGGCATTTATGATTAGAGCAGATTCTGAGTCTAGTCCTGATGGAGTCTGAATTTCCAGGTTTGTCTGCAGTTTTGCACCAAGTGGAAGCTTTTAGTAAGGCTATGCTGTACATATTCTGCACTTTACTGGCTCTCTCTAGCACACATTTGAGCCACAAGGATCCACAGGGGCCTCTTGTCGAGCCTATGCCTATCCTCAATGCAATCTGCGCTTCTCCAACCTGCACCAGCTTCAATGCCGACTTTGGTTCCAGCATTACGTGTTACTCTAGTTCTCTTTGCACTAATGCTGTGCCGATGCTACCGACACCGGAAGAGGATTTACAGCCCATTGTGCTTTACAACACCAAACAGAATCTATCATGCCTTGACCAAAGCCAGACCCACTTTCTACCAGATCACAGCCAGTGTGCAATCCCTCTGGTTCTGATACATTGCCTTTACCTCGCGTTAGAGTGCAGACATTGCACATTATATTTGGCACTGATTAAGACAACAACAAATTTTATGAGGGGCATAATTGTGTCTCCCAGTATGATGAAGGAAATTGGTATGAAAAACCCCAAGATGCCAGTGGCCCGGATACTTCTCCCAATACTGCCCTTGTTTCATCTCCTGGTCCTGCTGTAGAGCAAAGTGCCTCCTTCTTTGCCATTATGTGAAGGGTGGCAGAAATAGTGGACCTACATATTACCACTATGGTGGTGAGGACCAGTAGTTTGACTGAGGTGCTCCAGCCTGGGTCAAACACCTACAGAACCTTTGTTGCCATTTCTTGAAGTTGTCACAGACACCCGCTAGGGCAAATAGGAGCAACCATGTTCAGGGTGACAGGTCGCTCCACGTCATCTCCCAGCACTAGATGAACCTGCTTTTCTCCTACATAATCATACAGTAGAGAAGTTTAGTGGTGCAGGAATCCACTAGTAAGGTCAACCTAGTAAGATCACCCCCAACATTGTGCCCACTACTTCACCTGATCTTGAGTTTAAAAGAATAGAAACCTTCGGAAAATGTATTTTTACTTGATAAGCCTTGCTCAGCGTTCAGTGAATGCCAGCTGCCTTCTTGGTTGCCATTCCCATGCCACAATGGCTCATGTATTGCCTGTGGTTCTGGATGACCTCACAATGACCCTGAAACAATTTAGCCAGAGTGGCTATGACACAGCAAAGTTATAATTCTGTTTGGTTTAGACACAAACAACTGCTTAGGTCAAGCGATGGGCACAAGTATAACACTTTAGCGCCATGTCTGGATGAGGTCTACAGGCTTCTCCAAGGATGTTCAGGTATCTGTGGTGGGCATGCTATTCGATGGCTCTTGTCTTTTTAGATGCAAGGCAGATTCTTCCTTGGAACTGGTCAAAGACACAGGGCCATGGCACGTTTATTGGGTCGGCTCTCAATAGACAAATCCAGCAATTTCTCCCTCTTCATGGCTATGGCAGATGACTTGAGTTTCTCCAGCATCCAGCCTCTCCACAAAACCAGTAGGTGCCTTTCAGTCCTAGTGTGTCCTAGGCAGCAGCTCACAACGAATGCATAGCAGGGTCAATGTGCAGCTCATTTCTCTGCCCATCCATAATCCACAGCTGCAAATTCACTTTACTGTGTTCCTGCTGGCACACTGCCACCCACTCTGACGCAGGATCAGATAAATCATCATTTCAGACAAATGAGTCCTCAAATATTGTATACTGGGGCTACGTTCTCCCATTTCTCTCCATCCTGCTGCACCTACCACCACATTCAGGACGTCTGATGGAGGATCACCTGTTTGTCTTGTGGCATTGCATGCAGGTCCTTTTGGCCAAAGAGTCCATAGAGAGTGTTCGTGCCTTAGAAGTAGGACCTGGGTGTTCCCCCGGCTACTTCCTTGTGCCAAAGAAGGATAGAGGCATTCATCCTATTTTAAATCTTGCTCTCTCAACACCAAGTACAAGATCCTCATGCTAGCCCGGGTCCAGTCTGCCCTAGAACCCAGATATTGGATGGTGGCATTGGACCTGCAGAAAGCTTATTTCCATATCCTCGTCCTGTAGTCAAACATACGCTACCTGTGGTTCATAGTGGGCCAGGAGCCTTAGAAGTATGGCCTGGGTGTTCCTCCGCTACTTCCTTGTGCCAAAAAAGGATAGGGGCATTCATCCTATTTTAAATCTTGCCCTCTCAACACCAAGTTCAAGATCCTCATGCTAGCCCAGGTCCAGTCTGCCCTAGAACCCAGATACTGGATAGTGGCATTGGACCTGCAGAAAGCTTATTTCCAAATCCCCGTCCTGCAGTCCCACATACGCTACCTGTGGCTCACAGTGGGCCAGGAGCATTTTCAGTTTGCTGTGCTCCCCATTGGTCTCACCCGCACCCCTCGGATGTTCAGGAAAGTGATGGCTGGGTTGGCAGCACAACTTGAGAGGTCTGAGGTATCAGTCTTTACCTACCTTGACTTCTGGTGTTGAAGGCGGGCTCACCCCAGGCAGTACACCACCACCTCCAGGTAAAGGCAAACCTAACATTGTTAGTGTGCACTATCGATGTATAGAAGTCACACCTGACTACTTTGCAGATGCTCCCATTCATCAGAGTGTTCTGGAAACAGTACAGTGTCTTGCCCTTCCCCTGGAGTGGTGAGTCTGTGATCGCAAAGTTTTAGCCCTTTGCCTAGATCTGAGTGCAGTTGACTCTGAGGCTGCTGGGATTTATGGCCTCCTGCTTCCTGCTGGTGAAATACATTAGATGGCACATGTGGGCTCTGCAGTGGGGCCTCAAGTCCCAGGGGCACTGCACCAGCAGAATCTGTCCGATTGTATCCAGAATTTGGAGGAAACTGCAAAAGATCTGCAGTGGTGGTTACTGAACCGCACTTGCAGCAGTGCTAGACACCTCTCTAACACCTCTCTCACCAGAATTGACAGTGCTGACAGCTATGTTGATTTTGTCTTGGGGAGGCCATGTGCAACAGGTGGAGATCACAGGATTCTTAACTCTGGCAGAAACTCAACTCCATATCAGTTTGTTGGAGTGAAGGGCTGGTGAGTTGGTTTAAGGCCTTACTGTCCACTATCAGAGGGAGAATGGTGCAGGTGCTCACTGACAACACCAATGTCATGTGGTGCTGCAACAAGTGGAGTGGAGTCTTGGATCCTGTGCCTGGAGGCTCTATGCCTCTGGAAGTGGCTGGATCACAGTGTAATTTCTCTGGTGGTGAGCCATCTGGTGGGTGCTCAAAATGCCAGGGCTGACATACTCAGCCAAAACACTTAGTGGATCACAAATGACAGTTACATCCAAAGGTGGTGCAGGGCATTATCCATCAATGGAGAGATTCCAGGCTCAATCTGACAAAAACGTGCAATGTCGCCACTTTTGTGTGGGTGTTTTCAAGACTGCTTTGTCTCAGAGACACATTTGGTCTTGTTTTGAGCTCTGGAAACGTCTATGTCTTCCCACTATTGTCCTTTCCTGGCTGAACTCTGAAGAAGTTCAGGAACTACCGAACACAAGTCACCATGTTGACATCAGACTGGCCAATGGAAGTATGGTACCTAGAACTCATAGGCATGAACATCTGTTCTCTGATGAACCTTCTACTTTGGGAGGATCTTTTGTTGCAGCTGCAGGGCAGAGATCTGCACCCAGGCCTGCATAATCTGCATCTTCATGCTTGAAGATTGAGTGGTGGCTGTTGACCTCCTTCGATCTTGATCCTGAGATCGTTGATGTCATCTTGGCAGCAAGTACTTCATCAACAAAATCAGTCTACTTCAGTAATTGGAATACATTTGTGGCTTGGGAAGGCACCCAACCAATTGACCCACTACAAGCCAAGTTGTTTGAAGTTTGGTGTTTCTTATGTCTCACGACCAGCAAGAGCTTGGTTTGGGCACTGTTAAAGGCAATTTATCGTCTCTTTCGGCTTTTTTTGTAGTCGCCAGGTCAGCCTTTCTTATTTAAGCCACCTGTTGTGATGAGATTTTTGAAAGGTTTGCAGAATTTGTTTTCACCAACATATTTTGTGATGCCACAGTGGGACCTGACTTAGTTCTAGAAGTTAGTTCTCACTTCTTTTGATGTGCATCCCTTTTAAACCATTGCACAGTTGTCCATTAAGGATTCTAACTCTGAAGGGTGGCTTTCCTATCGCTATAATATAAACTAGGCATGTGAGCGAGCTACAGGGTCTTTATAGCAACCACATTATACAACATCATTTTCATATCAGTTAGTTGTAGGAATGAGCTTCTTTTCTTGTCAAGTGGGCTATCTATCATTCTTACAGCATTCTTTGCCCCACCTCATTTCTCCATTGTTTGGACCCTATAAAGGCACTACAATTCAATATTGATTGCACCAAAGAAATCAGGTGGACAATCAGCTTTTTGTGTTTTTTTTCCTGTGCAAATAATGAGAAGGCAGAGGACCATCTCCTGATGGATTGATCTCTGCATATTGATCCACCACTGCCACAGCACATGGAGTACCTGTCCTCAAAATTTGTCAGGCAGCTACATGGGCGTCATACATATGTTCACAAAGCACTAAGACCTTGACAATCAGATCTCTTGAGAGGAGCATTTTGCCTGCTCGGTTCTGCAGGACTTTTTATATGAGCTAGTTCACAGACCCAGCATCTAGGGAGGTACTGCTTTAGTCCCTATTCACAAGGCGAGAATCCATCAGAAGAACAAGTTACTTACCTTCAGTAATGATAGTTTCAGTGGATACTCTATCTAAGCACAAATTTGTCACCAACCTTCCATCCTCCCCGTTCTGTGAACTAGGCTCTTTTTTGTTCTGAAGAAGAACCAATCTGGAGATCTCCACACTAGTCATGTCAGTCTGCTGATAGGTGCAGTGTCTGAGGGTATGGACAGCCTAAAAATGCACATAGTATCAGTTTGCATGGATGGCAGTTATATGCTGCTCCACTTGTCACTTCTGGAGCAGAACAATGTTGAGGAACTGCACAATGCCACCTATTAGCATGCAAGAGTACTGCTTTAAAGTTTCTAGATCTAGTCTAACACACAGGGAACATTCACTTGAAGAGGAATCTGCTGTTAGAAAGAGAATCCACCAGAAACTAGTTCATCCTGTGCAGTGAGATATATATATTACACATTCTTGAGATTAAAATGCTTGAATTTCTTACTGCTAATCTCTTTACTCTGACTCTACTTCCCTGTCCAAATCCTTATATATTTGAGGTATGTCCACACCCTATGATAACAAGTAAATTGCAGGCCCTCCAGATGTAACTAAATAGACCACCGCTGCCCAGAAATCTCCAGAGTCCACCACCAATGCATCCACGCTGACCACGATCAAAGTGGGGCATGCAGGAGGGAGGTCATGAGGGTAGCAAGGACTGGGACGGGAAAGCAGAATCTGAATAATAAATTTACAAATAATTAAAGAAAACTTTACCCCCTCATCTCATCCCAGATTTTACATCCTGAGGATCTACTTGAGCAAGCACATTAGGCATTGACTGGCCTCTAAGGGAGCCAGCTAAGAATGTGAAGTCCAGACACAAAAAGAGAAGGACTAAACCCAAAAGGCCAATAAAGCCCCAGAAATTAATGGTAAAACAGGCCAACAAGTATGGAAAGCCCAAAGGCACAGCCTGAGCAGGCACCTAGAGAAGCAGGCTCCAAAAGAGATGGCATCTGCAATAATCGGCCCAAAAGAAGCAACAGGACATTTCTGGGTATATGTGGTAATTTACTCCAGGGTGTGGAAGAACCTCATGATGTAAAGACTGGTTGAGGCCTAAATGAGAATGTAACGAAGAATCTGATTGCAATAAATGTCAGGATGTTTCAGTTATTGGAAAAAATAGACTTGTCAAACCTTCTAACAGCCAGTTAAAGGCATCTTAAATAGTGTTGTATGTAAGAACCTCAAGGTCACAAATTTGACCTACAAAAATGTCGACTGCAGAATATCGAATACCACTGTATCATCAAAATAAGTACATGTAGTTATGGATAGATTTACTATTCCTAACTCAACATTATGTAACTTGTAGTTATGTATATATCGACTACAGAATATCTTAATGGCATCCCAATGTGAGATACATAGACGTGGATTTGTTATATATTTACCTGTATGTACTTACCTTAAGAATATAGTGGTAGTTGATATTCTACAGTCTATATGTTTCAATGTCTATGTAAAGCAGCCCAGTATTCTGTTAGTAGACTTGTAAAAAGTTTCTTATTGGCAAGAATGTACTTACAAGGACAACTCATACTCATTACCATCCACCTGGTCTGGCCCATTTCGTTAAAGTCACTCACTAAGCATTCAAGTCTGTTCTAATGAAGAAACAGGATCCATGCTTCTGGTTCACTTCTCAAAGATAACCAGCCTAGGGCAAATCATCAGAAAAAACAAATGTTGGAATTCTCGAGGATGGTAAGAGTGCTCGAGTCCTAGCTCCATGAAAAATCTACTGAAACTTAAGACTTGAGGCGAGAGTTAGATTTTCTTACATTTCTAATGCACATTGTTCATAATGAAGAGGAATATTAGAGCCCGAATGACATCTCCATGTACAACTTAAAAGGAAGGGACAGTAGTGTCAGCTTAAGGAATATCCAACTGAGCATTAAATACCAGTAAATATTTCGGCATAACCTATATACTTCTTTCTAGGATTTAATCCTAAATATTCAAATATCTAAAAAATCCATTAATATTATATTGTTTATAATTTTTAGAACCTTTTTTTTTTTTTTTTTTACAATTTACAATATAAAAAGCTTCATTGTCACAATTCCTTATACCACAAAATGTGTAATTATTTGGTCATTGCAGTAAAACACATTATTCGATCACTGCAAGCCCCACTCACTTCTACAATCTCACATCCATATCAAACACACACATCTCTCATGCCCCCAGAATGTTCTTATCCCCCTAACATGGAGGCCACTCTTTTCAATCTTCCATTGCCAGGGGATTTGGAAAGCCAGTCAGTGCACTTTTCTGTGGAATTAGTAATTTCAGACCACCTTCTTCTGGGCTTATAATCATTTTCTTCTTCTCTAAACATACATTTGGGGTTTGTTATACTGTTTATTTGGGTCAAATCTGTCATCTCTTGTATCCCTTAGATATACCCCATTCAGCTGGTAGGCAATATCTTTATTTTCCTTACATCTCTCTATAATTTTGTACTGCTGCTTCCTCCTTCTAGTATCCATTCTTCCGCAACCATTTACAAAAGGTCTCTTGTAATGACAGATTTAACCTTTGGACCTACACTCTGGAGAGGGTCATCTTGCTACATTTCCCAGTACCTTAAATTTAGTATTGATGGACCTACACCTTAAAATGAATAAGAAGATGCCAACTAGCTGAATATACAAGCGTGTTCTGGTGCATAGTGATAGGGACGATATAACCAACCCCATATGTATGTTTTGGGAAGATGAAGGTATATGGATATAGGTCCTGAAGAAGGTAGTCAGAAATCACTTACTCTACCGAAACGTGTGTTGATCGACTTTTTGAGTCCCCTGACCAAACACAACAATGGAAGGTTAAAAAGAGTGTTCTCCTCGTTGGGGGTGCAAAGAAAATCAGGGGCATGAGGAATGTTTGTGTTGAGAGAGAGAGAGAGAGAGAGTGGAGATTGTAGAAGTGAGTGGGGGTTGCAGTGAAGGAAATGTGTTTTACTGAACTGATGAAATAGTTACTTTTTTTGTGATTATAAGAATTGTGGTAATTATGTGTTTATATTGTAAATTGTAAAAAAAAAAAGTTATAAAAAATTATATAAAAATGACAAATAATGACATATGTATATTCATGGCATTGTTGAGTCAGTGAATATTTAGGATTAAGTCTCAGCAAGAAGAATATAGGTTATGAGGGGATACGTACTGATATTTAATGTGCTGTTTTCTGCCCCTTTCACAAACAAAAAGTGTAATTTGTGATGGGGTGCATTTCTTTGTGAACCCTATTGAGAAGACACAAGGGAGTTTGAGTCTCGGTCAATGATCTTCTTAGCAAGGGAAATAGGAGTGTTTAAGGCTATTTGCATGCACATGTTTAAGAGGACGAACAGCTGATCCTGAACCCAGTCTCCCCGTGAATGGTTTCACCAGTTAGTAAGTGGATGCATTTTCTGTTGCCAGTACGGTTGCCTTGGCCCGCTCTTTAATGCCCATGATGCTGTTTAGGGGAGTCCTTTCTCTTCTATAGCCCATATCTGATTACTGAGCCATATTAGAAGAGTTTTGCATTACATTAATCTCCTTCCTCACTGAATTGTTTAATTACAACAAAGAGTTTTAAAATATTCGGGTGCAGCTGATATTATTTAGTGTATCATGCATTCAAGAAAGAAACTTGGTGTTTGGGGTGGTAGAAAAAAAGTTTTATGAGAGTGAGGTGATGGTAAGAAGGTTCCAGATTACCCCCACCCCCTTATTAAAGGATGAAGACTGGGTCATGCGAGTTGGGTGGTGTGTGCACAACCATAAACTGATTTAATGCACCTCCCTATAAATCTGTTTGAACATTAGTTTTTTCCCCATTTTTTGTGTGGCTGCAGAATGTTTTTAACTCCTGCGACACCTACCATTTCTGGACCCTTCCCCACATCCAGAGGCAGGCACTGCGGTCTGATGCAGTCCTGCCCACCCTGCCTTGGCATTGGCACAAAAATATAAAAAAAAATCCCCAATTAAATTACCCGGCTCTTTAATTACAGAGCATCTTAAACTGTGCCTTTGATTTTAATTGAACTTTTTCATGCTCCTTGCTCCCTAGCCAAACAATTTGTACAAAAAAATTGAATTAACAATCTGACTTTTTTGCATTGATTATTATAACATTAAGAGAGTCCCAGGAGTTTCCAGGCTGTAAAAAACTAAATTGTATAACATTACTCACAATAACGCATATGTTATAATAGCAAAGAACTTACTTAAAATTCAATCCACTTTGGCGTCATTATCATGTATCAACATAATAAATGAGTCCTTCAGAGCATGGTAATTATAATTTGATAAATCATCAGCTGAAAATTAACTGGATGTCAAAACATTCATTGGAAGGGGTGATGAATCGAGGCTGATTGTAGTGATGAATCGTGTTAATCTGCACAGTATGAAGCCAGCGAAATGGCTAAGCAGCCCAAGATGGATGGGGCATGGAGCCGGCAAGGTCAGGACAGAGAGCTGGGAAAGCAGGGGAGGCGTGAGGGCTGTGCATCTGTGTGAGCAGGAGGATGGAGGAAGAAGAGGGGGCAGAGAGGGAAAGGTTAGGGGCAGAGAAGAAGTGAGCAGCAAGAAGCTGGAGAGATGGGGAAGCAGAGAGGCAGAGGTGGAGAACAGGAGGATGAACAGGGAAAGGGGAGATACACGGAGCAGAAAGGAGGCGAGAGAACGGGGGGAGGAAGGGGAGAGGAAAAGGACGCGGATGGAGAGAGAAGGTGTGTGAGGGGGAGAGTCAAGGAGTAGGAAGGAAGATGCGTGAGCAGTGGAGGTGAGCACAGAGGCAAAGGGGAGGTCTCGCTTGAGGAGAATACATGGGAAGAAAGAAAAGGCAGAGCGAGAAAAAGTAGGGAAAGAGGTTCGGGGATGGAGGGTGGTAAGAGCACAGAGGGAAGAGAGGACAGAGAGAAGGGAAGGGGGAAGTGGAGAGCTAGAGGGTGGACAGAGTACAGGGAGAGAGGAGAGGCAGAGAGGCGTGGTGAGCAGAAGATGAGATAGAACCTGGAAAAATAAAAGGACAGTGAAAGGAGAGAGAACATAAAGGTGTACGTGACCAGAAAGAGGAGTGGGGAAATGGATAGAAGAGATTGGGGGGGGGGTGAGGGAGGAGTGTTGTGAAGAGTGTGGGGAGATGGGCACGAATTAGAGTCGTGGCGATGCAGAAAGCCAATGGGAGGGAAAGACGGCCAGCCAGTGGCAGGAATGGCTCAAGGGAGCCAATCAGAGCGGTGGAATAACCCAAAAAGAATGGGTCCCCCCTGAAAAAATTGTTGCTGGGCTCCAGCTCAGTGGCTCCCTACTGAGCTGTAACAAGACCTTGGGCGGAGCTCTGGCACAGAAGGATGGGGACACACTGCCCTGCCGGGGCCTGCATTGAGGCTTAGAGAGCCAGGCATCAAATAAAGGTCGCATCTTCTACTCCTGCCTTTCCTTTGGTACCCCTGATAATGCTCCTGATATCTCTTCACTCGGGTGTCTTGAAGGACTGCTGGACATTTTCCTAACCCCATCAGCAGCAACAAGAGGTTGTTGTGGAGCTGAGTGTGGGACGTGGATTGGGGGGGGTCACAACACTTCCACTACCAGAGCCATTTTCAGTAAACGACGTCAATGGACACTGTGGGAGATGCAGTCAACTGCAGTACTTGAAGCTTTACTTGGCGGGCGGCATGGGTACCATAACATGCTGCCCCATCACTGTTGAACATGCTCAAAATACATCTGAAGTATTAGTTATGCCTAGGTTCATTCCAATTATGCTGCAAAGTGGGACCTACTTATTCAGTAGGGGAGATTAAGTTCTGTGGCAGTATTATTACACAGTTTTGTAATTTTAACACACATTAATACTATTTGGGCAAATGTTTAATCTCACTAATACTAGGTAACACTTGCCTGCAGTAACCAGCAATTAAAGTGTGACCAGTTAAACTTTTCTACGGGTCACCATATTAAATCATCAAACTTTGCAGAAGATGGTGAATTATCTGGCAAGCGTGGTAAATTCACAATCATGTGAAAACATTGCATTTTCAGAATCACACAAGTCTACTTATAGTCTTGATAACATGAAATCCACAACAGACGACTGAGGGGTATTAGGAAAGTTGTCTGCTGTCCAATCACTGGAGGAGCAGGCAGTGCTGGAGAGCAGATTTGAGGTACTGACATAACACTAAGTTGTTTACAGTTCCAACACCAAATTAGATGTGTAAGTGTCCAACCAAGACAGAGCGTGTTGCCTGAGCAGGGGATATAGTTCCACTACTGCAGATGAAATGGTTCTCTGATAGGCAAGCAAAGGTTAGTAATCATGCACTAGTCTAATTACGCAGGGCTTTGCAGGCAACAACAGAGGGGCGGTGATTCCAGGATGTCTTTGCAGTGGAATGGGACATGTGCATGTTTTGCAGGCAATGACTGAGCTAGGTTGGCTGTGTGAGGTCTACATGTATGTGCATCAGAATTGAAATGCTGGTCGGGTGCAAATCCGAACTAAAATGCATGAGGAGAGCTGAGAGTTTGCAGTGTTCAACTAGTGCACCTTACTAGGCTAGAAAGCAGGTCAAGTCTTCTGAAAAGGTCCCTGCTATCAAGTGATCATTTTTCTAGCTATATTTGGAATGTCACTTTTACTTTGAACCAGAGCTGTGCTCTTTCGTGGGGAACTGTGTTTAACTCTCCTGTTGACCCCCTGCCATGTCCCCAGCACTAAATCATTGAGGGCAAAAGGCGAAGTGATTGGCTGTAAGAGCCTTTCAGGTTTTCTTTCATTACTTCAGATTGATGTCTAGGGGTCTTTGTGGTCCTGTGAATGGAGCGCTTTACCCGTCCATTGCTAAGTGCTGGTCCTGACAGGAGCTCTTCTCACCTTTCACCCAGTCTCATCAACAACCTCTCCCCTCTTTGGGAGCTCTTACTTTTTCCACTCGGACTCCAGCGCCGGGTTAATCCTTAGACAGCCGGGGAGAGCTTTATAGCCAGATAAAGAAAGGAGGAACCACAGCTTGTTGTGGAGCCTCCAGCGTGTCTGGAAGGTGTGCTCTCCTCCCCAGAGAGGACACACAGTGAGGGCTCAGGCTTGAGGCAAAAGAAAATGGCATGACGAGAACTTTGGTGGAAATTGCAGACACAGATCAAATGAAGAATCCTGTTTAAGTGGTTTCTTGCAGTAAAAGTGCCCTGCAATGAGAATGTGTTCCACCTATAGGGAGACAGCAATAGTCACAAACGTACAGTGATGCAACCACATGGCTGTGGGTGAGACAAACCTTGGGTGCTGTGCTTCATTTGTGAGCATTGAGTCAATCCTGAAATTAATGTTTATCATAAAAATTTAAACAACAGTGTTAGAGCCAGTGAGCTTCATGAGGACGCCAGGGCGACACTGCTGAGATAAGGAATATCAATGCAAAGACAATACTGCCATCATTGTTTTACCACGAAGATGTGGCTGAGGCAGGACTTACCACAAAGTCTACAGCGTGAAGAATGAATGGTCTATCTTGGAGAGGACAACAACTTCACTTCTCATGTAGAAGTGATAACTCCAGGCCCTGTTACTGGAGCATACCTAAAAAGTCTGGTGTTCACACCAAATCCATGGGTGGTTGATGTCACAGATAATGGTTGGCAGGCTTAATGATTTTGCATAGGCCTCCTCAGATCATTCTTGCTCTGCACCCTCAAGATCTTTACTCAAATGTATTGATCCCTTTGTATTTGGGTCTCTTTGGATTTTACACCTCCCGTACAAATTAGAGGATGCAGCACACAGAGCCTAGCTGGAATACAGTGTCCTTATTGGACCCCGGGTAGGAGGGTCGGGCTCATAAGATTGGGAACATCTCTGACTAAAGAGGCCATTATTGCGTAATGTGGTAGAACGTACTAATCCACGTGTGAAATTTAACAAAAAACTACTGGGAATGGGACTTTTGTTGGCAAAGTATTCCTTATTTGGCAATAATGTCTTACATCTCACTGACTATTTTACAACTGCAGATCATATGGAGTCAGTATTTTGTGAATGTTTGTGACTTCACTCATGTAAGTTGTGATGTACTTTACTTCTGTATGTAGATAGGTTTGCTGCCATTAAACTGAGACCTAAATGACACAATTAATTTTCTGAAATATGAGTATATTTGCAGTTTAAGCAATTTTCGGTACAAAAATCGCCCAGCGTGTAACATAAATTTACAACCTTCTATAGCGTATTTGTTTAATAATTTGACCTAGATGTGATATCATAAATACATTTTGTGCGTGGTTCAGGGATTTAATGCATCGCCCCTTACCAATGTTAATCACTGTAGGACACAGGTGTGAATCCCTGCAATGCCAAATCAACCTTCTATCCTTCCGTGGTCAGTAAATTTAATACCATTAGACTGAGAAATAGTAACACTTGCTATAGCTACACTAAGAAATGGTATAATTGGGGTATGACGCGTGATGTTAAAAAAAAAATCTAGTATGTTCGCCTTTACCATATTATGTTTTTTTAATTCAGTGAGTTTGGGTAAGAATTTAAAAGGAAGCAGGGATACAAGTAACCTGCTATCCACCTATTTAACCTTAACTATGACAACTCTGTATGTACTCTGGAGCGGATCTGCACACCACTTGTTAGAGTACATGTGTAGTAAATGGCAGGATATAGTGTATCATATGATGAGTGATATTGGCATGGGTTTATTATACATTGAGACATATAGATGTTCTGCATCTTATAACCCTCCCTTAATCCCTGGTCCTTCAAGACATCCTTGTAGTGGTGTATGTATGAAACAAGTATATATTACGTACTCCTTTTTCACCACATATCCTTCCACTCTTAACTCCTCCTGGCCCAGTGTTCTCCCTTCCCTTTCCTCCCTTGCCAAGTCCGGTATGGCATCTTCTGCAAAATTAGATTATCTCCTTTTTCATATTGTTACTTTGACTAATATTGTTTTGGCCATCTTATTTGAGTGGATGATATTACACCTTTTCTGGATATAATGTTTAATAAAGAATCGTTTCCAAAGACAATTCTAGTGTTTCCTCTCAGACTTTCATTCTTGTGAGGTTGAGTATACAGGTACCACAGAGTTGAGTAACGACAAAGAAGTGTTATTCAAGGCCAGTACAGCCGTGTTCTCATTCATCTCCCTTATCGATGGAGCCCACAAGTAGGCTGAGCAGGTTCCTTCAATTCCCTAACAATTGTGAAATCCACACTGGTGGAAGCTATGATACATCTCGCCGAGAACACACCCGGACGGCAAAAAGCTCCATCTGTGTCCTCCTTGCAGGCATCCAGGGACACTCAAAGACCTCCTCCATACAATGATGCACAACGCTTACCTTCTTCCTCATGCCGCTATTGTCTCTCCCACTTGTCCTCTTCCCCGAAGCACTCCTGTATGAGGCTGGTCGAGAGTTTCCCACTTGTCTCCCTCCCCATGCCACCGGGTCTCTCCCACTTGCCTCTTCTTCTTCTTCCTTCCAGCCACCAGGCTGCCCAGGTCACCTATGCTTTCCCCTCCTTAGAAAATCTGTCTTGCCCTCTTCTCCAACCCAGGCACTTGTTCATGCCTCGTTCCTCAGGCTGCATCAGGTGCTCAGTCTACAGTTTTCTTCTCCTAGGAGCACCAATCGGGGAACAACAAGGAGAGGAGAGGATGTCTAGAGCCCAAGCGAGAGTCAGACATCAACAAAAGAGTAGTATTAAAAATGCTGATGCTGTGTCTTTTATGTATATGTGTTTGTGCAAGTGTCTGTATGTGTGCATAGTTGTCTGAGTGGGTACGAGCAAACATGTCTGTGAGTGATAGTGTGTGAATGCTCTGTATGTCTGTGAGTATGTTATGTGCATACGTTTAGAAGGTGTTGGGCCAACTGCTCACTCTGGTGAAATTCTATTACTAGCATGGAACTTGTAGGCACCTGAGTGATGATGCCCATTAGCCACCCTTGGTCAAATTCTGGCACTTGCATAAAAGTGATAATTATGTGAAACCTATGGGCATCGATTGAAAAATAACTGTTGCCTTTCTTGATATAATGCTGTCCCTCATATAACTTGGTAACTTGTGAGCTTCCATGTGGTGATGCCCATCCTTGTTGAAATGCTGAGCCCCAAACAACATTAAGGATTCTTGATAAAATCTGGGCATCCTTATTTTAAGAAAGTCAATTATTAATTGGGGCGAATGATGGCCAACCACCAGTAATAAAGTTGCTTACCTGTTTGGTCCAGTCAAAAGTGCCAATACTTTAATCCTGGGCTGAATCTGTGGTAGCTATGGCACAGTGGAGAATGGCTTAACTCACAGAATATGTGTAAAACGTTTAGAAGTACCAAAATAGTTAAAAAGTCAATTACTGCACACAATAAACACCCCACCACATTTTATAAAAAGAAAAACATTTAATAAGCAAAATGACACCAAAATTACAAAACTCCAATGGAGCTCAGGTGGGATCAAACAAGTGGATTGGTCTGTGAAAGTTTGACAGTGTTTTTAATTTCCAATGCAGGAAGCGACTTTGGCACCTTTTGAGAAGAAAAATCCTTCCTGAGTGGGTTGTCCTAGTCTAGCCACTGCCATGAAACCAATGACCAGATACCCCATGTAGGTTTTTCAGCTGAAGCTTTAGAGATTTCTCACTGAAAATGTTGTAAGCCCTAACATTGAAGGGCGTTTAGTCATTTTTTCAGATGTGCAGGGACCTTTGAGTGGGATGAAACTGAAATCCAGTCTGACGCTGCAGAACTGCCGGGTCAGATACTTTTTCCGTCAGGTCCTACTGAAGCTTTGGATCTCCAGATGAAACATTTTCAAAAGGTTCTAAACTTTCTGTTGGTTCCCTAATGCTTCTAATGCCCTCAGGAGCTCCTGAAATGCACATGCAGACTCTCTGGGTGCTAGGCACAGGCCAACAGCAGGGTTTAGTCTAGGACCTGTTGCTACTGGTCAGCCGGGCACTATGGGTAAATGCCTCTTGCAGCTTGTTGTGTCCCGTAGTCACACAGGAGGTCAGCCTGCTGACCCTTGGAGTCCATTTCTTTGGCCTGGGTACAAGTGGGAGCATGTCCAATCATTCAGCTCCACTCCCAGGTCTCAAACAGTTGGTGCAGTCCTTTTTCTGTTATTCCACAGGTCCAGAGAGTGTTGTGGGTGCCTTTGGCTGTCATCTTTGTGGTTGGCACTAGCTACTGAATGGTGGTGACACCTTCCTCATCCCTTACCAATGGAGTAAAGGTTCAGAGGGGCAACTGAATTCACTTTTCAGCAGTTTATGTTACATTTACTGCAAACAATCCCACATGGCTCCTCATCCTCAAAACTCAAGACCAGAGTAATGAGCAGTTCCCTTCTATCTGGTCATTCCAAACCAGTTCCTGAGGTAGCTTTTCTCCAGTTTGGTCACTGCCAGCCTGACTGTGGGGCCAAAGGTTGTGTTTTTCCAGGTGTCACTTAACATTTACTTGTGCAGGCTCCTTTGAGATTAATTAAGTGCCTGGGCTCACCCCCAAGTGGTCTTTCTGCCAGGGGACGAAACACCTCTGCACTCCCAGGTCATTGTCCCGCCTCGGGGAACAGTTTTCATACCTCTTTCACACCTAGTACAGGCTGGACAGTGGCTGGAGACCTAGTGCAATTTAGTCTCCAACAGCTTCAGGTGGGTTAAAGGTAACTTTCTAAAAGTTACATTTCCCACACACCCAATAAAAATCCAACTCCACCATTATATTGGCTTTTTATTAAATATGTCTTTAAATGGAGCCTCTTGCTGGTACAGGTCAAATGTCATAGATCAAACAGTATAAGCTATATATAGATTTATGTTGCCAGATACAGACCGACCAGTGACAATCTCACTTTGGGCCTTGTCACTGGATGAACATGCCATTTCTAATGCCACACTTTTTCCACTCATAAATATTACGTAACATACCTTGTGGGCAGCAAGATGTGATTAGGGATTTATTTATTATTTAATATCAGTTTTCCTACTGATAAAAAGGGAGATTTTTGGCAGGTCTGTGCAGCAGGGTCCAATCTGCTACTGTGAGGCAACATAGGGTTGGCCTGAAGCCATGTTTTCACTTGTCACACTAGTGGATGGCACACCAAAGTGCCACAGTCCACAGGAGACATTTAATTTTCCATGTCATGAGTGTAGTTTCTTCACCTTATACTGTGGCCCTGCAGGGGTCTAAATATGCCAATTATGGATTAGCCAATGTTCACATATTTAGGGGTCAGAGCACATACGCTGGTTATTGGGCAGCAGCGCCCATGTGCAGAATCTAAAACACAGTAATACAATTAAGCATTAAATGGGGGTGCCCTCATGAAAAGTGAAATTTTCTTACACTTACTATTTTTGCCACCCATGGGGAAATGCTGGCCCCAGCATAGTTGCAGTAATTCCTGGTATATTGTGCGCAACCATGGCACAGTAGTGCCCGCTCATGGCATAATGGCAGTCTTTGCATTGAGCATATTATGCACATCCATTGCACAACTGCTCCCAGACCTTAAGTAATGCTTGTCCTGGCACAATAGTGGTAATCCTGGCATATTTGCAGCATTTGTGGCACTGCAATCACTCTGGCAGTATGTTGGTCTTTACTGCCATTATGTGAGCATTTAGCACCATAGTGGTAATTCTTAATCTATTGTGGCCAGCAATGGTACTCACAATATATTAAGTGATAACACTGCCCCAGCATTGTACAGGTACATAGTCCATGACATATTATGAGTATGCATTACAATACAGTGGCCACCCTGTGAAATGTTGTCCCTGGCTTAATGGTTGACATTACTGACATACTCCATTTGATGATGCAAGGGCATCAATATAAATAAGTATAAATGAATTAAAGATTAAACAGGATCAGAGAAAAAAGAAAAGAGATGAGTGAAAAGATGTATCCTGTATGCTAGTGTTCAAGCCATAGCAACTCTCTTTCCAAAACTTAAGCAGACATCTTTGCCAATGCCCTGGTTCTAGAGAGAGTTTACCATCACTTTTGTAAGTGCGTCTGTATGACGTACATCCCCACGTGTGTTACGGGAAGGGTGAGGGGCAACGTTGTGTTGAATTCTATAGTAGTAGTCTGGAGTCCTGCCAGACTTCAGAGCAAAATAATACGAGCCTACAGACCAGGAGTAACAGAGCCATCCTACTAAGACTTGCTTTGCCTTGTCATGCTTGGCAGCTCTTCTCATGATGCGCCTGAAAAATGGTACAAGCCTTATTTCTAAAAGTACATTTCCAGTCATGCCAATATCAATTCTCATTCTTTAGACTGAACTGGGGTTTGTCGTGCAAAGGAACAGTGTGTACAGAGAAATACATGCACTGTTGAAATCTTGAACCTCACACCACATTTTGCCACACATGGCAACGTTCATGCTCGGCGCTGGAGGTTGTTGGAATCCGTGCCACCTGCGAACAGGCCATGGCACGCTCACGTTACACTCCGGAAGCCTTGGCGTGCTTGCAGCGAGGTTGCACGCTCATCCTGCCCTTCTCTCGGAATGATGCTGAGCCATTTGTTGTGCTCTGAGGCCAAACATTTCCATCAACTTTCATTAACTGAGTTATAAATTTTCCCTGCAATTTTCCCCATAGCTCAAGAGGTTTAATTTGCATGTGTTGCCTTTTGCAATATGCTTTCCACAATGTTGCAGCTGCTTCTTTTCTGACTTCAGTAAACAATAGGCATTTGGCCAGGATTTTGACTGAACATTTGCCAAGTCTAAAAAACACATGAGTTAACCCTTGGTTAGCTGGCTGAGCAATGAACACGACATCCTTCAGACCCAGACGGGCAAGAACAGGGTAGATTCTAAAGGATGGGGACACTCTGTGAATAAGCAATAGTATTGGAAGGTTATTTTGTATTCTGATGCTCAGCAGCCCATGGACATGTCATCTGTGCCAGCTCTGGCCAGTGGCAATCGTGACAGGCATGTCATCTATGCTCGCTCTGCCCAGTGGTGATCGTGCATCATTACCAGGTGGCAGCTGCCCGGTGTCTTGTGTGAAATTAGTTGATCTATCTCAGGCTATTAGCATTGAAAACTGACTTCATCTGTAAAACGATTTCATGTTTAACAAGTTTCTGGGCAGTATCTGCAGATAAGTTGTAGCTTTTGTGAACAGGAGAAATAAATTAAATTCAAGATGCTTACCAAGTGAGCCCTTATCCTGGTAACATGCTTAGTGTCCAATGGAGAAGCTGCATGAAGCAGGGAGAACAAAGCCTGAGCGTGGAGAAAAATACCTACCTATTATGGGATATACCATAACATCAGCAAGAAGCGATGATGCTAGCAAACATCATGTTAGGTTGCACACCACAAGCACCTTAAGGCTGCAGGGGTCACAGAATACATAAGCCAGGGACCCCAAGTATTCCAAATACCATAGTCAGTCCGAAGGCTTGATCAAGCAGGGATGTCAACTTCAGATTTGCGGTCCTCAAATAGAAAATCAGAGAGACGGACGGGGCATCAGATCTTTTATGCTGTTAATCTGAACACTCATTTTGTTAGACACTCCACAGAGCTCTCAGTGTAGGGTATTAATGATAAGGCTTACAATGTGCCTACAAGTAGCACCTGCACAAAAAGGAATAATTGAGAGCAGACACCCAGCTTAGGGCTGAGCGATATTGAATAGTAGTGTCCTTCGGAGTATAGAACAATTCTTGGACGAGGAGACTAAGAATGCTGTAACCAAGCAGTCGATAAGAAGAGAGAACCCATACAGGGAATGCGATATTCAGGCCATCCAGAATATGCAATTCTGTTAGGCAAAGGGATAAGTACATTATCTCTGCAGAGACCACGTGGATTCACAGTGAGCAAATCCTGGGGCGACCAAAGACAAGGATCTAGCATCTTGACAACTAAATAAGCCATTACAACAGCATCAGAGAATGCTGAATTTTAGGTCAAGCCAGAGATATGCGCAGGCAGGGGATGAATATGTTGGCGGTTATCTCAGGTGCACCATAACCTCCACAACCCTAAAAAAAGCCCAAAGCCTTGAGGTTTAGGCAGCACCACGATCTAGAAGCAGCTTAAACATCAGTTTTGGCAAAAGAGAGATGACTTTCAGTTTATCAG
This sequence comes from Pleurodeles waltl, assembly GCF_031143425.1. Taxonomy (NCBI): domain Eukaryota; kingdom Metazoa; phylum Chordata; class Amphibia; order Caudata; family Salamandridae; genus Pleurodeles; species Pleurodeles waltl. The sequence goes on from NC_090445.1 coordinate 1,425,509,541, forward strand.
CCCTGTCACTTTATTAAACTGAACTTGTATGCAGAAGATCAGGCCTCTTGGAAGGGGCAGACGTGTCATTATACATTAGGCATTTCAGGGCCCTACACTCATGCGGCAACCTTTGTTAACATATTGTAAAGATAGAACTCCTTTCTTATTTGTGGCATATAACACAACTGATAACACTGTTTGGAAACAAGTTCTAAATCGGTTATTTTGTATCTTTCCTTGCAGGGCTTTGTAAAAGGTCTCATCCTGTGACGTGCCCATTTGAGTTTGAGGACAAGGCCCCGCAAAAATTCTGAAAAACTTGCAGAATATAAGAAAACTAAACAAAATCAGTACTCTATGCTTTCTAATCCTGGTTTCATTGGGTGTGTCTTCTTTCTTCCTACTGAGCCCCTCTCAGTGGCTTCACTATGTGCAGTCCCATTGTCTTGAATTCCTCAGTGGACTGGTTGAGGCTGTTTACATTCCTCTAGTCTCAGCAGTTTAATAACTCTAGATGTATCCGTTGCCTTAAGTTCCTCAGTGGTTTTGTTGAGGGTGCTTCTGTTCTTCGGAGCTTGTCCCAGGCTCTATTAGTGCCTCAGAGCTCCAAAGTTCCTTAGTAGATTAATCAAGGGGGCTTTATTCTCCTTAGTCCATTTCGTAGATTGGCAATGGGCACTTCATTTATTTTGAATTATTTGGTGGATTGGTTGTGAGTGCCTCCAGTTCAAAGGTTCCTCCAATCGAATTGGATATAAGGGTCTCAATTTCCTCGAGTCCCTTAGTGAATTAATTGAGGGTGTTGTGTTTCTCTAAAGTTCTACTCAGTAAATATAATTTGCAGTCAACTCCATCTGTCAGATGGAGGCCAAATACAGTCACAAGGCTGATAACATAAGGATACCATTGTCTTAAGAAAACACAGGTGCGTGATTACCTCATTCCTTGATAATGGAGACACATTCTGATCTAATGTCTTTGGCAGTTGACCTCCTTGCTAAAAGCCAAAATATCAAGATAAAGAACGGTACCACTGACGCAGGTAAATGTTAGGGATGAAAGTATGGAATTGAATATAGGACAACATAAGATAACTTAATTTGCTGTTGTTCCCAGATCTCTCTTGAGAAATACACACCCCTGGATAGGAATAGCAGATCGTTTTACAAGAGCTTATTGACGTGAAATATAAGGTTTCCATATATTATCCATCTAACCTCAATGTAATGCAATGTTTAATTGTGCCCTTTGTTACCCGAATCAAAGTGGTAAAGACATTTTGAAGCATGGTGGAGAGCTTTGGAGTAACTGTATTTGATGGTGCAATAGTGTTGTTACGGGATTTGTAAAGTTTTACTGCAAGCTGTTTTAGCTAAGTGTTGCCGGAAGACCTAATATTTATAATAGCAATACTTACAATGGCCTTTAGTCACCCCGTCACTGGTTGGCTTTCTTGTTAATCTCCTTTGCTTGCTTCTTTTGTGATGGCTTTCCTTTCTGTTCTTGTGTTCGCTCCTACCTGGAGCATAGCTTCTTTACCGTCCTTTTGACTGGATGATTTTTATCCTTCCACCGCTTACTTACATTCAGGAACTATTTGTTTCTTTTTCTTTGAGCACCCTATGGGAGGGCATATTTTTTCTTGGTCCTGCTTCTCACCTCACATCTATACTCATTCTCTTTATTGCTTCCTACCTCGTCTATTGCTTCCCCCATCCTTCCAATTCTGCTTGACTTTTTTAACCACTTTTTAAAATTTCTGCCGCCAAAACCCTCTTATTCCTCCTACCCTTTCTGGCTCCCCACTTCTTATTGCCATTCATTTACTTCCATCCCTGCAGTTGCTCCTCTGGTTCCTCACTCCTTCCAATCCAAACCAATATTGATTTATAGAGCGCAAACTTATCACCGTGTGGGATATCCATGCTTTTGCTGTCATGACTGCAGATGGGTTGGTTAATTCTCGAAGAGCCATGTCTTCAGCTTCTTCCTGAATTCAGTGAGGGTGGGTGTGGTTTGTATATGGGTGGGTAGAACGTTCTAATTTGTGGCTGCAAGGTAGGAGCAGGCAGGTCCTCTGCTTCTGGAATGGCAGGTTCTCGGGATTTGGGCAAGGGCTGGGCGGGTTGAGCAGAGCTCTCTGGTGGGCAGGTGGAAGGAAAGTCTGTGGTTGATGAGCTTGGCTCTGATGTTGTGGAGCGTCTTGAAGGCAATGGTGAGGGTCTTGCACCTGCATCTCTTGTGACAGGGTAGCCAGTGAAGTTCCCTGAGGTGGGGGTGATGTGGGTAGATCTAGGACAAGTCTAGCATGGTCGGGAGTCTGCGGAGGAGTTGAGCGTGGAGTTCCAGGTACAGGGCGTTTCCTTAGTCCTGTCTACTGGTGACTGTGGCTTAGGTTACTGCCTTTCTGGATTCTGCGGGGATCCATCTGAAAATCTTGCGGAGCATGCAGAGTTGGTGGAAGAAGGATGATGCAACTGAGTTTACTTGTTTTCTGAGGGTGAGCTTACTGTCCATGAGGAAGCTGAGGTTTCCAGTGTGTTCGGACGGGGTCAGAAGTTGTCTGAGATCGGTGGGCCACCATGAGTCATCCCAGGGGAAGGTGGCTCCCAAAGATTTTAACCTTTGTTTTTTCTGTGTTTAGCTTGAGGCAGTGATCTTACATCCATTCCGTTACATGGCACATGGCTTTGTTAAAATTCTCGCTGGGTGAGGCTTGGTCCCTGGTAGGGGTGTGTCCTTCAGCGAGGGAGAGGATGAACAGCGTGTCGTCAGCGTATGAAATGATGTTGAGTCTGTAGGAGCGTATGATCTCTGCCAGTAGTGTACTGTAGGTGTTGAACAGTGTGGGGCTAAGGGAGGAGCTCTCTGCAACCCCGCATATGCTGTCCTTGGGTTCTGCGGTATATGGTGGGAGGTGGATTCTTTGGGTGCATCCTGTGATGAAGGCGTGTATCTATTTGAAGGCGTTGCTTCTGACCCCGATGTGGTGTAGTCTTGAGATGAGGGTGTAGTGGCAGATGGTGTTCAAGGTGGCAGAGAGGTTGAGTAGTATGAGTGCAGCCTTCTCTCCTCGGTCGAGGAGGAACCTTATGTTATCTGTTGCAGCGATGAGGACAGTTTTGGTGCCATTGTCAGAGACATCCCATCCCATTATGTCTTGTTGTTTTTATTTCGAATTTAGTGGTCCCAGCAGCTTCAATTTGCCATCTGACTACTCCTTTCTGGGTGAGATACCTTCTAATATTTTTTTTATTTCTCTTATTTACTGCTCGAAAATGGGCGTCCACCAGCTATAAATAGAGCTAATAAATTGGCAGCTGCATCTTAATGATATGTGCATACATAGAGATACATGCATAGATATATGTAATCACACTGGGACTCGTCACAAAGAAAAAATAAATTGACCACAGCAACATCATGACTCATAAGTACGCATCCATGGTATAAGCATGCACAGATTAACGTCATAATGCTGGGGTTAGTCTGTTTCAGTTTTTTCCTTTTTTTACTGATGCCTTTTACCATTAACAAAGCCAGTAGGCTGGCTAGCACCTTTCAAAGAGACATGTTGACTCTGCTAAGGCTTGTTTTCATAAGTAGGTGCAACTTGCTCGTAGAAATTCCAAGGTAAGCAAGTCTAAGCATAAACACATATGTGAATGAGGCCCTCAGTATTTTACAGTTGTCAATGGACTGGTCCTCTCTGTTGGACTTGGAGGGAGGATTGATGAGTGCTTTATTCTTAGTTACGCGGTTTCAACATATGATTTCTACTATCAGTCTTATGTCATATACATTTCCTATAAAATATGGAGATCCTGCACTTAAACGTTTCCTTACGTGGAGAGTACTTAATGTCAGTTTTAAGTAAATGGGGGAAACGACAATAAGAGGTGAATAGTTTTTCAATGTAAAGTGTACGTTTTCTTTAACCTTCATCATTATGTGTATACCTGCAACAGTATAAAAATGATGTGTAAAAGCAAAAAGGGGGCTCTAGTGCTATAGCTTATTACCTTCAATAAGTGTAAACCTTTCTACAGAATATTGTTACTACTTTAGCCACTCACTTCAGGATTCTGAAACAAGAACTGTGCACAAGTGTATAGGGTACCTGGAACATTAAGTAGTCCATCTATGAATGGTGGATGTCTGTAGATTGCATCAGTGTCGTCCTAAGAATTTTTAGAGCTATGGGCAAGACAAACTTTGAGGGCCCCTGTTCAGGACACCTTCAAATTGTATTTCCCATTTTCAGTTAATTCAAGGCTGCATGACGTCAAACAAATTTTCAGAAATGGGAGGAAATCTGAAAAAGATGGACTATCTCTTGTCAGGGGACCCAAAATCCTTTAGATGACATGGGGCATAGATAGAATGAAGGAGAAAGATTGACATACAAAAATAGACAGAGGCACGAGAGGGAAAGTTCACTTTCACAGGGGGTCCCTCGGAAGGTGGGGGCCTTAGACAGTTTCCCCACTTTGCCCATGCCTCAAAAAGTCTCTGCAACCCATCGCAGAGAGGATCTCACTGGGCTATCCGTGGCACCAGATCAGGCCTCTGAAGAATAAAACAAATGCATGTACACCAGTGGTGTGACAATCCCTTCAGCTCACTGGAAGACACAGCCACCCGCCAAGATCTGACCACCATGCGGCCGCACCCCCGCCGCGGCCATTTGGAGATCCCCGCTGGGCCGGCGGGCGGAAACCTGGTTTCCGCCCGCCGGCCCAGCGGGGATCACGGCCACAACATAGGAACCGGCTCCAAATGGAGCCGGCGGTGTTGTGGCCGTGCTACGGGTGCAGTTGCACCCGTCGCGCTTTTCACTGTCTGCACAGCAGACAGTATAAAGCCGCATGGGTCCCTGTCAGGCGGGCCCCTGCACTGCCCATGCCAGTGGCATGGGCAGTGCAGGGGCCCCCAGGGGCCCCATGACTCCCCGTACCGCCAGCCTTTTCCTGGCGGTTCAGACCGCCAGAAAAAGGCTGGCGGTCGGGGACTCGTAATCCCCTGGGCAGCGCTGCAAGCAGCGCTGCCCTGGCGGATTACATCCGCCGGGGCCATTGTGGCGGAAAACCGCCGGCCCCGGCGGTGCGACCGCGGCGCTACCGCCGTGGTCAAAATATGCCGGGAGGCACCGCCAGCCTGTTGGTGGTGCTCCCGTCGTTTTGGCCCTGCGGTTGTAATACCGCCAGGGTCATAATGACCACCAAAGTTCTGTAGGGTTACTCCATCAGGTGGTAGTTGGAAATTGCCAACAAATATTAATGTATGAGTTGAATTCTTTCATAAAAATGCCCTTGCTCCGAAGCCATGATTCGTGGATTGGACTCCCTGTTACTTTTTATGGATGATTCAGCCACTATTACCTCCCTGCTAGCTGTCTGCTTAGGTTGTTCTGGAAAGCAGTTCTGCCTATTGACAAGATCCTTCAGCAAATGATGAATTGATCGAGTGATCAATGTGTTAAAAGCTGTTCTGTCCATAATCGCTATCTGCGCCAGCTGGTGTCAAGAATCCTTCTGCACTTACTCCTTCCTGCCGATCGGCTTGTCAATATGAGTGGGGAGGTTATTGAATTGTATCAGATTGTGTCCTAACAGATGCGGAGGCGGTCCCTTTCCAGGGAGTCTCTGGCTTAACTCAGGAGGGCCTCTATTGTGCAGTAATTAAACGAGTGCAAACAACGGAACCGGAGATGCGAGGTAGCATTTTTATCGTGGCCACGCCTTTTTCAATCATATTTATTACATTAACTGCCTTAAAGTTTAATTCCATTTGGAAGATATTACACTTTTTCAGGCATTACGCCGTGTTGTATCAATGAAATATTTTTAATAGCTAAATGAACTGCTCATTACTCCCGTCTTTTTAACTTTCTGCTTTAAAACTATTACACAATTTAGATTTCAAGTGTTCATTCTGCATAGTACATTGTTTTGCTCGCTTTTTCAGATTGCAGCCAGCTGACATTTTGGGATTGCCTCTTCTGTGTGCTCGCCCCTCCCCAGTGTGTGAGCTTGCTCCATCACTTCTGTTCAGTCTTCAACTGAGATCCAAATCGTGCCCTGAGAAGTACTTGGTTTGGAATAGGGAAAACGGAAATGTTACCGTAAAACGTACTTTCCAACGTCAGAACTTTAGAGGTGTGCACATGGGGTTTTATTATTACTCCTCAGCAGTGGCGTAGCGTGGGTTGTCAGCACCCGGGGCAAGGCAAGTAATTTGCGCCCCCTAACCCGTGGATTTTAGCACTTGCGAGTGCGAGCGCGCCGCCCCCCAGATGTTGCGCCCGGTGCGGCCGGCCCCCCCTGCACCCCCCACGCTACGCCACTGCTCCTCAGGAAGGTCATGTGGCAACCTGCTGTGTGCTTGTAATCATTAGCCTGATCTCCCTCGGTCTTCCATCCACTGACATGACCAGCGGTGACTATGTAGGGTCCATAGTAAGCCTTGTAGGCAAACCCAAGATCCCACTGAAGTCTGCAGAGATAAGGTCTTCTTGTTCTGCATTGGATCCTTTTGCCTTTTATTGCCCTAATGGAAGATGTTATGTGACTGTGAATGCCTATTACTCCAAACTGATGCGTTTCTATAGAAACCGTATAGAGGACCCAGGTGGCGATGCTCCTTTCCACATACAAAGGTGTGGAACTTCTGACCCAATGGATTAGAGAAAAAGTAAGAGTGAAATATATTAACACAGTAAAAACAAGCATTGTGTTTGCAGATAATCTTCTCCTTACAGTGGAAAAAGCCAGGACCACTATGATACACGGGAATTTCAGGAGTCTGGTATCAGAACTAAATCGACCAATTTGATACACTTCAGTAGTCCTAAAAGTGTAGTGTTGCTTCATGACATAAAATGCAAACTTCTGTTTTGCTTTGCAACTTCAGAAATATCATTATCAGGGAAAATAAATCTGTTTTTTTTTCTCCCCAGTATCTATCGAATGCACATTTTATTGATTACCTTGCCGAATGAAGGCCGAGAAAACGGACAAATATGATCTGCGGAATCTCACATGTAAAAGCCTGCCTGATACAATTTTTTATCTTCCCAGTGCCATTCTCAACTAGTTTCTAGCTCACCGGTACAACTAGTATATATATAATTACAGATGAGTAACAGTGAACACAGGATTTTGTTTACACTAAGGGGTTCTTAAAAACATCAAACAAACAAGAGCAAAGTTTGAGTTGCCTGTGTTGTCATCCAGAGCCCCAAGGTTAAAAACATAATTACTCATTTTCACCCATGTTTAATTTTGGGTTATGCACTGCCCGCACAAGTCATATACCCTAGCTTTCACCTGCTACACTAGGTCACAGCGAGAATAGCTGAACCATGCACAACATAGAATGTCCTCCCTATCCCTCATTAACAATCACCTACACTCCTGGCAAACTGGGCCTTCCCACCACCTGTCCTCCCAGAGCTGTGCTACAGCCAGCGCTACTGTGACAAGCTCTCCGAGGGTGTGGTCAGCACAGCCTTGAATCACCTAGCAACAGTGTGAAGCAGCTTTTGTTTCCCATTATTGCTATGTCATGGCAGAGAATAACCAAATTTGGAATCTGGTATTTCATGTTAGTGGCCCTCAGTGAGAGCCGTACATAACTTATGATTTGTTGAGTTTTTAACAGAAAGTGGGGGGTTTCTGCAGAGTACTTTACATTTCATGAACCAAGGGCAAACATGCCTTTCTGTGTATGTAAAGGTATGATTTGGCAGAACAACAATTGAACAGCCTACCACCATTTATAAAACCATCAGGATTCCCTTTGAAAGAAAACCATAGTTTTAAGATGCCAGAGAACTAGTTCAAAGGTCAGAGTGCCAGTTTTCAGTAGAAGGGGTTGTAGAATCTGTTATTTGTGGAAGCAGGGAACAGGGTACAGCTCAAACCAAGGCCAGTAATTACTCCAAAGTCAAAACAATTACTGGAAAGGGGCTAGCGCCCAAAGTATGTCCCCTGTGAATAGTCCACAGTAGGGCCTCTCTCTGTCTCCATAAGGGTGCCTGTGGCTGAAGTGTGTGGAGAAGTGAGTTCTTAAAAGACCTGTGGGAGGCACTATGCCCAATGCTTCCCAGTAGTAAGCTGAGAAATTGTATTTTGAGTTTGGGTCCATTTACACTCTTAAACTTGATATCTCTTCATAGATACTTTAATGGTCACAGAATCATGGTGAAGAGCCACGGCAACTGGGGCCCTACTGGTGCTTAATTTGTTAATGGATGATTGCTATTGCTTAAAGTTCGGCTCATAAGCCTGCGGCTGGTGCAATTAAATGTCGGCGTGCCTAATACTAAACTAGTCTTAAATCCATATAATGACTCTTTAATCCACTACCAGGCACCCACTTTCCCCTTAAGTTAGTCTTGCATGATCCTGTTTTTTCCTTTCTGATGTTTTTTCTGTCTCTCTCTTCCACCATCTTTCCTTTTCAGTTGCTTTTTCTCCTCTCATGCTCTTGTTAAATGTTTAATGCAGAAAAATAAGCGCAGTCCCAAAAATCAAGTGCCAGAGGGCTCAAATTAAGCACTGGGCACTACCCTAAGAACTGGGATCAAAGAAAATAACAGATGTGTCCCTCTTCACTAGAAAAAGTGGGATATGGATGGACTCCCGGTGTCAGTGGTAGTTGCAGAATTGTGAGGGTAATACAATCTTACAACACTCTTAGTTCAGGAATGTTTTCTGGTAGATTTCAACCCTATTGTAAGCCAAATACTTTAGTCTAGTTCTCGCCGACTGGGGCTTGGGGTTCTTAGCAGCTTACATGTGCAAAATCATTGGCAAGCAAGCTGCATTCAAGCAAAAGCTTGAAGTCCCCTCCTTGTAACCTAGTGCCACATCTTTTATCTTTTGGCCTTAATGCCGAACCTTTTAACTCATTTAACTCTAAACAGGGTGAGCGAAAGCAGCCTAGAGAACGCTTGGTGGCAGTGCTCACTGTAAATTGTTGTTTTACTTTTAGCAGTAGCGCCTGGTGCACCAACAGAGAATGGATGCGGCAGCAGAGAGCATTCCGGCACCCTCAAATCTTGGCCACACTGACACTGACCTGTCAAATTGACAGAATTCGATTCATCAATGTAGCGCCTAGTTGCACTACAGGAGAGTATAGTTGTCCTTGAAGCACTTGTTTGACCCAGAAGTGATACTGTGTTCTAGTGGGTAGCTCACTGCACTGTTACGGAACGTGGCTGCACTGTTAGAGATTGGGTTGTGCATACAGAGCCCTCTGGATGGAAAGAGCTCAACTGCACCATTGTGGGACCTGAAGCGGGCTGACCGTGCAGAGCACCACTGCACCTATAGGTAACCTCGACACCCATTCATTTACATTTTTATATAACAAAGCAAACAAAGGGGTGGGGGGGTTTGCGACGGGCATATCATCTATAGACCCTGTCCTGATGTCTGCCAGAGACTTTCATGCTGAGGGAAGAAGGGCACATTAGCTTGAAGTTTTTGATTGTCTAAATAACACAGTCACTCATCATAGATTTGTCTGGCACCTTGACAGGGCAATAACCTATAATTTCTTCTGCCACTCAGCACTTCAAGGTTAGGTTCGTGCCATTCCTTCTCAGGGAGGACAGATTTAAATTTCCGAGGTGCAGGGGGCTGAAAGCTGTCACCCTCTGCTCTTTTTCTTTTCCCTGCATTTTCTCCTCTGTGATAGTGTTAATCTCATTGCACCCCATAGTTTTATTACAATAACTCTTAATTTGGTTATGAATAACGAACAACTATTTAGTGGGTTACACGTGGTGGCCATATCTTTAGCGGCTCTTTACACAAGACCGTCTTCCTAACACTGGAACCTTGGTCTTGTGCTACTAGAATTCACTCAGCCTCATGTCCATCTCAAAAGTGCTCCGATCTCCCTCCCAGCTCTCCCACGCTGCCTGCTTAGAGTGCTTGACATGGGACATGAGAAGAGACACTGGTTGCTGCTTTAGCTGCCCACTCAAATTAGGGCAACCAGAATTTAAAAGCCAAAAAACGGGACATTTCACCAAAAATAGAGGAAGAGCTAGACTTGTACTTAGACAGCGCACATCAGCATACAATTACAGGAGAGGCACTAAAAAAACAAATAAAACGCATTCTTTAAAGCCAGTATAATTTATGTTAATTAAATTGCTTTCTGATAATACAAGCTGACTATCTCTTCTTTGAAAAACAAAAAAGTGACCTATCACCGTTTTCATGCAACCCCCTCTAAAAACCGGGAGCAGGACCTACATTTCCTGAAATCCCGCTGGATAGCTGGTGGAAAACCGGAACTGTCCCAGCAAATGTGGGAGGCCTGATCACCCTAACTCAAATCCTTGTTGGATCAGTGAAAAGCAGTATTCTTGTAGCAACCGCCTTTCAATTTCTACTGTAAAGACTGTGGACGACTACACTTTCTAATCAGTTTCTTGGCCTTGCCGGTGTCAAGAAGCCATCCATGGTGATTGGGAGCAATATGGTGTACCATAAAACTAGTGCCTTAGACCAGGATTCCAGCCCCTTTTGTCCAACATAGGACCATGCGTAAGGATTTTCCTTGCTCCCTCTCCGAACTTTACCCAGACATGATCTTGCGTGTGGGAACATTGAGGCTTTAAATCGTGCTAGTAACATATGTAATATTAGCCCTACAGGTGGGACAGAATATTAAAGTTCATTCATTCAGGAAAATCCTGCTTTCGGACACCCTTGTAAGCAACAGAAGCTTTAGGGTCATTGTATTACTTGATGTCAATTACTCTTATTGATCAGACGGATTTGTTTCCACATACGGTTTCCATGATCGCTTTCATTGAATACAAAGCAAGCCTTATTGGTGAGTTTTCTACTCACCTTTGTGAGGTCAGCGCCTGGGGAAAGATGATTGCTCATATTCCTGCAGTATGACAAGCCTGTGTATGGGTCGTTCGATCTTACGTTCGCAGTAAAATTACACCATGTCAAAGAAAAACATGCATTGGCAAAGCCAGCAGGTCTACTGTTGGCTGCCAGATTTTTGGGTTTGTTAGTGCTTTTGTTTTTTCATGGTTGTTAATAAATGTTATAGTCATGGAATCTGGTGCACCTTACTGAAGTAAAAAACAATCAACAAAAAAACACTAAAAGTGGAAATATTATTGTTGGTCTCGAAAAACACACTTTTGCCACAGTAGTCCCTGACCCTGAAGAGAACCGCTTAGTGTGTGGATGTGCTACTTGGTAAAGGCAAAATGATGTCACGCACAGTGAAGGTAGCCAATAGCTGAAGTGGAGTGAGTCATAGCCCCATGCTCTTTGTTGCTGTGGCAGAAGAAAAATGTGAAGAACACAAGAGACCAATGGATGAAGAGGGCAGGGAGGAAACTTCTATAAGTAGATTATGTAAATCATTTTAGAAAAATCAAAAGATCGTGACTGATGCCAAAACTATAAAGGGCTTACTGTCGCATTGGAGTCCCTGAATCTGCGTGCTAGCAGCTCTGGCTGGCAAACTCTGTTTATAGCTGCAGATCCCTTGTATCTCTTCTGTGACATATTTGGGAAATGCAGTAAAGGTGCTGTACTGGATTTTATGAATCTGAACATAAACAGGAACAAGCCAGTTGGTTAGCCTGATTTCTTTTTTTTTATTATCAAGTGGCATGTATGGTAGAGGCTCGATGTTAGGTGTTCGATTTTGCATTTGTGAATACTTGTTACCAGGGAGAAAAAAAAAAGGTTGATTATGTAATTAGGTTTGTTGTTTATGTGTCATAGGTATCAGATGTACAAGCTTGTCTAGCGGTACTCTTTTGTATTAGAATGGTATTATATTTGGGAAACTGAAATTGATCGGGCCTTGCGGCCATTATATGCTTATTAAGCACACAAAATCTCATGGGAGAACTGCCTGCATATAGTCTAAGTACTGGAAATTGCTAAAGGTAGCATTCCAACCTGTTGCTTTTTTAGCCTACTAAATTGCCTCAGATTAGACCTATCCATATACAAATCAGCCTTGTTCCTTGTCAAAAACAGTCCATCCCAAGCTGTCTATCGATATCCTTTCTGAACTAGAACACAAGCATCCCAAGGGTATTTTTGGCTTATTTGTTCTTTTCAGTTGGGTGCAGCTCAGTTCCAGTGGCACGGTGAAAACAGGACCCACGACTAGCCATACCCTTGGCCACTTAGAGCATTACATCAGAAGAACGAAAAGTGATGGAAGGTATGTTTGTAAATAGTCTAAGTGGGTCCCTTGCTCACTGTGCAACTAGAACCAAGCTACACCCAAATGAAAAGGACTAATCAGTCTGAAACTTGCCTAGGGTTGTTTGTGTTCTGGTTCAGGGAGAATCTGCATTGGCAGTTCCAGTGGACTATTCCTTTTGGAGGAGGACCAAGACAGATTTGCATATGGTTGCGTCTAATCTGAGTTGACATGGTGGGCAAAAGAACGATGTGTTAAATTATACCCCTAGTGACTGCCAGCTGTTAGGCTTCTTGCAAGTATTCCTCCCATCAACTTTTGTGTGTTTGATGTAATGCCCTAAGTAACCAAGAGTGTGCCCAAACTTGTGGCTCTTAGCTACTGTGCCACTGGAACTAAGACAAACCTGAATTTAGAGGCTCACTCAAGCCGAAAGTGATCTTTGCTTGTGTTCTACTTCAGAAAGGATCTAATTTGGTGGTTTGGGCTGGACTGTTCTTATTGGAGCAGGACAAGGACTGATTTTCATATGGCAGAGTCTAATCTGAAGTGGTAGGGTGGGCAAAATAACAAAGGGCAGGAATTAAGTTTGCCACCTGATGGGTTTCCTACTGGCACCACTTGTATTTTAATATCCCTGTTGGTACAGAAATAAGCAAAATTACCTGAAGCCAGTTTTTTATCCCTTATCTGCACATACGTCAGACAGAAAATATAAACAGAAAGCCCTTTTAAATGTGTCCCAGAGCTGCATTAACAATCTGTCGATAATACTTAAATTAAACAAATTCAGAAAAGTAATGCTACAAATGAATGTATACAATTTTGTTAAAAGTCCTATGTAGTATCATGCCCAAGCCTTTGTAGACTCTTAAAACAACAACAAATGGCAGGTATTTTTCTCTCAGAAAGGTGGCAACCATAGTTGGAATGCTCATCGTGCAATTGCTATTGGTTGGACTTATTTTAAGCATTCCTTCCATCGCCATTTCTGTGGGATATGCATGCTGGCTGGTTCCTACAACTGTGATTCACTGTTGTTGAACAGGACCAGCTTGCTCAATAACTTAACCATTAGATATGGTATCATGAGCCAATTGTGAGGGGGACAGACTGGAAAATACATATTGGTTTGTGTTTTAGATCCCATGGTGTCTTTGGATACTACAGATCATGATCCTACTATGACTTGGCAGTATAAGGAGATTTGGTAATGGGTATTTAAAGGGCTGTGACAGCCTTCTTGTGGCAAAAAAGCTAAATTTTTGTCTCTTCTGTTGCTTATCAGATAGATTCTCTCTGTTGTCTAATGCATGGAAATAAATGTATTGAGATGAATGTTTGGTAGTGGTGCCTGTGTTTTTGTAGAGTCTGTTGCCAGTAACTTTTTAAGTAATTAATTTTTGACCTACGTTTGCTGTAGGATGATTGTGATATATTATTATGCACATATAAATGACAATAGGTTCTGTATTTGATGAATGCGTTGTTGTATAAGTGCATAAAAATATATAAATAAATAGTTTAAACTTGAAAAATGTATCCTACCATGCCTAAGGGCAACAATGTAGTTGGTCTCACAGATTACCTTTGTCTGCTTGTTTACGTGTCTTTATGACAATGGGGCACAGACAGGTTGTGCGGGGAATTCACATAAAAAAACTGGCAACATGACTAGAGGTGTATGGTGGTGGAGCCTTGATTCACTGTATCTGAATTGCCGTGCACTGGGGAGAGTTGGCTGTTTTGGCCCTAAAGGCAATGTAGTGACTTACTTGGGAAAAAAGAGTTTAGATATATTTTTTACATCTTTGAGTTCTTAATGTATAAGGAAAACTTGGGAAACTTGTATTGGTCACGCATCTGAGCTTTTTGTACCAGTGTGTCTTTTTGGAAGAAGACATCAAGACTTCTTTGCGTTTGTCTCCGCCGTTGTATCTTCATATGCGTTCACCCAATCCTGATACAGGCTTGTAACCTGAGGTTATTAGTAAATGGTTAGCTAAACTGGATTTTGTAGCATATTTAAATTAGTTGACAAATGAACCCATATCCAAGCCATCAATGGCTTCTTCTTGGCCCAGGAATGGGCTAACACTGACCAGTCAGCAAGCATTGTTGGGGTCTGCCCCAGTGAACAAGTATTGTTTGAACTGAAGAACCTACAAATATATTTGTTTGGCTGGTCCTCAGTTCTCACATTACACTGAACAAACCAGGCCATAATTTATCGGAATAAATGTATTCATGTGCATTACCATTAATTCATTGAATGCTGAGGCTTGCCTGAAAACAAACTTTATAACTGAAGCTCACAAACTAGTGTTGTTGACGAGTTTGTAGTTAATACAATTACTTATTGTGTTCCTTTTCAGTTTTCATTGTTGTCTTGCTGGTGGGTTGGTTATGCAATAGACAGCAGGAATTGAATGCCTTACGTCTCTGTGGCCACTCTTTTTGTGGTTTTTCTGACAGCATAGATGAAATTTGAGTTTGGTTGTCCCAATAAGTCTGTCTTCTTGCCTGAGGGAAGCATTTAAGTAGCTTTGAGTGGAGTTAATTTTCAATGCCTGTTTCTGGAAAGATCCCTTCAACCATTGGGGTTAGTGCTACATCTTCATATTAGTTTCATTTTCCTTCTTCCATGTGTGATCGCCTCCTAATGTTGGTGTGCGGTCAGCCTCATTACCCATTCAGTACCTACTCCTCAGGTCAAAGAAGTTGTTTTACAGAGTAAAAAGCAATTTTGGTATTCACAGGATCTAAGGGAGGATCAACTTTACTGAGACCCCTTTGATTTTCCATAAGTAAGGACATAGACTTTTCTCTTTGGGACATACCTTCTAGGAGCAGAGTTGCATTTTTTGTGGCTTGCCTAATTAGACTACAGAAGAAAGTTCCTCCTATCACTGATCCATGTGTGTTTGGGGGTGATATTTAAAACTAGATCCAAGAGGCCATTTTTAATCTGCTGGCCTAGAGTAGATCCTAAGAATTATACACTTAAAGCCTGAGCGCAGATTTGACATCAGTGAAACGGAACTGAAAGATTCAATGTAATCCTAGGCTAAATCATGAAGCTGACCCATTACACTTTAATCGATAGTTGCATCTCCTTATATTGCCCCAAATCCCCTGTTTAGGAGAATACCCAGGACTGGACAACAACTGCCACTAAAGGAGTCCTGAAACCCAGGCTACACTGGTGAACAGTGGGCTCCTTTCAGTAATGGATGGACTAGGTGATTATCTGGTCATCCATCCCTAAAACCAGTGAAAAGGAGCAGCACAGAGTTTTGTTTTAGACCCATACTGGATTAGCTGCTGCACAGAAATGGTGCTCTTGTGTGGTGTACCAGCCCTTAAATATTGGCGTATTTAGTGAGTTTCTCTTCAGAACTATATGTAAATCGTATTTATTATCTAGTAGAATGCAAAAGCTGTTGTGCAAAATGACTAACTTGGTTATTGTCCTCAAAACAACTTTTTGGTGGTTTGTCGGGGACATAGGGACACCTTTGGAGAGTATGTGGAGCTCGCTAGGGTCAAAACGGGCCTGCTGATAAACAATGTCCCTTCTCATTTTTCATTTGCCTTCCCCAAACCGCCTTATCTGTGTAGTGGATGTCGGCTGTGCACGTGGCCATAGTGCCTGCGCCCTGTTCCAGGACCAGAGTCTGGAAGGTTCCTTGAGCGCCGGCCTGCTGCACGCCTTTTTTTTTGCCCACGCGCAGGTATGCATTTCATCTCTACTGACAACATAATTGACCTAAAAGTTTCTTGATTCCCCGTTAATGCACTTTTAGCAATGTACATGAACGACGTAAAAAAGCACGAAATCTCTGCGATCTACATTTCAGTTGATTTCCATTTTTGCAGAAAGAGACTTCACATTATTATTCTATTTGAATAACGCTGATATCTTGAGAGATGGAAAGAGGCTTCCATTGTATACAAAAGTACTTCATTTCGATATTTTCTTTGTCTGATTATACATGATAAACACACATTAGTGACATTTCGTGCATGTTTTGAAGATAAATGGGATATCTCTTTAAACCATTCCTGACACTTCCTAACCTGTGGGCTTAATGGCATTCTCTGATTTAGTAATTTGTCTGTCAAAAAGAAAGAGAAAAGGAGAGAGAGGGAGAGCTCCGCTGACATCTTTCTTCTTGTGGTACTAAAATGGAAGGAAATCTTGCATCTTAACGTGCATGGTTTTTTTTAAAGAATCGTTGAAAGAGCAGTTTAGGATTAAAATGTTTTTTTGTAAATTACTTATTTTGGTGTAGAAAGCATAAGAGCTCAGACATTATACCTGCTGTGAAATAGCTGCCGGTAAAAGGAAAAATAGTACCTGCGTCTTTAAAGCAGAAGTTAAAGTGTATCGAGCATGTTAAACTTGACTGATGCTGGGTATTTAGTGTCAGGAGCAGAAGCGGAGTGTGAATGCTGTGACCCGGAAGCAGTCGAAATAAACTGGAGTCATAAGATTGACCCTACTGTGCACATTCCCGTGTTATCTTCTTGATTAGAAATGTACAAAGTGAAATAAATGGCAGATATGCTTAGCAGCCAAATTAATCGCTACTTTGCCATCGTCATAAAACAAATGCGTCGCAGGTGTGCGTGATGAGGGTTCGTGCAGAACGGGTGACGAGAGGGCGTTGTTTGACAGACGGCGTAAGCAAGGTCAACTTTTCGGATAAAGCAGCTTCCAGGGCACTCCGGCACACAAGGTTCAATTAGTAACGGGACGCTTCAGAATGCGAATTACATAAATTGTCCACTGATAAAGGTTTGAAATATATTGGTGATTGGGGAAATAAAACATGAATTTGTGATCAATCTCTGAGTGATAATTGTGGACATATTTCAGAATATTTTTTAACATAATCAAGAACTTGATGAATAAGGACCATAAAAATTAGCAACAGAATACGATTTTATTATACATGAAAAAGACTACCTACGAAGAAAATAGGATGACAGCAAGAAGTTTCTCGACTCACAAAAATTGGTGCAAAGATAAGGGTGACATTCACTGCAGAACAGAGAGGGCTGGTGGTTATTAATTACAGCAAAGTGTTCAGTGGAACTCACCCGCTATAAAAATCATTAGAACGTAGATAGAAGTCATGCCTAAGGCAGAAAGTGATACAATACAATGGAATATGCAGTGTCAACATTTCACCTATGAGCATTACATCTTTTGCTGCCAGAGATCGGTAGGTAGATTGGGAAGATTTCTATGGGAATGTTGGTTTTCCATTTTGCTTGGGGAGAAGGTTTAGAGGGCTTATCATTAAAAGTCCCCACTAGTCTTCATATTTATTTAGCCATTTCTATTTAGCAATATCTCTGCACATCAGTACTAGGTAATTTGAGTTGTGCTATGTTCATGACGTAGAAATGTATGTTTATAGTGTTTAAATGATTTGGTTGATATTTTGTGGCCGTTTCTCCGAAGCAGAGAATATTCAAGGCCTCATTTTCTTTGCGATGATTGCAACAGTTGCCTTTTATATCCTTGCTCAATTGTCAGTTGACATTACGAAGGTGATCATTTAGATCCCCATCACCTACATTGCTGCATGTTTTTGAAGAGTCTGAGTTCATTTCCTAAGCTTTCTGTAGTGCCCATCATTTATGCCACCAGCTTAGTTTTTGTGTGTGTAGCAGATGTGAGATATTCCTAATCAGTCCCAGTTAGTTCTGGACACCTTAGGCCAGTGGATCTTAACCTTTTGACTTGTGTGTCCCACCACTGAACCATTATTGCAATCTGGTTACACTCCAAATGATGCAATATTTAATTTAATTCACCATTATAAAAAATAAAATAAAAATACTAATTTTAATGGGAAGGTTGGGTCTTTTCTAAATTCAACTGAACCCACCCTTCATCCATACTATATTCTGTTTGATGCATTTTGCTGTACTCCCTCAAATCAATCTGAGGGCACCAAATTATATTTAACCTCCAATTTCAAATTCCTTCACAATTTAAAGTTTTCAATTTCACATTTTGATTCTTCACTTATACACACTTTATTAATCTGTTAATATAATCTGATTTTCAAAGCAATCACAGACCCCCTGAGTAAGCATTGTATACCTCCAGGGTCCCTAGCCCACAGGTTAAGAACTATTGCCTTAGATCATAGTTTTCATTTACAGAAAGAAACTGTGAAACCGCAGTACTGTTTACACATGCACCACACGTCACTGGAAGGAGCTCAGTGTTGGACCAAATGAAGCCAAATGCATTGATAGTTGGTGAGTTGACACATTGGAACCTGGGTTTGTTCCTATTAAGAGAGCGACATGTGGCTCTTGTATCGTATTTCACCTAGGAAAGGTTGTCTTTTACATTTTGTAGAGTTTGGGGGATTCTGCTGAATCTGGAGAATATTTGTGTTTCTGTTAGACACTTTTGGAACCACGGACCTGGGAGAGGGACGATGTTGCATGTGGTTAGTTTAGTCTTGTAAGATGGTTGGGGAAAGTGAAGATTCATGGAAGGTACTCAAGGTTCATCTGATTTTTCTTAGAATCATTTGGACCAAGGGAGCAACATGATTGGTCTTGTGTGCTTTCTCCTATGGCCGATGCTAATTTGTCTAATATATTGAGTTTACCCAAAAATTCCCTGTGTTTAGATGATGCATTTTTCCTATTCCAAAATTCTGCTCTGTTCATAATCAAGTCAATTCTGTGTCCTGGGTATGACCATAACTGAACATGCTGAGGGTAACGTTGTTACAGGCCCTCTCCCAGAGACTAGCAATGGTGTGGCCCTTTATCATCTGGTATATTGCGAGCAGGGCCAGTGTTATTATGTGATTATGCAGTTTTTACGTTTTCTCAATAGTTATCAATGTGAGACTCTTACTACATAATCCATAATCTTCTACATAATTTGCAGATGTTAAGTAAAGATGTTTGTTTCTAACTCATAAAGAGCAAAAGTTACTAAAAGTGCTACCACAAATGTTGCTCCCTAGTGGCAGGTGTTTTGTTGCACAAAGGCATGCCACCTTCAGTTGCTGATTAGTGTAACTGATATTAATGAGGTGAAACCGTTGCACATAGTGTGTTAAAAGATGTTGCACAAGTAGTTTTTTCATGCTGCATAATTTAGCCAACTCTGCAGCGTAATTTTGTTCTTCCCTGCAACATAGTTTCCACCTGTTCTTTAAGATACGAAAGGATCCCCCCAAATTCATCCCACTCAATTATTAGAAAACTCAATAAGAAGACAGATTTCAAACTTGTTGCATCCTGGCCCCAGAATAGTTGGCCCTATCAGGTGGTACTCTGGGCACCTCGCACGCTGACATTTCAACCAAGCTGGCTTGCTGATGGTCAAGTCAGCCTCCGCAGTCAACTCTGCTGGCCCATCTGCTTCTCCTCCTAAGGTGTTGTTTTGTTCTCAGCTGCTTCCCTCTGCAAACAACGTTGCTCTTCATCCCGCCACGTAAATCCTTTCACGATTACAGCATCCTTGCAAAAGATCAGAAAAGTGGCTTCAAACAAAAAAGAATCCAGGCAGTGGGCAAGATCAGTTCTATGACCTCATCACAATGTGAAGTCAGTGCATCTACCCACACGTCAGCACACCAAAGCCCCAGCTTTCCGCCAAATACTTATAAGGTGAAATAGGAGGTGCACCTGCCCGTATTGTCATGCAAATTCTCAAAGCCTCAGTGCTAGCAATATGAAGTACTCAATGCCAAAGACACTCTAGAACGTACCCTTTACTCTGTATCTAAATGCGGAGTACATCCTAAAAGTACTTATTAACGTAGTCAAAAATGTTACCTTTAAGTGTACGCAGAACAGACTCATATCAAGCTTTTATTTGGGACAATATTATTTATCTAGTAATGAAGAAGAACTGATATTTTAAAGCAAAAAGTATATTTTCTGAAAATGACAAACTGATTTTTGGTTAAAAGGGCTCTTAAATCACTGAGGGGGATAGAAGTTATTTTGTCTAATATCTTAGAGACATCACGGAGTACACGTTTTTTAATACCATATCAGAAATTGGAGACCATTCTCATAAACAGGGACTTTCTTTATGTAGTAGGTCTGCCCTTGGATTTGGAGTGCAAGCTCCCAATAGTTTGACACACACTGCTATCCCACGTAAGTGGGTCATTCCATGTATTGGTATGGAAACATTAAACACTCTTACACCCTCTGTTGTAATTGTATTTATAGAGAGCTTACTACTCCTGACGAGGCATTAAAGCTCTTTTCAGTGAGTAGTACACTACTCCGGAACCCAAAAGGATTAGTGGTGGATTTGTATAGGGAAATATGAGTACAGTATTAGTATAACTATAGGGAGGTATGGTTTAATTTGAGCAGAGGACGTGAATCTATTTGTTGGATTTAATAGAATAATGCTTGCGCATGCTACAACAGATTTTCAGATGGACCCCATAGACACAAGAAGGACGATGACCCAGGCCCTCATCACCAGCAGACTAGGCTACGGCAACGCACTCTAAGCTGGAGTCACCACCCAACTCCTCAGCCACCTCCAAACTCTACAGGACTCCGCTGCAAGAATCATCCTAGACCACCGCAGATGCACAAGCATCACCCGCACCTCAGAAACCTATACTGGCTGCCGGTGCAAAAGAAATGCAAATTCAAGATCCTGACCCTTGCCTTCAAGGCACTCCACAACATTGGACCCAAATACCTCAACCACCGCTCACTTTCCACCAACCCACCAGAGAACCCTGGTCAGCCTCCCTTGTGCACATCCCACGAGTCAGCCGAAGCTGCTGAGAAGGTCACTCCTTCTCCTACGTCGCCACAAAGACATGGAATGACCTCCCCATCCACCTGCAGACCACCCACTCCCTCCCTGATTTCAGAAAAAAAGCTAAAGACCTGGCTTTTTGACGAGAGGCCACCAGTATGAAATGTTCCCCCCTGCGCCTGGATACCCCTCGGTGATAAGTCATGCTCCTTAAATAATGATTGATTGAATAATGGAGGTATAGGGGAGGGAAGACTCCAGCCGTGTTAATTGGTTGGGAGATAATAGTAGCAATATGAGGTTTGGGATGAGTAAAGGAGAGATGGAAGAGAGAAGAGTCTGTAGAAAGGGATTGGAGAGATCAAAGTAGTAAAATGGGGTTTGAGATGAGTTAAAAGAGAGATAAATGAGGGAGAATTTAATAGGATTGTTTGGGAGCTCTTAGTAATAAACTGAGGTTTGGGGTGAGACAGTGGGGTTAGAGGAGGGAAGAGTCTAGGAAGGGTTATTTTGGAGATCATAGTGATAGAATGGGTTTGGGTGGAGTCAGACAGAGAAGATAGAAGATAGAGGTATAGGGTGATGGTAAGATAAAGTAAAGCTTTTGAGAGAGTAATTTGTACCCTCTTGTACAGTAGGTTTAACGTACTAAATATATAGATACATGATTACACAGCAAGGGAATATATGTGTAAGGAATATAATATATTGTGATTTAAGATGTACCGTATAAACACAGACTTCTAAGGGTTGCATTATTTGAAGTTAATTTATTAGTGTACTTTTATAACATTACTTTATCTTTTTTCAATATTTCAATAGTGAAATGCTAGTAGATAAATAGTTAAGATAATATTTACCTATTGGGATCAATAAAATAACAACAGAATCTCTTAAGTATCTAATCAAACGACTTATATGAAAACTATGCAATGACCTATGAACATGCTAAGCACAGAATAATATACACATATACATACATACATACACATATACATAATAATATATAGGCTCATACATATATACATTTAACCGTTAAGTGAAATATACATTTATTTAAACAGGAGTAAAGAATATTATATGCTTTAAAATAAAATAGTTACTATACCTATTTCTACAAAGAAATACACATATCCTGCTATATACATATAATGAAGTTATAAATGTTTACACATACACGGATGCAGTCCATTGCTTTTTGAGTATGGTGGTAATGTAGGAAATAGACAAATCTTGATTAGTCTTCTGAAGCTAAGATAGGTATCCATGGATCTTATATTTAGGGGTAATAAGTTCCATTTGTTGGCTGCTGGAACAGAGAAAGATGTACTACCTATTGTCTTTTTCTTATATGGTGGTGTTTTGAGGTGATTGTGCAGCCAAGGGAAAACATATTGGCCATCATGGGAGGTTCTTGTCGTTAAATAAGAGCTGACGCAACCCTTCCATACCCATCTGGTGAGAAGACGGAGGCGTTCCACGTACAGCCTTATCCATCCACTCCTTTCTATAGCTGCACACCTATAGAGGGAGGAATTCTTTACCGGCAAATATGACCGACGCCAACTTCTCAAATATCCGGAAGTGAAGGCAAGCCTTTCACGGGCACATTAATACTTAATAATCACCCGTCTACAGCCAATCAAGAAGAAATCTTTAAATAGGCTGCTGGAAAGGTCAAAACCTGAATTTTAATTGAACTACTTTAAAAACACATTAGTCAGTCAGAATAATTCTTTTCTTGCTGCGAACAATTTTTTTTTCTTCTTCTGCCAACTGAAAAACGTCAGCTGAAAATTATCCTGCATTTGATATTATGGGGAGACAGTAACAATGCAAGCTTCGATAAAGGTCCGCTTTCCTAAAGGATTCCGCAGTATGCAGCGTATGGAACACGTTCAGCATGGGGTCTGGCCTGCGATATGGCTATAATGAAGATCAAAGTTCCCTCTAATAGTGGCTAGAAGGTGCGAGGCGCAGCAGGTTCTGATTACTAACACAAATAACACTGTTAAAGACTCGAAAGCAAAATTACGTGCAACAAAACATGTATACAGAAAATCAAAAAAGTATGTGGATAAAAATTTTAGACTGTCAACATAATTCAACAGGACATTTTTTTTAGGAAACAGCTCACCTCTCACTCCCGGCCCATTGGCAAAGGTCTCATATGCCCTTAAAGAACATACAGGTATTACATTAAAGTGTGCACCTGCCCTCAGAAGCTTTTCTTTCTGTGCAATCACGGACACAGATCCTCGGGTCCAGAGCCTTCCTTCCCTAGTCTCAGGGGGCCAATACATTCATTGAGGAGTTAAAGGTAAATGATCCATTTCTTCTCAACATGCAATGCAAATATGTTCAACTCTGTAAGGAAACTCGGATTAATAGCTCTACTTAAGGGCAAATATGACACAGCAATCATTGACCCATCCATCCCTCATAGAGGCTCCTAAGAAAAGGCTACCAAATAGCACCTGACAAAGTCCATCCTTCGAATAAGTATCCGGGCTCAGGAAGATCACAGTAAGTGGTGCAAAATAAGCTTAAAGCCATCAACTAACATGACTTTGTCGATTGCTGCCTTAATGCAGCTCATTGAAACGTTCATTACCATTAAAGTGTTCCCATGACCACGAGACCTCCTGGCGATCGCACAGTTATTACCAATGGGAACAAGTGTGTTGAGGTATAGAGAGAAATACCAAATATTAAAACAGGTGGCACTGTCCAGTCCTAGAAAGGTGATTAACACCAACGTGCATGAGGACCAGTTTGTTCAGGCTCATTGTAAAAGTATTGTTTCTTCTTTTGTTTTATATACACATACTTATAAGAAGAGCAATATTGAACTGAATTGTTCAGCTAATCGTGCTTTTTTGGTAGGAGATCGTCACTTTTGGGGATTTAAAATGAAAAACAAGCATTTCCCAAAACCCAAAGGTCTGGGGCTGGCTACAGGTCTTTTGGTTTTGTCAATGCTTATTTTGTTTGTGAATTGACCAGTAGGAATACAGGTGACACAAGTGCAACCCGGTAACAGTGTTGGAGGAGCCTCCAGTCTGTTGCCTAAGTAAAACAAGTCTTGTCTAAAAGCCAAAATACTTTTTAGCATTGAAAAGGACTACGTATTGCTCAATTTGTACATTATGGAAGAGCAGAATGCTGGCATCCACAGTGTTAAAAATGGGGTCTGTAGTTGGCAGTGGTTTGCACCCTGTCCTAGTAGGGACTCTCACTCTAGTCAGAGTAAGGGAGACACACAACTAAGATAACCTCTGCTCACCCCCTTGGTAGCCTGGGACGAGCAGTCAGGCTTATCTCAGAGGCAATCTGTAAAGTATTTGTATACACACACACACACACACCCCGCCCCCTCCCATACAAATGGACTCCACACCAATTTAGAAAAATAGCCAATATTTATCTGAATAAAACAAGACCAAAACAACAAAAATCCAACATACACAAGCAAAGATACACATACACATTTTTAAAGGTTAAATCTCAATAAAGCGCTTAGAAACACAATAGCTCCAACTGGGGCTATGACAAAGTTGTTGACAGAGTCCTTCCCAACAGTCTGGCTCCTCTCACAATGGAGCATGGGCCGGTCACAGAGTTGCACAGACCCCAGGCACAGTACCTTTGGTAAACAATGAAACAAAGGCGGTGCACGGAGTCGGGGAGGTGAGACATAGCTGGAGCTAGTGAGGTGTTGGTTCCTTACTGCTACCGGGGAGGCAGAGGCGTTGGTTCCTTACTGCCAGGCAGGGGAGGGGAGATGTTGGTTCCTTACAGTTGCAGCGGAGGTGATGCAGCATCAGAGGTGAAGCGCCGGTTCCTTACAGTTCGGCAGGATCAATGAATCCAGCAGGTCAAGACACGAGGCGCCCACTTTGAAGTGTTGCGATCACACCACGGGGCCACAGAGTCAGAGTCGGGTGTTCCGGATGTTAGAGACACAGTACTCAGAATGCGCGCGCTCAGGACTTCAGAGGCACTGCAGTGCATCTGGTCTGCGGCATCGGTCGTTGCACTCAGCGGGACCAGAGCTCCTGGGGCAGTCAGCAGCGCAGAGTCAGACAGCGCCACCAATTCCAAAGTCGCTCTGGAGTTGATGCACTTGGTTTCTTCTTGGTTACTCCAGAACTCACTCCCAGGGGCCCAGAGACTGGATTTGGCACCACTTGGAGAGTCAGGACTCTCAGTAAGAGAGCACAGGTGCTGGCAGATGAAGTCTTTGATTTACCTGAGACTTTTAACATGAGGCAAGTTCAGCTTAAATTCTTGGAGAACCCTGGATATCAGGATGTAGAAAGCAAAGTCCAGTCTTTTCATTCCCAGGACGGAAGCAGCAGGCCAGCACAGCAAAGCAACATGGAGGGTCGCAGTCCCTCCTACAGCATCCAGCTCTTCATGTAAGAAAAGGGAATGTTTGGGCTTGGCAGTAGCAATTGCACATACAGACACTGCAGTGGCAGGTCTTAGAAATGTTTATAGGGCTACTCATGTGGGTGGCACAATCAGTGCTGTAGGCCCACTGGTAGCATTTGATTTACAGGTCCTGGGCACATTTAGTGCATTTTACTAGGGCCTTTCTGGTAAACCAAAAATGCCACTTATGGGTAAACTAATGACCAATACCATTTTAGACAGAGTGCACTTGCACTTTAGCACTGGTCAGCAGTGGTAAAGTGCCCAGAGTCCTAAAGCCAGCAACAACGAAATTTAGTACAGGTTCAAAACAGGAGATCAGAAGCCAAAAAGACAGAGGAACCCCTGCAGAAAGGGCCATTTCCAACACACAGCCAAATAAGCCAATGGCTGAAATTGACAAACCCTATGTCCCATGCTGCATTGCTATGGACGGCGGAAGCCAAATGCGACTGACACTACAGCAGACCAATGGATGAAGAGGTCAGACTGAAAGCTCCTGATTGAAATGTGTATAGTTTAGGGCCGGTTTGGCTGTAGTGGGCATTGGGCATTTTCGTGGGAGGCTGGAAGGGTGGGGGCTGGTTTTGTTATGGGGCACCGATTTTGCAGCAGTGCTGCAGTATTACCCTCCAGTAACAAAAGCAGCATTGCGTCACACTTGCGCCCAACCCAATGGAGGCTGGTCTGACAAAGTTGCCAGGGCTGCTTTGTGTTCCCAGTCCGGCCCTTTTATAGTTATATGTATTTATTTAAAAAAAAAGTCTGTGTCAACCTCAGATATCTAAATATGATCCTTCACTTTCCTGTTTTTCCTTTTTGGTAATTCATAATGGCTAATATGTTTTAGTCTGGAGGTCAAGCTTGTTCTCATTGTCAAATCCATATATTTCTCTTTTGTATTGGATTGTATTGCAGCATTAATATAACACTGTCTACCCCTTTGTAGGAAATAAAGCACTTGCCTACATGAGTAGCATACTACAGCATGTACGGAGTGTGGTTGAAAGTATGTTGTTTTTGTTTTGACTCTATGTGTGTTTCCATTTTGTATGTGGTGAACACCGAGGTGTGGTTGTCGTGTTATGAGATGCATCGCGTAGCTGTATGTTTGATGAAGTGTAAAGACAGACACATGTTTTTATGGTTTTCAGCATACTGATAGCTTTGAGCAGCTCTGATGGTCCTTTTAAAATCTCTCATATGATATACTGTACTTAGCTGGTTGCTGCACTGGGTAGTCCAATCTGAAAATGTGTGTTTAGTTGTGGTCCTGAGCT
Organism: Pleurodeles waltl; assembly: GCF_031143425.1. Lineage (NCBI taxonomy): Eukaryota > Metazoa > Chordata > Amphibia > Caudata > Salamandridae > Pleurodeles > Pleurodeles waltl. Next base: position 1,425,536,238 of record NC_090445.1, read on the forward strand.
GGCATGGTTGTAGGGAGAGATGTGGTGAGATCTGTTGGGATGGATATTCATATTATCATCACATATCTGAGTGTCTATGTGAGATGTAAAGAAGCAGTCGTATTGTATAGATATTTGGACCTCCAGTGAATGGACTATAAAAAAAAGTCTTCTAAACCTGTCCAGTAATGTGTGACAGATCTCTTCAGTTATTCCATGCCTGTTCATTTGGTGATGTTCAACATTGCAGTGGAGGTTATAGACAACTCTCACAAAAAATACATCTCATGTGAATTTATTAGGTGTACTTTGCAATTTCTTGATGACTGCTGCATATTATTGTTTTAATATTATTGTGGGCCATACCTGTTATATATTGAAGTACATAACTATGTAATGCTAGGACATCCCTGTTTTTGCTTACCCACATAATGAAAACAGTGTGCTGGTTGAGTTGTTTGCAATTCATAGATCGTAAGCTGAGGATTGTGCTTGAGGGTGCAACTGTTTTCCGGGATCTGTTGCTAGGATGCAGTTGTTACAGTTTTGTAAATAGCCGTGTTTTCAACTGTCTTCAAAAGTGTATATGGTGCTGGATTCTTCTAATGCTGGCTGCTAGTGAGTTCCAGAGCTGGGCAGCTTGTACCCAGAAAGCAGTGTCTCCTACGGATTTCTTATTATAATGTGATATGATGACAAGTGGTGCAAGCCTCGAGCACAGTGGTCTGTTTGGTTTGTGTTGCTAGAATTTAACCAGGGGTGACTGGTTCTGATAGGCAAAAGCGGTGTTGCCCTGCCATCCTTTGACATCACTGCTCGGAGACAGTGTGCTGAATCTCCTGAGTAAACTCTAGTGAACTTTGTAGACATCCTACTGCGCAAGTGCCAGCTGGGCGAGGTGTTCTTTGACCTGCAGGCACAAGCTACAGCACTGATATCAGAGGGAGTGCTGAATTAGAAAGTCATGGAGCCAGTTGTTTTTGGGGCGCAAAAACAGTGTCCCTGAGTAGAGTTACAAAACTCCATCCACTTCAATGGCTAGGGGTGGGGCAGGCCGACGAGACAAGGAGGGAGTGGGTGGCACCAATTTGTTGATTGCACAGAGAAGCAGGCTGTAGTGACATTGTTTGATTGCTGACACATGTGAATGGAGGTGTCTGCATCAGCCATCAGAGGGCTGGTGAAATCCGATCACTGTGAGCATGTGTGTGTGAGTTAAAGTGAGAGAGAGTCAGTATAGGAATGTGTCACAGTGGGTGAGAATGAGTGAAAGTAAGGACCAGTATGTGAGAATGAATGTGAGCACGTCAGGGAGAATGACAGCAAGTGTAAGTTTGTGTGAGACTGAGTCACAGTAAGACTAATTCAGAATGAGTGGAACTGAGTGAGACAGAGTGGGCCAGAGAGGAATGAGTGAGACTGCATGAATTAGTGAGACCAAGTGATTCAGAGTGAGACAGTAAACTTAGCAGAAGAAAGGGTGAGAGAACCCTTCAAGAAAAAGCTCTTTGGAATTCTGACCAAGGATTACGCCTTACCACTTTTAAAGGTCACCAGCAACCACTGAATTTAACTTGTATGAATAGCAGTTCTTTACCTTGGGAGACTTTGTGGACAATGATGTGCCTTGAGCATTGCCCTTCTAGCTGTAGGTAGATAGTGGAGCAAATCCACTTATGAATTTTAGGAGCTCTTCTGACTTGTTTACAAAGGCATGAAACCTCAGCCCTGACTGTAAGTCTTGAATTTTCGAATGAACTTTGTCAGTCTCTAAGGCACAACAGAAGTTAGTGAACATTTGTAAAATAGTATCCTCAACAATTATATATCGAAATGTCCTAATGTAGTACAAAATCCAGATTCAAAGAATCCGGAGTAGAGGAATTTCATGATTATACAGTAGAATGTGTTTTATGGTGGAAACTCCACTTACATGGTAAATGCTCCATTGTTGTAAATTTAGAGTCAGAGCTGGATTTTAGGGTCTCTCCCTTTGCAAAAGTAAATTACCATCCCCAAAACCATATTTTTTTAATTAATATCACAGAACTCCTGAACTAATGTTCCACTGCAGCACTGCATGCAAGTTTACTGTTTTAAAAACAGAATGCCTTTCTAGAGTAGAATGGGAAAAGAACAGCCATTTTTAGGTTCCTAACAATCCACCCAATAGTTACCTGAACTTACCATTAGTTCATTCCAATGTCTCTCGACTTTACTTGCTGTCCATTTACCAGCACATCTTCTGCTTTCATTTCCTGTTCTGCTTTTGCTGCTGTGTGCCGCTTGGACCAAGTACACCTTCCGGTCACCGACCTCTGGCTACTGGCCAGTGTCCTTCCACTGGCTACTCACACACCAGGTACTTTTTTTCAATTCCGAACAACCACTCCATATGAGTGCATGGGTTTGTCTTCTTTCTGCACCTTTGTTGGTGCATTATGTAGAACAAACACAACTGTAGGTATTGCAGTGCTTTACATGAGCACCACTTACATTTCACAGGGACACTTGATGAGCAGATTATTTCGGCACCTGTTTCTCTCCCATTTACGGCATTCTCCTACATCCCAACTGCCTCCCCAGGGCCCTGGTTACTTCCCCCATTGCTGCTCTTACACCTCCAGTCCTGTGTGCCTTCACTCAGTAGCCGAGGCCGTCTGACTCCGCTTAATATTTCCCTTTTATTTTTCTATTCATGTAAGAAACAACCCCCGCTACTATGAGCTCCCTTGTGTCCACCAACCTTGCTCCGTCATATCCTTTTTTCCTTTCTGGGTATTTAATTTTTTCCAATTAATTTTTGGGGCACTTCCTTGTAGCGCAAACTCGACCCGAAGGTATTGGAGTGCTTTACATGAGCACCACTTAAATTACACAGGAACACTTTCATTTTTAATACATACAGCAAGCGCATAGCTTAAAGATTTTTTTTTTTAAACGCTGTGATGCGGCCAGCATTGACTGCGTCATAGGGCTTTTTGTTAGACTTAAGCCATCCTGCACAGCAACTCACACTGCTAATGTACATATTTTATATTTAATTTATTTTTGGAGTGTTTTTATATAAAGCAAACTTGACCCGAAGACATTGAAGTGCTTTGTATAAGTCCCACTTTCATTACACAGGAACACTTTCATTTTTAAAAACGTTACACAGCAGAGCGAACTGCTGTGGCTTTAAGGTTAAAAACAAATAAAATAGCTTTGTGAGACAGTCAACACTGCCCGAGTCATCATAGCGCTTTTGCAATAAAAACTTTAAGCCATGTTATTGTACAGCAGCTCGCACAGCTGTGTAACATGCCTAAGTAAACATTGAAAAAGCCAGTAAAATTTGCAAAGGTGAAGCCTTTGCCAGTGCTTGTTTAAAGAATGGAAAAGAAGCAGCGATTTGTTTGTGCAAAGGGCTTCTTCTCAGGGAAAAGTAATTTCACAAGATTTTCTCATTCATATTTTCCATCATGTGGAAAATAGAAATGTGTGCATTTTTGTGACATTGGAGTAATTGAAGCCCCTACCCATGGAATGCATTCAAGAATACTTCTGGGATGTTTTTGTTAATCCCAAAAACTTTGCAAATCTTCTTCAAATGTAGTGAGCATACAGAGGTAGCCTTCTGAGTTTTAAAACTGGGTCTTTGTGAATTGGACCACTAGGGTTTGTGCTAGTCCCACAAATTAAGCAAAAGTTAGTAATAATATACCACATTACAAGTAGCTATTAGTAACCAAGCGCATAAAAGTAATGTCCACAGGTTTAGTAAGTAAGCAGCTGCCTTAATTTATCCGTGTTTTTCTGTAAGTGTTGGGATAAAAGTACGCCTTTAAAATGGTATTAGCATATTACATTGGTTAAAATGAGCACTGACAGACCACTGATCCTCCTTATGGGTGTGAAAAATACTGCTTTATTGAAACAGGTGCGCATCACTTCATTATCCTTAGCATACTGTCGTACAGAACTACAGGCATCACTATACATTAAACATCCCTCTAGCATCATATACCCACCCTCCCCATTAACCTTGCAAAACCAAACATCATGATCTACTGACTTCTGATACTCAAAACATTTGAACGTCCCCTTTCTTAACTTTAAACTTGTGAACATTACTAAATATAACCTCCTTTGGAATAACCTTGAGTCCTGCTCTATTTATATTTTGAACCTGTTGAGATCCTCTCTTAGATCCAAGTAGAATACCCTTCTGTAAAGGCCTTACAAACCTTAGGGCCATCCACCACCAGAAAAATGTATCCATGCTTTTTTCTACCTGCCCCAAACCCACTATTCTACCCTCCAGACCTAACACCATAGCGTACGCTTTAAGAAGTCCCTCATCCCCAGTAGATATAGCTGCATACCAAATCTTGATAAATGCACCACATAAATTGCCATTGCAGGAGTCAGCTGAAGCAGTCAAAAAGTGAGCACAAGATGGAGCAACTCATAGGCAGTGCCTTATCGACATACCCTGAGATATGATGCCAAGGAGCTGAAAATCATCTGAGTGTACTGGTGGTAACCGGAATGCTGACTTAATATCGTACTTCGCCATGAGTGCCCCATTGCCAGACTGCCTCACCAATGCCATTGCAGAAGAAACTGAAGAGTACAACAATGAGGAGACTTCCTCAGCAATAAAGTAATTCACTGACCCACCCGCAGCCCATGACAAGTGCTGTATCAGCCTGTATTGCCCCGGCTCTTTTGTTGGGACTACCCCTATGGGGGATACAATCAAGTCCTCCATCAGCCACTCATGAAAAGGTCCTGCCATTCTCCCTTCGTGAACTTCTTTAGCAAGTTTTTCTGTGACTACTTGTGGATGCGCTTTTGCAGAGTTTAAATTCTCAGCCCAGCGCCTCTCCCTTGGCCCCTCATAACCTAGTTTGAAGCCCTGAGTGAATCCTTCAGTCAAGAGTGCAGCATCATCCTCTTTCGGGTATAGCTGTAGTCAACCCAGCAGTCTGTCCACCTTAACCGGCGTATGAGCCCTTTTCCCTTACCCACTTTTCCCCCCTACACCCCCCTATAACTGGGTTGTGAGCCGTGCTGCCAGCCCTGATTACCCAATTGCTGCTGCCCTGCGCCAGTGTTCTGCCCAGATTTTCCCCTTCCGATCCCCTGTGTTGCCATAGCATTGAACCACAGGCCTATTATCCTTGCACTTGGAGTGCTCATGTTTAAACTTACAGGATGCCCTTGTGCAAAGTCCCTTGTTAAGATCCCAGCATGCTCCCAGGACTCCTTCCTGACTTTTAGTTATGGTAGCCATGGGTGGCACAGACCTGAAGGTGCTGGTACACAATTGGAAGGCCACTGGCGGTAAAGACCGTGTTGCCAAACTTTGCCGGGCTCATGGTGCCATAAATCGGTGTATATTTCCCCTCATTTTGTCTCGGTATCCGTCACCAAGTGTGCTCTGAACTCATCGTCATACTGGGCCCAAGCGTTACTCCCGAAGGAGAGCTGACCCTTCCTTATCATGTCCATATACTTGAATACTGCTATACTCGGCTCTGGATACTTTTCACAGTACACACTTGCATATGTAAGGATAGTGGATGTCCAGTCCTCAATAGTTATTGGCACCTGTGGTCGTTTTTGTCAGTTTATATTCCTCTTCCATCGACCCCTCATTTGCCCTCAAGATTTCATCATGCTCCCCTTTCCAAATGTTTTCCTTTGTAGTTAACATCAAATGAGCTCCCAAGGGCTTAGTCATCCCTATATATGGGAGCTTCATAATTTTTAGATCCTTACTTTCCTTACCATCTGGTCCAGTATTACCTTACTCTTCTTCATCTGCCTCTGCACTTCCGGCTGCCCCCCTTGACAGCCCTCCTGAAGACCCCCTCCCCGCTTGCCCTCAGCACAGTCCTGCCCTTCCGTTTTCTTTACCTGGTGACCCGTCCTTATTGCCCACCCCCATGTCTTTCACATACCTGGCATTTACGAGGCGTAAATCGTCTAATGACCCCCCTGTGAAACCAAAAGTAGAACTCCTGTACCCCCTAAGTGTAGGCTTACCTGATATTAAGGTTGGCACTCACACCAACACTTGTCACCTTGTCAGTGTCCGCACCTTGCTCCCCTGCCGATGCACCAATTCTACCTGTAAGACATTACTGCGAGAACCATTAGATGTCTTCCCCTCCTTCCCCCCCCACTGCCTGTTCTCCAAAAATAATGTGACCCCCCACCCATCGGGCCCGTGATCTCTATGATCTCCCCCTTTTGTGGACTGTCCTCATTGTAATCCAATTCTATACCCTCCACCCAGCTCTCCTGGGCTGATCTCTTATCACCAGCCACCTGTTGTGCCACCGCACCCTTGGGGTAGGCGAGCCGTCCAGTGCTCTCCCGAGTCAGTAACTCCCTCAGCACAAAAGACCTGAAAAAGAGCAGATGAGACCAGTGTGTAGTGCCCCGGTCCCCTGACCGAATAAGCTCCTGTTCACCATCTCCCCCTCACAACCAAATCGGTCCACCTGCCAGGAGACCAAGCAAACTTTTTTTCAGAGAATATAACTGTTTTGGCCGGAATCTAACACCCACTGCCAGACGTATATCGTCCTCTTCGTCACTCCAATCGATATTACTCACATGGGACGCCTCGGGTTACATGGCAACTCCTCCACACCTCCTTCGTCCTTTGACACCCATGTGAGACCATCCATGGGGGAGGGGGGGCCAGATTCCAACTAAACCCCTTGGTGTGGCCCGCTGCCCCCCTTAAAAAAAAGGGCACCTGCCATGTGCTCCTGCAGTGCCCTGATGGCCCTGTCCAACTACCCTCACTCACTCAGGTGTGAGCTCATGCCCTGTCCCTCTATGTGGTCAGTATCTATCCACAACATATTGTCATGTTCTTCAACTCAATCTTTATGTCCCCCCATGTTCCCAACAGAGGAAGATGTCCCTGCTGACACTGAGTCATCTTTGGCCTCCCTGTCTATCCCTACATAGGCCCTCTTGAGCCTAAAAAGGGGCCAGGTTTCCACCTGCTGGGGCCTTTAGGATGATCTCCTCACAGCCCTTCCTCTCTCCACTGATCGGAAATCTCTAGTACATGAGAAGGCCCAGGCCACTCCATCCCCCCTCCTGTGCTGCCCCTCTGCTGCAGCTCCTCCCTCATGCTCCACAACGGCCGCTTCCTCGGAATCCTTCCCAGTGACCCCATGCCGCTCATAACCTGTGGCCCCTCCCCCACCCTGCTTTGACCTTTCCGAATAGATTTGGCCTCACCGCATGATAGCAGGCACCTTTTGACCTCTACCTCGCCACAGCAGCTCCCGTACAGGTTCAGGGTTGGCAGCAAGTGAAAAAATCGCTGCCACCACCCCGCTAGCAGTGTGCCTCACCAAGCGAGTAGGCACACGGCTGCCCACAACTAAATCCATACAGCCGGCCTCAGCCAACAACAGGGCCTCCTTCACTTTAGCGTCAGCTTCAGACATGGTAAGTACACGTTGCGAGGACTGCTAACCACACTGAATTATGTACGGCTAATCGCCGCTACCAAAAGCACCCAAAAATAGAACCGCAAGAAATAGACAAAAAATCCACAGCGTACCGCCTACTGGCGAGGGGCTGCCATCGGGTGTGCTCACCATGAAATGGTGACCCGCACCCTAAAATGGCTGCATATAATACCCATGGGCTACATCCTTTACCGGATGTAGCCCAGTCATGTAGACTGCACCAACTTCCACCATTGCCCCAGGGGACACTGACCTGTCGGTCGGCTGTCCCCCAAAACCCTGTTCACGATTTAGCTCTGTACTGCAAATGAGTGCTTCAAAAAACGAGGCATTCTGCGCCACCCTGTAAGGTCACTTACAGTTAAGAGATTTAAGTGCTCATTTATTTATTTATTGTCTTAAACAGTGCATACACCATAGGGTTTCAGATGAGTTTTGTACAGTGTGAGTTGAGGTTTAGATGACAAGCAGGTGTAAACGAATGAGTAGGGGTGAGCAGAGGTAATTACGGAATAACCTTTTTCTATCATGTAGAATTAGATCCCTTACACAATATATCTGCAACAAAAGCATACACCGGGCATAGTGAGTCTCGTAATAGCATTATACAATTAGAGCAAAAACGAAATGTTCAGGTACAGATTGAAATAGCTGAGCATGAGTTAGGATTAACAGACAGTGCGCAGGCATAGGAAGTCGTCAGTGAAGTATGCAAGGTGCAAAAAAATAATATAAGTTTAACTTGACTTTTTCAATATTAACAGTTGTGCGCTGCCCTTCTTTTGGGAATCATCGCAGATAATCTGACCAGAACTAGATGGAAGTGTACCAGTGGTATCATCAGCATCCTTAACCGGATGGAAGTGTACTGATGGCATCACCAGTAGCAAGAACCACATGGAATTGTACTAGTGGTTTATTCACCAGCCGGAACCTGAAAAGAGTGTACTAGTGATATAACCACTAGCCAGAACAAGATGGAAGTGTGCTGGTGGTGTCACCATGAGTCTGCAGCAGATGGAAGCAGCGTACTGGTGGCACCAACACCAGGCAGAACCAGATAGAATCATGTTGGTACTGTCGCCAGGACCAGAGGGGAGTCGGAAGGTGATATCACCATCTGACAGAACCAGGTGGAATTGTAATGGTGCCCTCACCACTATCTACAAATAGGTGAACATCTATTGACAGTGTTGTTCAACAATACTGAAATTGAGCGGCACTCAATACATCATAATATTATAATGAGTTGAGACTGTCCATAAATAAAATGTTCATCAATAAATAATACACAGTGTTTCTTTATTCTTCCCAATAATTCCTGTGTCCAAGAGTATTCCTGTGACAATCTTATCACATCGTCCCGTCAACACGTATTTCGTCTGGGCTATACCCCTTTGACTTCCTCAGGACATTCTACAACAGACAACAACCAAAATATAACGTTCCATAATACATATATTAATGACTTAACCTCTCACCATCCAAAGTGGCCAATATGACTCATCGTGTGAAAACCGTGATTCCAAGCAATGTGACCATGTTCAAATTCCCAACTATTAACATCGAGCCTTCTCATTTCAATATGCATACACCAATATGTGCAAACCTGCATAACATATCCCATTTTTTTATATAAGTATTCAATAAGTTACACACACAAGTGATCCATATATGTGTCGCAAAGAAAGGGCATGTAAATACTTCCATACACTCAATCCCAAATTACCAAAACAAACCACATCTACAAAGAAATTATTTTGTAAATGATACCTGATTCCAATTAAAATGTCTCCGTATATAATGATTTGTATTTAAATTGATGACTGAAGAGTAATTGTAAAGTTGCAATCTGTAATGCAAGTTTATATGATAAACTCATGATATCGTCATTGTGCAAAACTTGTACTAATAATCAGTGTAGCCATGTTTATCTCGCTTACCTTGTTAAATTCGTTTTTATGTTATTACTAATATGGATTACAGATTACAACTTTACAGGTATCATTTACAAAATAATTTCCTTGTAGATGTGGTTTGTTTTGGTAATTTGGGATTGAGTGTATGGAAGTATTCACATGCACTTTCTTTGCAAAACATCTATGGATCACTTGTGTGTGTAACTGATTGAATACTTATATAAAATAAATGGGATATGTTATGCAGGTTTGCACATATTGGTGTATGCATATTGAAATGAGAAGGCTCGATGTTAATAGTTGGGAATTTGGACATGGTCACATTGCTTGGAATCACGGTTTTCACACGATGAGTCATATTGGCCACTTTGGATGGTGAGGGGTTAAGTCATTAATATATGTATTATGGAATGTTATATATTGGTTGTTTTCTGTTGTAGAATGTCCTGAGGAGGTCAAAGGGGTATAGCCCAGACGAAACACGTGTTGACAGGACGATGTGAAAAGATTGTCACAGGAATACTCTTGGACACAGGAATTATTGAGAAGAATAAAGAAACACTGTGAATTATTTATCGATGAACATTTTATTTATAGACAGTCTCAACTCATTATAATATTATGATGTATTGAGTGCCGATCAATTTCAGTATTGTTGAACAACATTGTTTGTTATCTGGTTGTAGGGGAATTCCCAGTGAGTGAGCACCGCCTGGATAATAATCAACCATTCCTATTTTGAGAGGGAGCGCCAATTACCCGACTTAAAATTGCCTCTGTAAAGTTTGTGTGTTATCTATTGACAGTGTCTCTCCTAACCAGAACCAGATGGAAGGATACTGGTGGTGCCCCTACCATTCGCAGATGGGAGTGCCCGGGGACTCCCCCATCGGTGTCTTTTTCCTACAGGTGATCCAGCGCTCCTAAGTGCCCAAATTGAGCTATTTTCATTCTCTGTAAAACAAACCCCGTCCCATTATGTGACTGTGATTTTTCATTTTCTCTCTCTCCCTCATCCTTATTCTGCTGTTCTGCCCTCTGATCCCTTCCCCCAATTACCAGAGGCCTTGCTCTTCGGCTGCCTCCCAACTCCAAGAATGGGGATGATCAGCCCCCCTGGGACCGGCTTTTCGCTTCGGGCTTGTCAGCTTCAATCTGCTACGTTTTGGTGTGAAATCTGCAGCAGGCTGGGGGCAAGGGAGGTCATCCTCGACCTATAACCGGTGTTAGTTATTCATCTGCTTTCGGCTTTGTGTTCCTTTCCCTCGCTGTAGGCCCGGCTTTTGTGTGGCTAAACCTGTTTGAAGATGTCCATAGGCCTAGGGAGCAATGCGGCTGCTGTCAAAGTGTGTCCCCTGCCAAGCCCGTGTGTGCACGCTGTGCCCCTTCAGCCAAGACACAGCATGGAGGCCATAGGGCATCCCTAGCGCAGCCATTGAAAGCAAGCACTCTTCTAATTTGCTGGGAAACGCATTACTTGTGTCGTTTCTGCAGTTTGTTAGTAAAAAAAAAATCTGAAGGCTTGATTTACAATGCTATTTTTTGCTGTAGACATAGGTTTATGACAGAAAAAGGATCCCTTTACGCCCATCAGGCATCCACAAAAGGACACCTTTCCGGAGTAAATGCATGTACTAATAGTAATAATGCATAATGGTACACTATAACTATATACAAATGCACAGTAGAAACCCCCATTTCAAGAATGGGGAGGGAGTGGACAAAAACTTGGTGTGACCTGTGAGTTTACGGATGTTGGCCAACCTCCCTCTGACTCTGTTCTAGGTTATAAATGGTCTTATATCTTCTCAAACAAGGACTGGAGAAAATTCCTCCATGAGGGAATGGGGAATGTAACATCTTCAAACTTTTTTGAGGTGTAGTAAAAGTGGTTTCTCCATGGCTAAATGTTTATCCACTGTGGAGAAAAAATACAAAACAAAAATGTGCAATTCTACAACAGGGCTGCCTTTCCCTGATATGTGATTCTGTTGTTGCGACACATTTCCCAATTGGGGAAAGGCAGTTTTTAAAAAAATGATATGGTTTGCTCAAGTAGCATATAGCTTTCCAAATGCACCACTGCTGAGTTTGGTGATTAGGGCAAATCGTAAATCCTCACCCATTCACGGTAGTTATTTTATGGGTGCAGATTTACAATTTCCTTTGAGACCTTAGCCCTAAATGTATTTAAACTTAAAGGGTTTGAGTATGTGAGTTAACTGAAGGATGTCCATTGTGGGCCTGCGAGCACTGGGTATATGTCCGAAGTCCACGGTACCTACTGATGACAAATTTACATACAATTATGTGGAATTCGTCTAACTAATGAAGGATATACTGACACTTTGTCACCCATCAGGCACTCCCGAGAACCTTGAGTTAACTCGAATCAGAGGACTGACTGTGATCCTGTCTAACCACTGGGCGCCTTACTTTAGTGGTAAAATATCAAGATGTTTTATTTTAACAAAAGGCAGTATCAGTCTACCCGTTCTCTGTGTTTTCACAGGACTTGGAATCCTTGATGGTGTTTCTTACTGTGAACGAATGACACGATTTATACAAGGCCAGAGACTGGAGGGAGTTCAGTATGAATGAGTATTCATTTGACAACCTCCTCTTCACCACCCTGACTTGATTTCCTTTTAAAAAGCCACGTGTTGACAACTTCCTGGTTGTAATGCCATCCTTCAACAGGTAGAGTCATGAAGTTGCCTGCCTGTCTGCCAACACTGGAAATCTTCAATAAGGGCAATTTGGAGCAAGATCAAAGAAATGTCTTAACTTCGCTTGGATCTGCAGTGGAGCATTTTCAGAGGAAGAACATGAAAATGAATAATGCTTGTGTTTGAAAGAAAGAGAAACCCCGCCCTTTCCAGCTAGCAAAGAATATAGAGAATTAACAGAGACTCCTCTTTGCTATGTCAGCACATCTGTCTTAAAGTGTTTATTAGAAAAACGTTGATGTTTTAGATAAAACAAAATATTGACAACTCAGTTATAAACTTACCAAGTTTTCTTGCGCCTTTATTTCAAATAGTATTTAAATGTTTTATATTGATGAAAAATTAGAAAAGAAATGAGGACTTTAAAAAAAAGTTCAGTAATTTGGAACAAATGGCAATTCTTTGGAAATACAAGAGAGGAGTGAAAGTTGTGAATACATTTTCCATACGATATGTGTATTTACAAACTTTATCGGGACATCTTGAGTGCATCTATATTGCGAATTTATTTACTGTAGCTCCTGAAGAATCTCCTTGGTCATTGGTGTTACGCACTTTTAGGTTGAGTGCGCAAGCGCTTTGACTTGTTGTAATCTATCTGTGGGCTTTTAAGCAAGCCCACTGCACACCCATCATTATCACTCGTTCATGATTTTGCCTTTCAAAAAAACAATTGAGGGCTCCGCACGAACCCGGCTGCCGCAAACGGAAAGAAGGACGAGCCTTCTTTGGGGGGCTCTTAAATAGCCCCCCACCGGTTTGCGGCGGCCGGATCCGGCCGGCAGCCCACGTAGCCGCAACGTTCACCTCTAATAATACTTCCACCCCCACACCTCTCGAGGCGTGGGGGCGGAAGCCCCGGCTAGCCCTGCGCACCTCTGGTGCGTAAGGAGAGCGTTGGGCCTCGGAGGCCCCGTCCCCTAATGGGCCGCACCCCCCACTTTGGGGGTGGGGGGGCGCTTTACCCTTTGTGTCTCTCCTTCACGCTCATGCTTGTGGGAGCCATGACACTTTGAATCGGCTTGCTTATGTGAACTGTTTTACTTTTCATTTTTGATTTATGTGGCAAGAAAAGTCCACTTATCAATTTACAACACTAATGGCTCTAACTCAAGCAAACAAGAGACCTACTGCATTGCAAATGCTTGTTTAATCTATTTTTGTTGCACAGCTGTTTACTGGTGGCCACTTTTGCATGTACTATATTTTCAAAGTTGAGGCCAGTTTGAAGCATATATTGTCTCTCTGAGCCTTCAGTGCACATTCCAGAGGCTGCCAAATGTGGGTAATTTAATTTCTGTTCAAGCCCAGTACTGTGGTGTGGTTGTAGAACTTAAGTGTCTGTGCTCAAAGTTTTTCATGGAAGACACCTGCAGGAGTTACAACGATCTGAAAAACGCATTATGGGTCCCCATTGAGCACAATGACCTCTTTTGGGAGATGGCGCACGATTCACCCTCATTGCTAGCAATTACATCTTACTCTGAGACCTGAACTTCCACCTGGAAGACCATGCCGACCCCCACTCAACCGCACTTATCGAGGACCTCGGAAGCCTGGGACTCACTCAACAAGTAACGGGACATACCCACATCACTAGACACCTCCTGGACCCTGTTTTCACCACCTTTGACAACATCTGAATTGACAAGCCCACACTTGATTCCTTGGACAAACCATCCCCATGTGAAGTTCAGTATCCCTGTCTGTCCTGGTCCAAACACTTCACTGCTGCCAGATCAGCCCATTGAAACTGGAAAGCATCACAGGTGAGGACTGGAACACCACTCTCAAGACCCACTGATCCAAACACAACAGACTCCCCAAAGCCATCAAGAATTTTACCAATTGAATTATCTCCTGCACCACCTCCCTGGTCACCGTCAAACACAGCAATACAACAAGATCCAGGCCGCATGCCAGCTGGTACACGGAGAAACTCAGACTGCAAATTACTGGAGTGCAAATAGAGAATGGGGCAGGACAAAGCAGACAGTAGAACATCAAATCCGCCCTAATATGCTACCACCAAATGATCAGGACCACCAACCGTGCCATTCTGTTGGACTGCATTGATGCCAGCATCAACAGAAGGAAAACAGATTTAATAATTGAGAAAGATTTCACCTCACCAATGGCCGCCTCCAAATCGATCACCTCCTCGCAGTACATCTGCCACAATCTTCCTCAATTCTTGAGCAACAGAATCAGTCTCCCACCCCTTCGTCATCCAATGCGTACACAGCATCGGAAAATCCAAGGACATACACTCCAAGGGATCTCCCCCTTCCTAACTAGAAGGGCCTAGTCAGATTGACATTGTACACCTTGGATGCCTGCAGCCTCATATGTGGAGTTCCACAAGGATCATTCCTGAGCCCAACCCTGTTCATCACAGACATGATCCTGCTAGCCAGCATCATCCGATCTCATGACATCAATGTCCTATCCTACGCACACAACACACTTTTCATTTTCTCTCTCTAGGGCGAGATGTCCAGTACCTGGATCAAGTTCACTGCCTGCGTGACTGAAATCACCCATTGGATTTAGACCAGCTGTCTAATGTTGAATACTAACAATATCAAAATCTTGATAATTGGGAAAAGCACATCACTGCGTGACCCCACCTTGTGGCCAACAAATCTAGGACCGACACCCACACCAAGAACCTCAAGATCATCATTGACAGCAAACTCGACATGACCACCCATGTTAGTGCCATCACCACCTCATGCTTCCATGCCCTAAAGATGCTCTGCAAGATTTAAAAATGGCTCCCAATCAGCACCCAGAAAACTGTCACACATGCACAGGTCACAAGCAGGCTGGACTACAGAAAACTCTCTATGCTGGGATCAACAAAAACTTCACCAGAAAGATATAGACTATACACAACTCTGCGATCAGACTCACCCTCAACCTCAGCAAAAAGCTGAAAACCTAGCCTAATGAGTAGTCATTGTGTGCTCTACAAGCCTGCATAACATTACATAACCCTTAGACTTGCGCAACTAGACCAGAACCTCTACTCATGATTCAGAGCCCTGTTCATCTTTGGGCTTTCGATTAGAGGACATGATCAGCAACAGAAGGGGCTGGTCTTTTGTGGTCACAGAGCTCTTCCCAGCCAAGACCTGAGGTAGCAAATCGATACAAGGAATAGCAGATGTCCCATAGTATGTAGTAAAGCATGGTTTGACCACGCCAACGATGAGATTGGCCTAGCCCACAACCTCCACATCTCTACAAAAACATAATCCACAAAAACAACAGCACAACTAAAAGCCCTATATGTGTCAAATTTGATACACCAAAGAAAAGCGAGACCCCCACCCAACAGACCTCCCAGAAAACCACAAGGAAGGGAAGGACAAATGGGAAAAAGAATATGCTTCCGCAGGAGGCTGTCCAGGAGGCAACATTTGTTCACCAGGGAAGAGTGTGTGAGAGAGGCAGAAGTGCTCATGTTGCAGGTTATAGACCACTAGGTCCCCTGCTTTCTCCACGGTGCACTACAATATAATTCTTCTGGATCTGCCAGTCAGCCCACCTCACCAGACTGAGCACCCTTAAAGTGACACCAGCACAGTCACCCATGCCGGCTCCAATTACCCTACTTGCCATATAAGGGGTGCATGCTCTCATGTCCCTCTCTCTTTCTGTGCTTTCCATTCAATTCCATTACTACAGCTCTTAAGCCCAGAGGTATCAAAGGACGTGTGGTCTCTCCATGCACCAAAATCTCACACATCTTAGGCATTATACTGCCTCTCCTCAACGTCATTGCCCTATTTATGCAAAAACTGTCCATAAACACCATTCCTTAAAAAAATAGTCGTGAATGTCATCTGATACATTTAACTGCGCCGCTCCGCCCCGCTCACCACATCCGGGGAGTCTAGCTTCTCGCGCGTGATTGGACTGCCCTTTATGCTCCTCGAGGGCGTTGTGTTTTTATTCCCAGTGCTGCACCCGGCGCGCATTAGGACAACTGGAAGAAAAGGCTACGATTGGCCCTTTTGTTTTGGCACATAATGGATCGGCTAATAGACCGTCCTTGATCTTGGAGAGGGCGATAAAGGCGAGGGCACCCGGTGCACTCTTTCTAAAGGCGGAGGTCTCTCGCAATGCACATGCTGCTTGTTTGGAGATAGAGGGGAGGTGGAGGGCTGAAGCAAAGGCTGCTGGAAACCTTTCAATTAGCACTAATTACCTCAGCTGAACAGCATTGGGGGGTATGAAAGGATTTGTGTCAGCAAGTGGGAGATCAAAGATTGTAGAGCTCCGCATTTTAATCTGTTGGCCATAAAAAGGAATCGGGGCTGTAATGGGGCCCAGGAGAATGACAACCCAGGTGGTTCGGGACGCAATCCCTTCTTGTCTATGGAAGCCTTAGGCCAAGACCTACTTACATAATAAGATGTTTTCCGTTTTGTGCCTTTCTTACTGCCGAGCACTCTGTTTTGTGCATTATTTTTGGTATCACTTACCCAGGGTCAAACGAGTTTAGTTACGAAAAGCAGCGTTTTCTTTCTTTGTTTCATTTTGAGATTTATGCTCGAACCCGGTGTGTGGGTTGTCGCGCACCATGGTTGCTTGGTTCGATGCAGTCTGTTTTGTTCACTCTCTTGTGTCTGTGTAATTTAATATTTGAATGTAGGGGACAGTTTGACCATAGAGTGCTAGACTTAGCATGTATTTGGCAATGGTCACAGAATAAAGATGGTGTTTAACATGGACGGCTGATGTAGGAAGGTGTATGACATTAGTCTGTTTGTGTCAGGTGGTGACTGTGGGGTGAGTGCAGAGGTGACCTCTATCAAAACCAGCAAAAATTTGCACAACTTGAGTGTCATTTTCAACAGTGGCCTGTGCTTCTCTCTCAGAATCAGTTCAGCTGTGACTTACACATTCTTACACCTGCCGTATTGGATTTATCTTCCTTTTCTTCCATGTCTCACTACCTTCATAGTGTCAGTGGTTACTTTGAGGTTGACTAACACAATGTCATTTATGCTGTCCTTCCAAACAAGAATCTCTCCAAGGTGGTAAGTGTGTAAAACACATGGCTCATCTCGGCTCATAGTTGGCCTTCAAAACAGAGACAGATCCTGGCTGCTATGAACATTCTTCAATGACTTCCTATAATGTATTTGCGTTACATGTAAGGTAATCCCTGGTAACCCCCCTCATCCCTAAAAAAAAATACTTCTCAAAAGCTATTTCACTCTTATCCATTCGGTTGTCTCAGATCTGCACCCCAGAACAAACTAGCTATCAATCAAGCTAGACCTAAAATATTTAGATATAGGTCCCTCCACATAAAAGCTTCCTTGCTATGGATCATGCTAACTGTGACTTTGAAACTAGGAGCACATTTCCTCAAGTTCCACCTTAGCCAGAAGAGCCCTATTTACAAATCAATGTGTGACAAGGAGACATGCCCCCTTGGCTCATTGCCTGGAACCGAGTTCCACCAAGACCTTTTCACCATGGCTCGCTGCAGCGCAGTCAGATGCTGAAGAACAGCCACTGTTTTCTACTCTTCTATTGGCATTTTCCTCAATGTTACATGGTTCTTCAAGTATCTTCCTGTCCTGTATCATCCGACTTAATAGTGGACTTGATGCAATGCATGCAATTCTACCAAACCCATTCTGACCATGTAGTCACTTACATACCAGATTCCTACTTGGATGTTCTGGTTTTACTTCCCCTCACCTGCCACATAAAATTCAGAACATAATCCCTGTGGATGCTGCTGCTCGACTAGTTGGTTTTCTGTGCAACTCATTCCTCTGCAAAGTTCACTGAATTGGCAGACAAGAAACAAAAATAAATGCAACAGTTTACAAACCTAAGATGGACAATAACAAAGGTTATTGAAATAAGGGAGATTATGTTGCAGCAATTTTTATGAGGGTGTTAGAGCAACAAACAATAAATGGGCGTAATTTTGCTGTTGCAAAAAGGATCAGTGTAACAAGGCAATTGGGAGAACTCTCAACTCAGAGGTAATAATTAGGGCAGTGAATAAATAAATGGTAACCCTTTGCCCATGTTTGAGTGCGATGAAACTCATTGAACTAAGTATGAGTTTTATTGGCCCGTCTGGTATGTGTGATTGAGTCAACTGGGATAAAGCTATATTTAATCAGAGGAATTAGTATAAAAATGGTTATTATGTTCTTCCTGTGTTTACTGGACCCCGTTGGACAGGGGATGGCTGTATTGATATCATTGGACTGATCATATTGGGACCATTGCGATCCATTGTGATACATTCAAGTGTCATTGTCACCCTTGCAACAGTGGACAAGAGCGAGATGGTATACAACCAGGTCTAATGAGGTTAACTCTGGTGGGGGTGGGTTTAACATGGCACATGTTGTGAGGGAGTACATTTACACAGTGCACAGTTACAGAGCAAACTGTAGGAAGCCAATGCACATGATCATACAGGATCAGTGTTGAGGCTCAAACCAGATTAGAGTGAAGAATTATTCAAATAGGTGACGCAAGATGGCATAAACATGCTAGATGGTTTCCGTCTTCTTTCAAAACATAGAGGGAGCTAGTCTGAGTTTATAGCCCTTGTTGACTGAGTGCCACGCTTGTGGAGGGGTGCAGCATTTAGAACCCAGGAACACTGTGGCCACTTCCCCTCCTCAAACCGGCGATATGCAGGCCTATGACGACATCCTGTCGCCCCACCTTGCGAGATGCACACGGCTACAGGAAGGGCGAAATTTGAGTGGGATACACATCACTTCCGTCCTTCACCTCCATGATAGCCAAGGGTATTTAAGTTACCTCTCACCTGACCTCTGCCTTTCTGTAGAAAACCATAGCAGAAGTGACTGGCATGCAATGTGCCATCGATATCTAACCAAAGTATGTTTAACTGGCTTGTAATAAAACTTTCCCAACAATCACACTATCTATATGATATCTGTTGGTACCTCTTTTGGGTTCTGTGGGGGCATGGGCCAGACTTGGGGGTATTTGGTCCTGTGCCCTGAAGGCTCATTTTCCCTAATGACGTATTCATTAAGTGGTGATACTTCAAGGAAGGTCAGATTAATGCAATGATGAATGACTTTTAGTGGTATGTTTTCACTTTAACCATTTGATATACTGGAGGCAGGACCAAGGATAGATTTTTACGCCAGGCATCTTATTTTGAATTGCATCCAAGGGTTCATAGAAAGGTTAATTCAGTGAGTGGTAGGACCCTGAGATGGGATCTCTCAATTCTAGTTCATTGGCTAAATCTACCACAAACGTGAATGCTCTCTACAGTTGCCCACCCTAGTGTGCGGTAGTCCTGCACTCCAATAGTGTGATCCCCTACCAGTTTGGTTTAATTGTGTCACACAAACTTGAACAATTATTTTAATAATTTAACTGGTGCCTTCATTTGAGCATTTCAGCAAAGGTGAACATGCATTAACAAAGCCAGGAGTTCTAGTCTTAATGTGCAAATGCATGCGAACTGCATTTGTGCATGTCTCCGTTTCCATTCTTCATTATATTAAAGCCAGAACTAGTGGCTTTGCCAATGCTTATCTTCTTTTAAGCAGTTGGATTGTATGTTGTTATGCATGTTTGTTGGTAAACATGTAGGTGTACAAGTTTGTATGGCTCGCACACAATTCCTAATTAAAACATTTACAAAAACCCACTGCAGTGAAAACACAAAATGAAAAGCAGTGCTTTCTGTATATATATGAGATATAAAGACTTTAATGTGCCATGATTCAGGTGTACTTTTAATATTTAAAATAGTCCCTTAAAGGTAGAATTGTATATCAAACAGCAATATAATGATATGAGCGTAAAATAATCTTCGGAGGGAACCAAGGCCTACTCTGTGTATTTGAAAGTATTAGTAACAAAAGGTGTTTCTGACAGCCAAGCTGAAAAGCCAGACTTAAAAAGATGACGCGTTTTGGGGGAGGGTGTTTTGTTTAGAGTTATATTCTTCGATGACAGGCCTAAGGCCTTTTGAAACTATCTGCTGTTTGACTTTAGCGAGAAGTCACATTTGGAAGTAAAAACACCCTGCTTTGCATGGATACACTTGGCATTTTCCAGCAAAGCCTTTTCCTGACATTGCTGTTGTCTATTATGCCCTCGGTTGCCTGGCAGACCTGGAGCATACTGCATGAATAAAAAATACCTTGAGACTGCTTGCTGAACAACTATTTTTGGGGTGAAGTAAATACCTGAACACGACTGGCACACACATCAGCAAAGTTGAATTCCCTCAGTTACAGATGTTTAAAAAAAGACTACATAGGCTCAACCGTGCACAGACTGCTAAGCTTTTGCATGGAGACCCTGCTCTTTGCAAGTCTGATACATTCAACCGATCTTAGATTTTAAACAAACATCACTTTGCCTACTGGGCCTGGTAGTTAAATGACTTCATTAGAAGCACTGTCTTTAAACTGCCAACCTATAAGTAATATTGTCTCAAAAGACAGTACTTTTAGTTCATTGTGAACCCATATGAGTATGTCCTTATCTTATTGTTTGCATTCTGAGATATTAAGTTTTTCTCATCACAATACAATCACCGAACTACAGGCCCGATATTCGAGAACGGAGGTTGCAAATAGTGGGTGCAAAGTAATGTAATTTTGGTGGGGGGACCAATGTTCCAGTAGGTCGCAAAATATATATTCCCAGCAGCTTGCAGAACGATCTGCCAAATGAATATGGATTAGGCAGGTCGCTATTTGCGACACTGTGTGATTGGCTACAAATAGAGGGATGGTGGCCTAAAAGGAACAGCAGACCACATCCTTGTGTTTGCATTCCCAAACGAGAACACGTTTTTGGAGACAGCACATATGACTCGGAAGGCACCAGCAGGCCTTTTCCCCAACACAGGTCATACACCACCGACAAGACAATTAATTCGTTGGAAGAAGTATTTATTTAAATACTTTTGTTTAAGATCAAAATATCATTAATCAACATTAAAATCATGCAAAACATCTTATGCAAATTACTCTATTAATCCTTTTCACTGCACATCCTAAATATACACGGATATATATATACATTTTACATTTTTGTAACCATACAATTTTGACAGGATCCCTTCCTGTCCTGAACCTCCTTTGGACCACACAGGGACTGGTCGTCACCTGTATCCCTAGGGGGGCGGTACCCCTGCTTCCTCTGTTCCTTGCACCTATGGTCAGGGTTCCGCCCCCTCTCCAAACACCAATCAGCCAAGGGGTGTACCGGGGTGGCCCAGGGCATGAGCCCCGTGACCACCCCAGTAATCTGGGCTCCCTACCCCCAATCTAGTGTGTCCATCCGCAGGTTGAGTACAGGACTTCAGGATCCTAACTCTGTTGTTATACCGGGGCCCCACCCTTGGGGTCCCCTATGTTGCTTCAGGTTACTTTAGACTCTCTTCTTCCGCCTAATATAAGGAGAGGGTGGGTGGGTCAAGATGAAGGCTGAACGTCCTGGCCGCCGCACCAACAAGAAGAAGGCCGAGCCTTCAGTGGGGGGGCTTTTAAGCCCCCCACTGGCTTGCGGCGGGCCGGACCGACGTTCCTCCTAAGCAGCATTTCCGCTCCCACGCCTCGCGAGGCGTGAGAGTGGAAGCCTTGGCCAGCCTGCGCACAACTAGTGCGAGGGTTCGGCCCCGGCATCCCCGACCCCTAAGGGGTCGCGCTCCCCCCATGATGGGGGGGCGCTTTTCCATAGGACTCGGAAGGCGCCAGCAGGCCTTTTCCCCAACACAGGTCATACACCACCGACAAGACAATTAATTTGTTGGAAGAAGTATTTATTTAAATACTTTTAAGATCAAAATATCATTAATCAACATTAAAATCATGCAAAACATCTTATGCAAATTACTCTATTAATCCTTTTCACTGCACATCCTAAATATACACAGATATATATACATTTTACATTTTTGTAACCATACAATTTTGACAGGATCCCTTCCTGTCCTGAACCTCCTTTGGACCACACAGGGACTGGTCGTCACCTGTATCCCTAGGGGGGCGGTACCCCTGCTTCCTCTGTTCCTTGCACCCATGCTCAGGGTTCCGCCCCCTCTCCAAACACCAATCAGCCAAGGGGTGTACCGGGGCGGCCCAGGGCATGAGCCCCGTGACCACCCCAGTAATCTGGGCTCCCTACCCCCAATCTGGTGTGTCCATCCGCAGGTTGAGTCCAGGACTTCAGGATCCTATCTCTGTTGTTATACCGGGGCCCCACCCTTGGGGTCCCCTCTGTTGCTTCAGGTTACTTTAGTCTCTCTTCTTCCGCCACGAGGGTGACCACGGCCCCAAAGGTCCTTCGCCCTCCCCACCAGAGAAGAGGCACCTAGCAAAGAACCACATATCGGCTATGAATTGGTCAGTACCAGCATCAGACAAATGAACCAGGTCCCTGTGAAACATTTCCGGTCCTTTTAATTGTCTATGAGGAATGTTCCACAAACGGCCTGGACCAGGGCAGAGTTTTGCCATCTCTGCATTAAGTCTCCTAACAGACACATTGATTGTCCTTGGCTTAATTCCTGGTCCCCATTTCTTCCGTGGCACCATGTGGGACCAAGCAATGGATGCGTGTGGGAATTGTTTAGCAAGCTGCGTAATTTCCAGAAATATGGCCTCCCTGAGTGCCTTTCGACCTAAGCGTACCAGATCGTTGCCCCCGAGGTGAATGATGATGAGGTCCGGGGAATGGAGCCCTGCACATCCACGAGCCAGGTCTACCAACTGTTGCAGCTGTTTAATTCCTGAGCCGCCAACCCGCACCACCTGAAGGCCACATCTAAGCTTGCCGCCGGATTTGGTTTACGGAGCTGCTGCAACCGGTATGCCGCCCGACGAACGAATGAATGCCCCAATACCCACACCACACGAGGAGCCATCTACTGAAATAATGGAAAATTGCGTGAGAAAAAAGAATAACTGCGAAGACATGACAAATAACCAATTCTTATACCAATTCTGGCCTAACGTAACGTTTATAGCAACTGGATGACCATCTTCCAATGGCTTTCACCTCTGAGATGGCCATGCCAGCCCCCGCTGCCAAGGTGGCCATGCCAATCCTGAATGAATGGGGGGGGAGTACCCTCCAGGGTCGACGCCTGCTGTCAGTAGTGTAATCTTTAACACCTCTGCAAATTGGTAACGTGACAAGCAAGCCCCATTAGCATGTATGAATAGGGCAGTGGAGTTCTCAATGGGGCGTACCTTCAAGTAAGCAGCTAGATTGGCTACAGGGCAGATTGTTGACCCATGCGCTGCCCGTAGTATAACCTTCGCGCCCTTGCCTAACTGATCAGTTTTCGATTTACGCAGATGTATAGTGGTAGAGTTACTATCGACTGTTACATCGCGCCACTGAAGACCCCCGCGTGGTCATTCGTGGAGGCACCTACCAATCATCCTATACGAAAGGCCCCGTAAAAAGCCACAGTGAAGGCCGCTGTGAATAAGTTAGCCTCAAACTGTGAGAAAGTAACTAGGGTGACTTAGCTCACCAATTTTTCCAATAATTGCGGGGTTATGGGTCGCCTGGCGTCTGTTCTGGGACCGTCTGCTCTAGACCACCCCACTAGTGCCTGCTTAATAACAAAGGCATAGAGCCTAGAGTCTTGCCCTCTTATTTTGGCAAAAAAGCGTACGGCTGACAAGTTGGCTTTCGCGCAAGACACTGGTTTACCCTGGGTCTTAAAATGCTGCAAAAAGGCACAGATTGCTTCTGATGAAAACCAATCTGGAATGTTCACAGATGTCAAGAACCATCTATAATGCAAGAAAGCCCTTTCATATGCCCCCTAGTGCGTTTTGCCAATGATGACACTACTAAGGCAGTTAATGCGGGACACCAATCTTCCACAGTGATGTTGGGAACTCCGTCATCTTCTCTGCCGCCTGTGGGTGGAACCTCTGAAAATCCTGCATCAATGATCGAGACAAGGCATCAGCTGCATTGTTATTTACCCCTGGAACATACTTTGCTCGGAATGTGACATTGCTGAAACATTTGGTGCTGCAGTGTTTGAAGCTCAATCTAAGTACCCATCTGCAACTAGCTTTCTGTCTATTAATACTCTCCACGACAGCCATGTTGTCTGACCAAAATACTACAGATTTGTCTCTTAATATGTCGCCCCAGACTGATACAGCGACGATGATGGGAAATAATTCCAAGAATGCAATATTTTTGGTGAGTCCTAAGCTAGCCCATTCTCTTGGCAAATCCGCCCTGCACCAGGCGGATCCCAGGATAGCCCCGAACCCCACGCTGCCTGCAGCGTCTGTGAATAGACCAAAGGCGGGGCTATCTGCTGCCTGGTGAGGCCAAATTACCGCCCCATTGAAGTCCTGCAGGAAAGCATCCCAGACTCTCAAATCAGAGGACCGGGTCAATAGCGTCATTTACTGAAGCCCCCCTAGGGGCTGACAGGTTATGAATCAACCTGAACTGACCAGGGTCTTTCTTGGGTACTACCCCTAAGGGGGAACAGACAAAGTCATTAGAGGGGGGGGGACTGGAAAGGACCAGCCAGTCTGCCTAATGCGCGTTCCTCAGCAATTTTTCTTGCGACCACTTCAGGGTTCCTTAAAGCAGACAGCAGATTCCTGCAATGTTTTAGGGGGGGGGGCCCTGGAGGCTGGAATTCTAAAGCCCTGGGAGAAACCTTCGATCAATAGTCTGGCTGAAGCTTTAGCTGGGTAAGTCTTCAACCAGGGAATAAGTGCTTCTAAGTCAATGGGCGAGGGCAGGGATGAATTATACATTGGGCTTACTCCCCTCTTTAACTTTATCCCTTGATCTCTTAAGGCATTTAAACTCGGGGTGGGAAGGATGCCCACAAAATGAACAGGAGTGCCTGAATTTGCACGTCCCGGCGGGGCGTGAACATATCTTTCTGTTGAACGCCCAGCATGAGCCTTTTTTGTCATTCGCGTACTGTGCTCAAAAGGGCTGCTTGGTGGGTAAATGTTATTCACGCACTCTAACCAAACGTTCACTTCCGTCTGGTCCCACCCTATCGCTGGGTCCTCCACCTTTGCCCACCTGAAGTCCCTGTCATATTCTAGCCAAGCGTTCCCTCCATACGCATGGTGAGCCTTTAATATTTTGTTCGCATAGAATATCATAGCGATCCCAATTTCTGGCTTTTTCTCTAGCATAACTGACATAAACACATTGTAACCGAACAACCAATTTGTAATGTTCTCCTCAATCTTCTGTTTTTTCTCGCCAAATGCAGAGGATTTTGCATCCTTTTCTTTTGTTTCTACTTCCCTTCTCTTCGCCCTAACCAGGCTAAAAATATCTACAAATTCCCCTTTCCATATTTTCCCTTTTATCTCGGGAGCCACGTGCGCGGCTAACTTCCCTGGCCTGGACAGCAAAGTGTCCACCCCTGACCCTTCAGCAGAAGCAAGTGGTTTTGTGGCACTAATGCCTTGTTCGTTGCCCTTACCATGCTCTTTTTCCACCTGCGGAGTCTGAGTGAGCGAGCCCGGTGCCAGGCTGACACAGGGGCTGGCTGTCGACACCTGCAAAGAAGGAACAACACGCGCCGTCGCCAAAGCTTCAACCTGGCGCTTAAGATCTTGCACTCAACTCTGAAATGAATCGCTAGCCCATGGAGTTGTGGGGGGAGGTGGAGGGGCGGGAGGCGCACTCAGCTTGGATAACATCTGTGATACTTCCAATAGGGCTTGGGTTGTTGGGTCTTGAGACGCTCCCGGGGGGTTTGGCTCACTCTGCCCCTGCTCAGACGCTGTGCCCCCCACTGGTGTCACCCCCTGGGTACTGTGGGATGCGTGGACGGGTAACCCCTTGGTTGGGGCTGCTAATACTGCTAAAGATCGCCGTATGTCAGCCAGCATGGAATCCACCCCTAATGCCGGGCCCGAAACATCTATCACCTCGCTTGGGTGAGGCACTGGATTAACCCCTGTGAGTGATGTAGGCATGGGGGCTCCCAGGGGGACTGGATCAACTGTAGGAGGTGGAAGGGGGGTGGCTGCCTGTGTTGCACTTGTTTGTTGGACCGCTGCGACCTGCTTTTTACTCCTACGTTTGACTGGAGGGAAAGCTGCACGCTGGGCCACGTGTGCTCGACGGGGGCGGGAAGGCCCTTCCCCGCCATCATCTCCCTCTGAAGGGACGTCCCCCCCATCTGAGTCACCGTCACCCAATTTTGCTAAAACTAATTTTAATAGCTGGGCCAACTCTGGGTCAGTTCCCTTCCTCTTACCCAACCTCACCCTAGTGGATGCCATAATTTAAAAGTAAGGTGAGAAACCCAGTGAAAACAAGGATACAGCAGCCGCAATACACTTGTAACAGACAGATACCCTGCAAGTAAATTCTTTCTTAAAACAATCACTGAGTTAAATTGCAACTTATTCAGGTTTGTAATTATTAACAATCCTGTAAGACCTGAAATAAATTGTGTTAATCAACACCAGCAAAATTAACAAACTTGCTGCATACACTTTTTAAAACCAATGGCGAAGTCTTTGATGTCAATAACATTCAACTTGAACAGCATACACAATTAATAACAAATTAGTGAAAGGGAACAAACACGAACGCGCTGCTCAGTAGGTAAATTGCAATGCTACCACAAAGAAAAGCTGTAACAACCGCAACAATCCTTTCTTAACGCTGACTGAAGAACTTGACCTGGCTCAATGCGCTTATTGCTGTAACATACACACACACGGCTAATAAACTGAACCACTGGGGCTCAAACACCCCACACACGTTTACGCGCCTCAATCAGTGTTTTACCGGCACCCCAGAAAGGAAATTCCTGCCTTTCACTACACCGAAAGTTTCTTGGGGGAACCCCTAACAGGTGAGCGCGTGCACAGTTAAACACCACTCCTAAACACGGAGCCCCGTCACCGTGCGCTCACTCACCTCTTTTCCCCGCAAATTGGGCCCCGAGACCTGCCGCCCGCTCCTTCGTGAACTCTCCTTTCAACCGGTCCCTCTGCGCGCCTGAAGACCTCCTGCAAGTAGAGAATCAGATTGCTCCAAGAACAAAGTTGAAGACGAAGATTTTCCCCGCAAATTGGGCCCCGAGACCTGCCGCCTGCTCCTTCGTGAACTCTCCTTTCAACCGGTCCCTCTGCGCGCCTGAAGAACTCCTGCAAGTAGAGAATCAGCTTGCTCCAAGATGAAAGTTGAAGACGAAGATGAAGCCCGAACGTCCGGGCCGCCGTGCCAACAAGAAGAAGGCCGAGCCTTCAGTGGGGGTGCTTTTAAGCCCCCCACTGGCTTGCGGCGGCCCACACCGGTTCGGCCCGCACGTCGGCCCGACGTTCCTCCTAAGCGGCATTTCTGCTCCCACGCCTCGCGAGGCGTGAGAGCGGAAGCCTCGGCCAGCCTGCGCACAACTAGTGCGAGAGTTCGGCCCCGGCGTCCCCGACCCCTAAGGGGTCGCGCTCCCCCCATGTTGGGGGGGCACTTTTCCAAGTCCCTTACAGGAACTGGTTCTGTTTTTAAAATGAAAACGTTTCTAGTTCGGGCGATGTTGCTTGGTCAACCCCCTCAGATCACTCAGCATAATTCCCAAAGGGAAAGCTGTCGAGATCTTCAATTTGTGAATGTGTTACCATCACCTTTGAGGCGCTGGTAACTACTGGTTTTCAACCTCATTTAAGTCATAAACCAGTGACACATCTCATTGCAATTAGGAGGGAGCATCCCTTTCAAGCCCACTCTTCATTTTGATTTTGAGTGACTTATAAAGCCCCAAAGAATGTTGATACATTAAAGAAATGTAATTTTACAGTCACAACCCCTGTGATTTTGTGAATACAAAGAGAAAAAAACATAGGTCCGTGAGCATTACTCGTCCCTGACACAGGGCAGCTTGATATTCTTATCATGTTAATCTCAGCACAGCAAGTACAGTCAGTGGGAATGCACAATAGCTGCTTGGCATAGGCTTTATTTCCTCTCCCTGCTGCCAGAGGTTCCTGGGGCCCCTGGGAGTGCAGAAACTAGAAGTCCATGACACCACAGAAAACCTGGTATGGAGTTGTCAAGTGGTGCTCGCACAGCCCTATTGTGTGGCGGATATGCTCTCACTGCCGGATATAACCTTGTCAGCTTTATGTTTTTCAAAAAGTTGAGAGGTCCCGAACTTCTCATTTTTACAAGACCCTGGTACTAAAATGGCTATGGCCAGCCCACATGTTTTTCTCCCTATAATTCGGAGTGAAGTTCAGGTTTAACCAAGGAAACCTTCATAGCCCCAAAAGCAGACAAAGGTGTAGGGCAAGGTACAGCGGTGCAATAAATGCCTAGTGATGCAGTCTTAACCTATGGTCTGCAACTGTTTAGAAAATGTCATAATATTAGCAGATTACTAAAGCACATAGAGAAGCAACATGTAAAATTATTAGATACTCTATAAATGGGATGGAATTTGAAATTGGAGGCTAAAAATGAGGGTGATATCTGCAGCTTACGTTGCAGGAGCAGCACTAGTACAGCAAACATAATTTAGTATGGCCTTAATTGTAGCACTGTTATGCACCAACAAAAAGACTTCAAGCTATCACTTCATCTTTTAGCAATAAAAACATTTTTTGAAAAGCTCCAACCCCCCCATTAAAGTAAAATTTCGATTTATATGTATTTTTGTTTGTGAATTAAATAAAATATTTCATAATTTGTCTATTTTTTTTAAGCTTACTTATTTCTGTATTTTGTGTATTGTTTCTTTTGGTTCAAATCCTAGGAATTGTTTAGGCCAGGGTCCCTGACGTCCAATAGTGATTTAGTGGTAGTCCACGGACGTAAAAAGGTTTAGAGACGCTGGCCTAATGGCAGCCTGAGTTAAATCTTGAAACCTGAATATAATTAAGAGTTTGCTGAACCTGTTTTTTGGAGTTTGATGCCTAGGCAGGAGGTGTACTGTGCATTTCAAGACACCCTTTTAAGCCAACAGGGGATCCTGGTCTAGGTAGGGGATGTACAACTGATTTGGGAGCTAGCTGCCTGTATGGTTAGAAGTTTTTCGGGAAAGGATTCATGATCTATAGCTCTCTCATGATGGGGCTGCTACTGACCATCCAGATGGTGCTTCAGCAGGCAGTCCTGTCCAGCACCACGTCTTCCAAGAATATGTCTAGCTAGGTCCTGATAAACCCCATATACTTCCAGTCACTATGACTGCAATCAGACATTCACTCACAGGGTTGGCTTGGTGCTGCGACTGGTGCGGCCTCACTGGGTTCTGTCCTGGATGAGGGGGCGCTGTGTTTAGCGTAACTTACGATTTAACAGCACCTGCTAAGAGTTCTTCTGCATCCAGCTTTCAGACAGCAATAAAAATGTCAAGATAACTCTTGTGTTTAATGTTCCTGCTAAAGAGAGAGATCAGTTTTATCTAGTGGTAGTTTTAACTTGCCACAAAGTAGAGCAGAGGGTTAATATGGCTGCTGCAAAGAAAAGGTCTGTATTTTATGTGGATAGCTGAGTGGATTAGTAAAGCCAGTCTTTACCAGCACTTTAAAACAGATCAAATGTATGTGAGAGAGCGGCTATGGAGAGATGAGGGGCACCTTTGCCAGGTGGCAGTGAGAGAATCTGAGGAGGTGGTTATTGGCAGGGTGCAAAAAACGTTGTTTCACTGGGCACCTCCAATGCTAAAGCTGGCCCTGTTCACTCACAGTTCATTGGAAGAAGTGCCTGTGAAGATGAAAGAAGGATCAGTTGGGAGTGTTTCACTCTTTCTTTGGACATAACGGAACCTTCTGGGGAGATCAAGTAAAAAGCTGTGCCTACCTGCAAATTACTCATGAGGGTGCAAAATAAATGAAAGATAGTTCAATTGTGACAGACAGTTTAGGACATTTCTGCCCTCTGCCTATAGACAGCTAATTAGGATCACTGGGTTTAATAAGGGAAACAGAAATAAAGGATAAGTGTAAACACACATTCTGTAAAAACAACAATAATAATGATAATATTAGTAAACGAATAATGTTTGACTCTCTGCAGTGGCACAGATTTCCCCCCTCTCCAACATTATGGTCCCCTGCCCAATTTAGAACTGAGTGGTCCATATGGACTCCTCCATCTCTGCTGTGTCCAAAGCCCTCTGATAGTTTAACAGAGTAAGAGCTGTGGGTGAATTGGCTGTTTGTCCGCCTACCTACTTTAGGTGGACAGACATACAACCCATTTTCGTGCCCATCATGACCAGGAAAACCTGGTGGTGAGTGGCATTGAAAAGTGCTCAATGCCCTCCCCCAAAAAATCACGCTTTATGATTTTGTTCTTGAAAATGAAAAAAAATTGTATGTTTTCCGGACTGCTCAGCCATGTTGATGGAGCTGTCTGTCAAACTTATGATGCATTGACAGAAACTGCTAAGACAGTGGTTTCTGCCAATGCTAGCAATATCTGCTGTTACATTTCTAAATTTGGCAGTTAGTAATCCAACGGGGCAACAAAGTAATTTACTCCTTCACCCTGGCAGAGAAACTGGCCTCCAGACACGATTTAAACCAGGGCCTTAGACTCTTGAGCAATGGTCCAAACATGGTGTTCCCAAACAAATCAGGAAATTAAAGGCATTATAAAGCAGCGTACCTAACAAGGATTTTTGTATGTAGAACACCCTACCATAACCAGCATTAAACGTATATTATTAAACGAGGACAGTGCTCCAAGGAGTGAACACTATCTTTAAAAATGTACGTTGTGTGAAGTTACACTCTAGATTTAAGAATTACATTATTAATCACTGCCTCCGAAGCAAGACATGTCACAATTTTTCAATCCACGCACTTCATCCATATTAACTGCTAATGCACTTTAAAAGGTGACATGCCCTCTTTCCGCATTTCATTCCTTGCAATGCATACTTTTATAACCTTCATTTTATTTTCCCAATCCACTTTTTTTGCAATCTTCAGATACTTATAAGACAGCTACAGATGTTACCTGTTTTTAATTGCAGTTATCATGCGTCCATTTTCTTGCGATAATGGCATTACTCCTAGTCCTACTCCCTCGCCTTCCTTTAAACCAATGAGGCTTCCTGCCTCCCACTAGACCCTCCCCTCCCCTTTTAAACCCCCCCCCCACCCCTACCCCCTCCTGTACAAAAACCAAGCCCAAGCAGCAACTCAGACAGTCCGTACCGGGAGGGCGGGAGGGAACGGAAAGGAAGGCGAGGGAGTAGGACTAGGAGTAATGCCATTATCGCAAGAAAATGGACGCATTACCTCCCGTCCCTCCCTCGCCTTCCTTTAAACCAATGAGACATAGCAAGAAACACACAGGAGACGGACACTGAGTTGCAAGAAGTTCAATATCATACACAAAGGCCACCAAAACCCCACCCCTAAGACATCATAGAGGACAAGACACGGTGAACCAATACCGACTCCAAACTACCCAAGTCCGACCGGCCAGAATGCCGAACAAACGCCAAAGGCGAGGCCCAAGTGGCGGCCCTGCAAATTTCCACCACTGAAGTCCCCTGAGACTCTGCCACCCAAGCCGCCATACCCCTGGTAGAACGACCCCGAACTCCTTGATGAGGAACAACCCCTATCAAGGAAAAAACCAAACAGAATCAATGATCACACCCACCGACTCAAGGAAGCCGTGGAAGGCATCGCCGCTACGGGCCGGCCCAAAATTTACAAAAAGCGAAACACCCTTACGGAAAGGAGCCACCACCCTCAGGCACTCCAACAAAGTCCTGCGTACATCCAACAAATGCAAACGAACCACCCCCACCAAAGCGGGATTCGGACAAAAGGAAGTAAGGATGACCTCCTGGCGAGCATGAAAAGAAGAATCGACTTTCGGGATAAAAGAAGGTACCGGAACCAGAACCACCCGATCCGGAAAAACATCCCAAAAAGGAAAGGAACAGGCCAATGCCCCCAATTCTCCTAAACGGCGAGCCGAAGCAATGGCCACCAAAAAGAACGTCGCTAAGGAAAGAAGACGTAAACAAAGTCCCCCAGAGGTTCAAAAGGTTAATCCGTTAAAACATCCAATACCAAAGAAAGATCCCCTGAAGGAAAAGAACGTACAGGGCGAGGAAACAAATGAAGAAGCCCCCGAAAAATCCCGGCAACAAACGACCCTTATCCGGAAGGCTGCGCCACGGACCTCTAAAAGCCTGAATAGCCGCCCACTGTACCAGCAGAGACGCCCCAGACAACCTTAACTGTGCACCGTCCTGCAAGACCTGCATCACATCAAAGAGAGACGTGCCGGTAGGATCCAATACATGCCTCAAGCATCAAGAAGAAAAAAAACTTCCACAGCCTACCCTAAGAAAGTAAAGTGGAACGCCGCCTGGAACCCAGTAAAGTAGAACTCAAAGCCACAGGCACCCCCAGACCCGTCAAACCTCGGCGGGCCTCAAGTGTAACCACCCCCTAAAAGACCTCAACGAGAGGCAGGGAAACTCCAGGGGTGACGGACACAGAGGAAGAGGCCACATCCGACCGGATGCCCACAGCCGCAGCAATGGGAACCAATTCGCCCTAGGCCAACGGGGAGCAACCAGGACAACCCTGTCCCTCAGAAGCCGCACCCTTAACAGCAAAGGCCTGAGTAGCTGAAACGGCGGGAACGCATACAAAAGGCCCCTCGTCCAAGGACACGACATCCCGTCCACCTCCCAGGCTTGG
This sequence comes from Pleurodeles waltl, assembly GCF_031143425.1. Taxonomy (NCBI): domain Eukaryota; kingdom Metazoa; phylum Chordata; class Amphibia; order Caudata; family Salamandridae; genus Pleurodeles; species Pleurodeles waltl. Next base: position 1,425,569,060 of record NC_090445.1, read on the forward strand.
GGACACCGAAAACCGGGAGCCGAAGTGACCGAGCTACGCGGTTTTCTCGGATGCGAACACATCCAGCACTGGAAGACCCCAGAGCCGAACCAGATGAAGAAACAGTGAACTCTGGAGGGAGAAAAGTTGAGAGAAAGTAACACCCCTCACCGCAGATCCGCCCGCACAATGCCCGAATGTATGCAGCCCTGAGAGCAGAAACCCACTCCTGTGCCCACACAAAAATCATCTTGGCCAGACTGAACAAAGCCTTAGACCAGGTCCCCCCCTTGAAGGATGACATAAGCCCAGGCCACTACATGGTCCGAACAAGCACCGCAGAACCACCAAACGACCATGCAGCCGCAACCATAGAAAAGCACGGAGGGCAGTCTGTACCACAACCATCCACACCATGGACCGGAGCACCACAAACTACTTCACTGCCACCAAGCCAAGAAGAGTCCGAAACTGAGACCCTAGAAAAACCAGATCCAGGGATGGGACTAAACCGATAGCCCCCCGTAGATTAAAAAACCCGTGGTTCCGCCGGACACCAGAACTCGGGCTACCTGCCTCTGAAATAGGGCCTGCGAGGTAGAATGGATCAAACGCCGGCCAGATATGGATGAGTAAACACCCCTTCTGAATGTAGTAAAGCCACCAGGGGGGCCAGCACCGCCGTAAAAATCTGAGGAGAAGACTTGAGGCCGAACGGCAGTACACAAACTGACAGTGCACCCGATCCACAGCAAACCTCAGGAACCACCGCGAAGACCTTGCCACAGGCACGTGCAGGTAGGCATCCTGCAGAACCAGTGACACCAGAAAGTCCCCGTGACTGACCCAGGGAAAACAGTCAAAATAGACAGTATGCGGAAACGCACCATCCTGATCCAAGCATTCACCCCCCTCCTACCTAGTACAGGTCGAAACCCCCCAGATACTTCCTGAACTAGAGAAAAGACCGAATAAGTGCCTAGACCCCTTACTTCCAGCGGGGCGCGGGCAACAGCCCCCTGACCAGCAAGTCCCGGATACCGTCCAACCACGCCTTTCTCCACTACCCTCCAGCCGGCAGAGGAGTGGGACGTACCCCGAATCCGGAGGCATCACCACAAAATCGAAGACGTAACCATTGGCCACAATGTCCAGCACCCAACGCTCGCTGACACTCTCCTTCCAAGACGAAAGAAAGGGGCACAGCCGTCCCCCAACAAGCCCTACGCCTGGCCCACAGTGATCGTCAGGACCCCACCTCGAACCCACCCCGATTCGAAGGCGCCGACAACTCAGGGGAAAAACATGGCTGAAAACGCCGTATCCTAAAAGAAAAAGATCTGGCCTCTATCCTAGGAGAAGAACGGGAATGCTTCTTCCAAACATGTGTATTGACCAGACGTGGCGGGATACGAACCCTTGTCCTGGGGAGCTTCCAGCACCAGAGGCAGATGACACAGCCGCTGAGCTATTGCTCCTTGCCTATAAGGCAAAGCATGCTACCGTACCTTAAAAGCTTTGTAAAGCATGGAAGGTAAATGAACCCCATACAAGCTATGACCCTCAAAAGGTAGTCTCAGCCAGGCCGACTACCCCCCCGGGACGGCCTCCCAGGCACGGAACCAGAGGGACCTCCGGGCCCCAATCAAAGCACCAGACACCAGAGCCAAAGCACGGACCAAATCTGAAGACACATCAGCCAACAACCTGGCCTGCTGTTCCATACCAGCCAGGAGCTCCGAACACTCCGCCCCATCTTGAACAGCCACTGCCAGGTCATCCAAGTCCTGCCCCAACGACTGGGACGCATAAGCAGAAGAAATACCTGCCCTCAGAGCCAGATTCTCAGCCGCAAAAGCCCTCTGAAGCCCTGAGTCCACCCTACGGGCCGTGGCATCAGTAGGCACACAATCCTCCGGATTGACAGCTGTTCTGCCAATCAGGGTAGCCAATCGTGAATCCTGGAGGACCGAGGGAGGCCATACCTCCTCACCCTCAAGTAAAGAACGTATCTGAATGAACCGTGGAACCTGAGCCATATCCACATCCTCCACTCCCAAAACACCATAACCTTCACAGGTCCCCGAAAAGGCATGGACAATTCAGACCGCGTCTGATATTGTGGAAATAAGTGAGAGCCAGAGTTGGCAGGACTAAACACAGGAAACCCCAAATAGTCCCGCACATGCGCCATCACAACCCACATCACCTCCCTGGAGCCATAAACACCCCCAGAGGACGTAGATGGAGCATCCCCTCCCTCACTCTCAGAGGAGGACTTCCCTGCAATTGCAGGAGAATGGGTAGCCCTAGCCCCACTAGGCCAGGCCATCCCCGCATGAAGAGCTCTGGAAACAGCCCCCTCGAACATCTCCTGCACCTCCTCCCTGGACATGATGGGCGCAGCACCACCACCCTGAATCTGGGGGCTCCCAGGAGTGGAAATGCCATCAGCACCTCCCTCCCTTGAGGAGGAAGAAGAAATAATCCTTATAAGATATTTTAAGGGCGTAGGCGGGATTCGTACCACCGTACACAGGTATCCTGCTGCACCAAAGGTACTTGACCTTGCCACTGAGCTATAGCTCCTGGATTCCGGCCATTAACTGAATCTGTAGGCACGATCTCATCCACAGAACACACCGGCACTAACCCAAAAAACCCAAATATACAGGGCCCAGGAACAAATCCCAGAACCAATCCACTATAAGGGACAAAACAAGAATTACAGGCAAAATGCGGGCAGAACGCCCGTCTTACCCGCCCAGAAACCAAAAAACACTCTTCGGCATCCCTCCGCGGCGAAGAAAAACCGGAACTTAACGCCCCAGCCACCAAGAGCCGGCTGACCCCGTCAGCCGCCTCCCAGGACGCGTCTTACGAGCAGCCCCGCCTGCTCAGAAAAGACGCGCCCGGCCGAAGCACACCTCGCGGAGCTCCGCATCCCGAGGAGTGCATCCAACGATGACCTCCAGGCCCCGCCGTGAAGGTAAGTGAAAAGGGAAAGTCTAGCGTGGGCTAGACAAAAAGAACAGGAGGGGGTAGGGGAGGGGAGGGTCTAGTGGGAGGCAGGAAGCCTCATTGGTTTAAAGGAAGGCGAGGGAGGGACGGGAGGTAATGCTTCATACAAGCAAAATAGGGTAAAGGAGGAACTCCCACTGCCTGACTGGTGTTGAAAACATATTATTTGAATTTTAACCATAACTGACACCTTTATTCTGGCTATAGGACATACTTTCATAGTCTTTCATTTACTGAATCTCTGGGGATATAGAAGTGAGGCCATAAGATGGAATTTAATCCAAGTGTTTCTTTGTGAAGTCCTAATGCACTAACTAGCACAACTAAACTCCTTTTTTCCTAGCCTCGTAACATGATTCTTTAAAATAAAGACTAAAAGTCACCTATTTTAATCACTAGCAATTGTTTTGTGCCTCAAAGGTTTTCTGAAAGCTTGTTCCACCATTTGGCACCTTAATAAGAAAGGCTAGTTTTAGGCATGTACCCAGCTACAATTTGATGTTTGTGGATTTTGCCATTTGACCTTGAAGGCCATGGGTAAGAATATCCACAATCTTCTTTTTAATGTGACTATCCACATGGGGGTGCAAGATGTTTAAGCAGTGGTCAGGATTTTTGTTCCAGTGATTTATTTTACTGAAATCTGGAGTAGCTCAATTGATGGTCTGGTAATGGACTGACATTTCTGTGCTTTAGTTACAATCGTCGATGGTCAGTTTCACATATACTACAAACACTGAACACATTTTGTGACAATTTCACAGTTAATTAAAGTTAAAGGATCAGTTTTGGATCTCACACTGGTCCGGGCAGTGAACATATAGTGATCCAATAATAAAAAGGTAAAATTTCATAAACAAGCTGTGTATATGAACTTTGTTTTGCACAGCTTAAAAAACACAATGCCCACACCTCGCTGAAACTCAGACACATCATAGTATTGTATCGAATTCTAAATTATTAATGCATAAAAAGCTCCAAATTCCAGGGGCCTTCTTCTGTTCCACTCATTGCATGTATCTGTTGCAATGAGCAGATGAACGGTGGATCACTGGTTCTTTTATTCCAGCTTTTGGTTTGAATTACGGCTTTCCTTGCCAAACCTGCAATCAATTCCACCAGTCTTGCCTAGATTACTTCAAGATGAGGCTTGTTGAACCAAGGTAACAAAAACTTTGTGGCTGTGGTCCTGGGTCAAGTGGTGCACACAGAATGAGGGTAGACCTACCACGAGCATCTGTCATATTCTCATCCACAGGCCAGCCCGGCTGATCCGGAGTCATTAATCACACTGCAGAGTGGGCCTGGCACATTTCTGCTTCTTTCTGAAGAGCATTGTACTCTGCTGTGTGAGGGAAATTATGGTTTGCCACCTCATTCAATGATCCATCTTCTGAACCAGAAGACCTAAAGACATTTGAGAGTGTGAACATCTTTTGGAGTGGCCTGCTGGACACCTGCTCTTCCTTCGTCCCTTTTGCCATCTTCTGCATGGGAAGGATGTCCTTCCTCTGGATCAAGGGACTCCCCAGTAATGTCATGTTCTTCCTGTACCATCTTCGAATGAATAGAGTATAGTTCATTTACACTGTTGCCAAGCACCCGTGGTGGTGCACAGGAATGTTTTTTTGCATTTTTTCCCCCATCAACGCTTAATCCCCTGGTTAAATGGATGACAGAGCCCACATTTTTAATTCAGTGAGAACATATCACACTATAATTGGTATTTTTTGTTTCTCGTGCGGGCTTCACGAATAATTAACTACTTTGATATGACTGATCAATGTCAATCATCCACTTTGTTCGTTTCATTCTGCACATCTATGTGTTGAACTTGCTGAAGACCGCCCGTTTGTATGTGTGTTACACAAAGGGGAGTAATCCTTTAATGTGCCACAAATATGAACTCCTGTGATTATATGTTTTAGTTGTGAATTTACTTGCACACTGGATGATTCCCCTTCCCCCCATCCTGGGCTGCTTCATAGCTGAGACTGCAATCAGTATCCTGAGTAGTCAATAACCCTGCAGTCATCTCTCAGTTCTCACCCAAAGCCTCGGTCGATGTTGTATCTAGTGGTCATTTAGCTCCTGAATCTGATGTGTTCTTCACCCAAATTGGTTTGGAACTATGAAAGAACTATCAATGTTTTTTTTTTTTTTAGAAGTTCTTAAAGGACCAAACCCCTCCCATACTATTATTTGTTTTCTTTATACAAGACAAAATTCACTTCACTTTAAAGTACCTCAATACAAGAAAATAGCCCAGGTCACTCCTGGGTGCTTTGGAACAAAGTGTATCTAGTACTAATAAATATGTATGGGTGACATTACGATGTATTTCCTCTGGGTGACCTACAATGTGTTGGTCTGGTCAGTGATTGAGTACTCCCTTTAAATTCCCTATTTTAAGCTTCATAAAGTGTTTTTATAGGGATGTGATACAATAAACATATTTATGGGACCATAGAACTATTGATTTAACATAATGATCATGTGTGCCACCAGCTGAGGGGAAAATTAATATCAGTTGAAATATGTACTGGACAAGTCTGTGTCTGTTGTACAAACTGACCCATTCCACTATTTTTCACTTTCTCTTGTATGTCCACAGAATATAAATAACCAAGGTTTGTTGTGTTTGTGATTACTAAGCCCAAAAGTCAACCAAACACCAACAAACTCCAGCTCTCCTATTGGTGTCTTCTCCAACAGTAGGGTCCCCAGAATGCGTTTGCAGGCATTGCTTGTTCTAGTAGATTGAGGGTAGCACCCCAGAGTAGCGATTTAATGTTCCTCCAAGTAAAATCAAAGACGCTCTTTCCCATAGAGGGAGGGGGAAGGATGTTTATATATATATATATATATATATATGTATATATATATACATATATATATATGCAAAAAAGAAGAATAGAGAACTCTGGGTAGTTCCCAAGTTTAGGTGGAGAGCAGCTCTAGTAAGGAGCACCCTGCAACACCAGCGACACTCTAGATTTGCTCACCTCAAATGTCTGTTTATCTAGCAAAGTATTTAAGCATTGGATCAGCACAGTGCTATCCACGCCGAGCTAGATAGTGACAAAGTATTTTGCCATTTGTACAGCAAAGTCTTTAAGCATAGGTTTGACACAGTGTCAACCTTGCCGAGCTGTAAAATGACAAAAGCCATTTACCACTCCAGGCACAGTATTACAGCTTTTTGACACGTGTGTCGCTCTCATTAGAGCTCATCAGAGAGGTTTAGCTTTGTCCAGACACAAGGGAGCACCCAGTATAAGTCAAAACAAATCCCTTTCAGGGTTAGAGTGACGAATAAATTATGCAAAAAAGAAGAATAGAGAACTCTGGGTAGTTCCCAAGTTTAGGTGGAGAGCAGCTCTAGTAAGGAGCACCCTGCAACACCAGCGACACTCTAGATTTGCTCACCTCAAATGTCTGTTTATCTAGCAAAGTTTTTAAGCATTGGATCAGCACAGTGCTATCCACGCCGAGCTAGATAGTGACAAAGTCTTTTGCCATTTGTACAGCAAAGTCTTGTACTGGGTGCTCCCTTGTGTCTGGACAAAGCTAAACCTCTCTGATGAGCCTTAATGAGAGCGAAACACGTGTCAGGGTTTGCTTTTACTCATTCCAGGTTGGCTTGGATGGTATTTTACCAGTCCAAAGCTGTAATACTGTGCCTGGAGTGGTAAATGGCTTTTGTCATTTTACAGCTCGGCAAGGTTGACACTGTGTCAAACCTATGCTTAAAGACTTTGCTGTACAAATGGCAAAAGACTTTGTCACTATCTAGCTCGGCGTGGATAGCACTGTGCTGATCCAATGCTTAAAAACTTTGCTAGATAAACAGACATTTGAGGTGAGCAAATCTAGAGTGTCGCTGGTGTTGCAGGGTGCTCCTTACTAGAGCTGCTCTCCACCTAAACTTGGGAACTACCCAGAGTTCTCTATTCTTCTTTTTTGCATAATTTATGCGGCACTCTAACCCTGAAAGGGATTTGTTTTGAGACACACACACACACACACACTCTTGTCTCTGGACATTGATTTGAATTTGATGCACAGTGGTCTGCTGTTCAACTGTCAAGGATGAAACATAAAAGCTGAAGCCATACTGCAGCAAACTCAGAAACCTCACTTCAACAAGATCTATATGTATGTGCCTGCAGCCTTCCTTGATGTGTGGCCCTGCGTGCTCCCCATTCTCCAAAGTGAGGAATATATCTGAAAGTCCGCTTAAGGTCCTGCTATTCTGACCCGCCAGCTAAAAAGGTACCTACAGGAATAACCTCAACAGCTGCCTTTAGAGAATCTAGGAGCATAAACTAGGAAGCTCTTCTGACCCATAGTATGTTCTTCAGAAAGCAAAAGTGACACACCTAAAATTGCAGATGAGCTGCTGTCAGGAGTGTTTGCTCCTTTGTATCTGTGTCCCCCAGTCATCTGCACCATCGCTGGTAACTCCCATTCTTTATCCAATATAAGCATACATATGGGACCACCATCAGTCTCTGGCGTAGATACCGAAGTAAGTGGTTCAGTAATTCGCTGAGGTTGTGTGCCTCTAAACACTGTGCTCATGTGTGGTTCATGACCTCTTTTCTGTGACATACAAATATCAGATCCTAGCAACAATTTGACTTTGGTGCGGGGACCTTCCATAACCGCCCTTGGGTACAGTAAGCCCACTAGTGCACAGAAATGTCAGCCCTGTTTCACTACCATTAATGTGGCATGAGTCATTGCTTTTAAAAGTCCCATGGAGTAACTTATCCTAACCGGAAGACAGTTGAGCTCTCTCTTCGCCAGCCTTACAATTTTTCAATGATGTCCAGTGGTTGCTGAGATATAAACTTTTTAAGTCTGTTAGCTTCCAAACCTCCTCTTCTAACAAGGTTGTGGGCTAATCGTACTTCAGCTGAATGACTGTTAGAGTTCAAGATATTGGTCCAAGTAGTTCAGATGAAATGGGTATCATAAAAATTCATTTGTGGCTGGTGCAAATCATTTTTATACTTGTTCACTAATTTATGATTAACCTTGATGGACTTTGATTTGGATGTGTGAATATCTCACAAAATAATCCGAAAAGTATTTAAGACTTCCAGCAACAGTGTCTGAATATTTGCTTAAAGGTACTGCAGACATCAATGTTACAATTTTTTAGTGCTCAGGAGAGCGCGATTTGTGGGGCCAATGCCACACTGGTTAACATTAGCTCATTGTTACCTACAAAGGTATTCCGTCCAAGACCTATATGCCCTGAACTCTAGCAAAAAAGCTTATTATGTCTATATCATTTCAATTTTTAGATCTAGAAACATCCGAATACCAAGATTCTGTACTACTTGTCATTATTTTTTTTATTAAAAATGTATTTTTTTATGAAAAACCCTGTCTTGGTGTTCATTATTACAGTAATTGGAGTACTGTGTTCGACTGTGTCTCACTCAACCTTTACTCCGCATTCCATGATTTAGTCCTTGGCTTCTCCACCAAGTTACCAAAGATAGTTAGCTTTCTTCGGAGGCCAGCTTTCCCGTACCCAAGCTTCCATAAGTACCGCATACCTAGAACTAGAATGCTGCCCAGAGCACCATATTAAACGGGCATCAAATTTGAGGGAAAAAAGTATAAAATGGTGGGTGTGCTGATTGAATTATCCACCTAGAATGCCAGATGCTGGCAACTAGTCTAGGGTTGTCCCTGTCTGAAGGGAACAAGTTTCGATTCTCACAGTTAAGTAAGCGGTTTTTTTTTGGTCAGTAAAATTAGTACATTTAATTGGGCAATACAAACATATTTTTGAAGCACTAGCAGCATTGCTATGTGTGTTATGCTCTATATTATAGTGTTACTTAAAGTCTGTCTCTAGGGTCAGAGCTTGCTTTTGTAGGTCTTGCATAAGACAATGCGTGTGCTGCCTCTTGCGAGACCTTTAGTTACCTTATAGTGTGCTTAGAGTCTGCCCTTTGCTGACTATTGCTGGCTTCATTGTCACTCTCATTTGATTGTGTCTTATTCCTCAGCATCCATAGGCTTTCCTTCCTCTTATTGTGTCCCTCCCCAGCAACATGGATGCATTACTGAGTCTTTACACTGCTCGCCTTTTCAGGCTCTACTTTTTTCTTTTGTAAAAGCATTCTTTGAGAGGGTGTGTTTTCCAGCTTTCTCCCTTCCGTACTACACCTCTCTCCATGTTCCGTCCCCATTCCTCTTGCGCCCAACTCTGTGGTCTGTGTGTTTGCCCCAGCACTTCCCACCCTCCTTTGCCTGGGTTAGTTCTGCAGCCCCTTCTGCCCACCCTCCATTCCATGTATTTTTGCCCCAGGCCTCCCGCCCATCATACATTCCCTGTATTCGTGCCTCAGCACCTTCCTCCCACCCTCCATTGCCTGTGTGCTTGGCCTAGCCCCTTCTGCCACCCTTTGTTGTCAGTGTGCTTACCTGTCCTCTCCTCCACCCGCAGCCTTTTCTCCCACAAAACTCCTTCTGTCTCTTTATGTCTGTGTTGCCTCGTTCCCCAACCCACACCCGTGAGGGCCTGGGTTGGGGGATGAGACATCACTGAGAGAATGGGTTGGGGAGGCAAAACAACACAGGGGGAGGGAAGGCATTTTAAAAGGACCGACAAGAGGGGATAAGGGAGCACATGGCTAAAAATAATTTTAAAAGTGCTGTGATGCAGCTTTTTTTTTAATTAATAAAAAAACATCATAGCATTTTTTTTTACTATTATTTGTATCAGTGCTGCACGGCATGGCTGCATATCATTGCCTTAGCGAATAGCTCTCGTTGGCGAGATCTACTGACTTTGCCACTGCTTTTTGTGTTTGTAATGAAGTGGGAACACAGTGCCGTTCTAGAGCATGTTTTTTTTAGAGCCCAGAGGCGAAATCACATTTTACTATTTGGGTGCTCCTATTCCCCGAGCAGCAAGGCCATGTTCATTCCATTTGTCTAGCACCCTCTTATTGCCTACGGTGGCCTTAATGTAGTGTCAGATCTAATGCTGGGCAAATCTGTGAAACTAACTGCGCAAACTGGCGATGTAAGACGCTCTGGCGCTCAAGAGGATAAGGGATGAGGCCTGCATAAAGCAGCAGACCCTGATCCCGACCTTTTGCAACATTGGTCATAGTGATGGCGTGGTATAGCAAAGGACGTGTTAAAAAGCTTGAAAGCTAGTCACTCTGTGGCCCATGGTCAGCCACATGGAGTTAGGAATTCCACCTATGGTATGTATTAGCATATGCAGGCAATATGTACCCTTTTCACACGGCATGAGCAAACTAGATGCTCCTTTCTAAACGTGCTAAAAATGCGTGCAGTTTACCCCAAATATATAATTCTTGTTAAACTCTTCGGTGGGAAAAATATTCCTCGCAGAGTGTGAGGGACACCCTCCATAAGCTATATGTCTGTTCTGTTGCAATTAATTTCCCTCAAAATTGGCCATGAAATCAGAACACCGCAAATGACTTCTTTTATCTGCATTCTTTACAGTGCCCAACCAAGTGGTCAGAAAAGAGAAGGCATTTGTACAACTTCACAGGCCGTTAATTGACACTAAAAGACATCTTTCTTACAGTAAGATATTTTTGAGTAACAAGAATTACCACGGATTGCAAAATTCTATAGTAATGAGTCGACTTTACATAAACGTTAGAAAGGTGATTTCAAGCAATGCGAGCCAGTTCGGGTGAGCAAACTCCCAGCACGTTGGTACCAAAGCTCAAAGAAAAGTGGTGTCTGTGATGGGAAATATCAGCCCGAACGCAAGATCACCTCTCCTAAGGTAAGACCATGCAAAGCGGTGTGAGGCAAAATATGACCACTATTCGTGAATCCTGACAAATCCCCAAAGAAAACATGCGGCCGGTGACGCCTTCCCATCTCTGTCCAGTGGGCCACCGTTGCCCTTCGCTGCTGATTGGCTGAGCCAACCTACTTCCTGAATCTAGATAGCAGGGACCCCCTTAGAGGGAGGCTGAAGACTCCAGGCCACACCTGCAGGTCATGTCTCATCCGACGCAGACATGCACAGCCCTCGCCAAAGGACGTGGCAGACTGAAGTCTGTACTAATCCTTATTACGGATGGAAAAGAAACAAATGGACAACATGAACAGGCGCTCATTGTCAAGTTGCTTTCAGACTTCTGCCAGCAGAAAGCCCTCGCTTGTGGTGCTCTTCTCTGAAGGGAGAGCCCTCCTAAAAACAAAGCATGGATCCGTCTGCACCAAGGGGTGCGTGAACGGACATGAAGTGTTGACGACAGAGCTCTCGGTCGCACCGTTCACCAGAGATTTTGAGGGACTGGCTAGAGACGGCCCTAAATCGTTTTGAAGGGGCGGGGGGGGAGTTGCCAGTTTCATTTTTTCCATCTTCTGTAAGCTAATGAGGGTGAAGCGTGAGCCATAGGCAACGAGGCCACGAAATTAGCTGTGACAGGGAGCTTGATCATAATTATCTTAACGAGGATAGGGTTAATTACAGTGGAAACTTAGACTTCCTTCTCCTCGGCTCAGGCCGAGTGGAATTGGTTGTGATGTTTTGTCATTTTGATGTGACTTTGTGAAGTGCGATGGAAAGTCTCCCGGGCAGCGCTCGGGCTCAGGGGCAGGGGAGGCGGAGCCAGCCGAGTGCGAAGGTAACTGAGACGGGACCTGTGGGTGAGATGTCATTAAAGTAAGGACTGGGGCCGAGGCAGCGCTAGGCGGCGCGCGGCCGGGTCTGCGATGCTTATGGTTCAGGAACAATCAATGCAAAGTAGCAGCGCGTGGCCGCTAGGACTGGGTCGCCATTTTACTGACTCAAATGTGGAACCACAGAGCTATCCTTTGTAAAAGACATATTTTACAAGTTCAGACCTCTGACAACAGAGCTGTCATCCAGGTTTACCACTGAGTAGTTGACTTACTAAGAAAAGTATTAATAAGTGCAGGGGCCCAACATTGAACTTAAGAGCGCACCACAGGCGCTGTTGGATGGCCGTGTTTTCCAATAGCATGGTATATAGTTACAACGCGCCTCATCTTCAGTTCTCCTGAAACCTCTTTCTTCCACCACCCGACACTTCCGGTCTCGAACTCGTCTTTCCCGCGCTCTTTTATCATTGCTTTCTGCTATTTCTGCTGTCCTATCTTGTTCACTCTACTTATTACGCGCGCCCTTGCATGTTTTTCTTTTGCCATGGGTCAAAGTATGATAAATCTGTTGATGTTGAAAAGGTGTCCTAAAATTCGGCCCGGTGCTGCTCACCACTGGCAGGCACACTAATACTGGGCTACGCACGAGCGGATTTCGAGGGACAGAGCTTTTCCCTAGGTTGAAGTCTTGCCATCAGAGCAAAGATGACGGAGTGTAGAGTGTTTCACCAAACTATAAATAGCTAATATGTTTAGGTAATTTACAGGATTGTTATTTTTCAGGTAGTACTGATCATAGACCTAGGGAGCTCACACCTGACAGTATTTTTAAGTATTAAGTATTGCGGGTCTTTAACACCAAAGCTATCACTAAGGCGAGACAAATCTTACTGACCCGGTTCTAGATCCAGAGTGTGTTCTTCATCCTGATCAGCAGTGGTCTGCATCCACTGGATGACAGGACTGCACCCTTTATTTGCTGGGCACTAGGATTGGCCACGAGGGAGCATATGAGCTGCTTACTTACAAGGTATAGTAAGGTTGTACAGGCTTCATGGTCAGCTGCCATCAAAGAGTTGCCAGAGACTGACGCCCTGGTAGACAACTTAAGGGATGAAGGTTTGTGTAGAAGAGAGAGGTGACCCATCTCTAACTCCATGACTTGGCTTTTCGCAGCTAATTTCCTTTTTTTTTTTTTTTTTTTAAAGCGCCGCACCAGTCATTGAGGAATATGATACAATATTAACTGATCACACATGCCCTGCGGATTCACACCGAGGTGTCTCTCCAGCCTTCGGAACAGGTTACCGTCTGGAGATGCGCGTGACAAGCCGAGGCAATGGCAGATAATTCCACTGGTTAGACTCCCAACAGCTGCACACCTACATTTCTTTTAATTGTCTCCCCTCCCTCCCTCTGCCTCGTCCCTTGGCTACGAATTTAGCTGATTAAATCATCAAGTGCTCACCAAGCTGATGACATGAAAACAACAATTAATAAGCAGCCCCCTGTGTAACTCGACTGGCTTTTAAGCGAGCTGCTAATAACAATACAGGGCTCACGAGCAAGAACATGATCTCAGAAACAGACAGGTGCAGCCTGATTCACGCCCAGTTTTGCCTGCTAGTCTCCGGGGCATGTCCTGCCTGTGCAGAGTGAGACTTGGGAGTTAAAGGCCTTTTCCAAACAGGCACTACCCTCTCTGGTCCCAGTGCGCGCGGCTACAGCGTGAGGCTTGTCAGCTTTGTCACGCACGTTCCCCGGGAGGCGCAGGTGGCCTGCACTTTGCTGCCTGTTAAGTCTGTTGTCTGTGGAAGGCTTTGCTCCCAACGCGCGAGGTGCAGTGTTAGATTCCCATAACACGGGTTTGCAAGACATGCTTGTTCGTAGTGTGACCCTGAAACCCTGTATCCGCCGTAGAGCTGTGAAAACACATGACGGCTCGCACGAGTTAGGCAAGGGGAGCCGCTGCGAAGCAAGGGTGTGACGGGCCCTAGTGCAAGCAAGGAAAATAGGCCACCTTGACCACTGGTGGGCGTAAAATGCAACAATAATGAGGGTTCAGTGGGCCCCTGAAGTCTGTGGGCCATGATGAGACTGCACCTCTTGCACTATTGATAGCAACGCCCCTAAAGGGGAGAGGATAAAATTGAAAAGACTCATATACATAGAAAAATGCCTTGCCTAGTTGAAATGAGAACACCCTCAGTGTCAATCCAGTTCATAATAAAACAAGCATTTGTAATTAAATGGATCTCGTGTTTGTTCGAGCTAGAGCTATTAGCGTTGTAAATTCCGTGAGCGCGAGAAGTTATTGGCTCCCTGCATGAACGTCTAGAAAGGATCGCGGCTGGGGTGAAAGGCAAACCAAAACCGGAGGAGGGGGACATCACACACTTCAACAGAAGGAAGCGTGGCATAGTGTGATAGCCAAAAAAAATGTTCACTTAGTGAAATCGCTTGGGATGGACTCAGCACACAAAGGAGGGGCATTTCACAAAATCACCAATAAAAATGAAGCATTTAAGATAAGCACAAAAAAGAATGAATAGTGGTAGTGGGCATGGTTAAAAGCCCATAGATGGATTTAAACATGCCAGAACGCTTACACTAAAAAGTGAAGTGACCCTAAGTTTTTTATTTATTACCCTAAAAGCCCTGTGCATTTGCTACCAACAACAAAGGATCCCTCTTCTCAAATCTTCCTAATCTTTCTCTCTTCTTGTCTACCTCACTTTTGCAGGTTCTTTTCATCCCCGATTTCTTTCTTTGTCACATTTTTGTCACCCCCTCTTTTCTCTCTTGCTCTGGGCCAAAGTATCTTGAAAAAATATAATTCCTGATACCCAAAAATGAGTGCCCACCACATGCAGCCATTAGCACAAATCTAGCACCGAGTCAGACACATTAATATGCACAGATTTTTTTAGACACTGCCTCGCTGTCACTTACGTCATGATATGTCCTAATATGTAGCAATATTTTTTGATCAGTAAATGAGACTACATTTTTGCATATTATTTTAGCACGTGTTTGGCTTAACTTAAAGGTGATCCAGTTATAGTATGTGATGTGATAATTAACTTTAAGCTAACTGCATGTACTAAGAAAAACAAAAGCATCTGGGCATTTGCTCTTTCTTGTTCCATTTTATTTTAGACCTTGAGCTATTACTTTTGATCAGATTACTTGTATTCTTGAAGGGCTATTATTATTAGCCCTGTTCTGCAGTTGCTCAGTATTTTCACCTGTTCCGAGGGCATACGGTGCACTACTGTCAAATTCATTCATAGTCCCTGTCATACAGACTTCCTGTGCTGGCTCCACGATTTAACCTTGCTTTTGTTTGTTTGTAATTGTTTTAGAATTCATTGCTGCTTCATGCAGTTAGTATGATCTTCTTGTTCGTACATGGGGTTAAACAACCATAAAACATATGTAAAGGAACCACTGCTTCAAATACACCAGTACAAGCCATAGCTTTTTGACCCCTGTTTCAGCTCAGACGATCATGTTTGTGCGATGGAGTTTACGTATGACATTGACCCAGTGTGTGGTTTTCAGTCTGGCGGGTCACTTCATATGTGCTCTTTTTAGGTTTCGCTTGCGCGCATGCTTGCAAAATCTTTTGTTGGTAAAAAGAAAAAACTTAAATGTGGCTTGGAACCAGCCCTTTACTTACCTGAACTTACCAATGGCTTACTCCAACGTAACTCTAATTTACCTGCTTCGGATTGGCCAGCACATCATCTTCACGTCACTTCGTGTCGTCGTCTTCTTCGCTGATCTTGCTATTAAATAGCCTATGGACCTAGTACTCCTTCCGGCAGTGCTTAATTTGTAATTAAAAAGGTGCTGGTGCCCAAAGCCCTCCTCAAACACGCTGCTGCTGTAATTAAATGTGTGAACACGGAATACCGAGGCAGCCTAATCCTGAAGCCATCTCGGGCCTCTTTAATCCATATAAAGCCACTCCAGGTCACTCTTGCAGCTTTCTGCTTTCTCCCATTGTGATGCATTTTCGTTTTTCTCTTCCTCTGTCTTTCCCATATGTGTCTTTTGTTCGCAGCAAATGCTTGAGGTAGAAGAATAAGCCCGGCCCTTAAAAATAAGTGCCGGTGCTCAGCACCGGAAAAAACAAGCACAAATTAAGCACTGCATTCCGGTCACTTCCTATTCAAAACTGGCCTCTGTCCTTCCCACTGGCTGCAACACTGAATGTACTTATTATTTTTTTCTTGCGTGCCATCTTCTTTCTTCGTTGCTGTCTTCATTTTTTCTTCCTGCATGCTGTCTTCTTACTTTGCTGACATGTTCTTTCTTCAATGGCCTCTTCTCTGTCTTCTTTCTTCGTTGCCGTCAGTCTTCTTTTTTCTTTCTGCAAACCATCCTCTGTCTTCGCTGTCTTCTATACCACTTGGTGTCTTCTGTCTTCTCACGTCTGCACTCCTCTCTCTTCTTCTGTCTTCTCTCCTCCTGTGTCTTCTCTCTTCCTCTGTCTTCTCTCTTCTTCAGTCTTCACTCTACTTCGGTCTTCTCTTTACTTCTGTCTTCTCTCTTCTTCTGTCTTCTTTCTACTTCCTTCTTCTCTCTACTTCCTTCTTCCCTCTTTTTCCATCTTCTGTCTTCATCCTTCTTCTGTCTTCTGCTGTCTTGTGTCTTCCTCTGTGCTCTGTCGTCTTCCTCTGTGTTCTGGCGTCTTCTTACGTCTTTCCTGCATTCCAGCACGTTTTACCTTTGGCTTTTTTTTCTATATAATTGGCTTACACATATTAGAAACATTTTATAATAATGTTTGATTTTAATTTAATAAAACAAACATTATTATAACATAATATAACATCTTTCAAATATTTGTAAGCCATTTACATAGAAAAAAGACATCCGCTACACCTATTGGCTGTACCAATGCATGTTTCCAAGTGTGACTACTATAAGCTGTAGACGCCTGACAGTGATTGCAGCAACACCATTCATAATAGCAAAGCCAGCCTTTTCACCTGTCCATATGAGGGAGTGTTGCCTACGGGTCCCCTCCCATCTTTTTAGGTTGAAGCCTACCAGATAGCAGAGCAGTCCGGTTTGCTAACAACATCTGAGGGGCATTCGGAAAACTTCCATGGGAATGCATTCCACTTACTGCTTACCATTGGCTTTGTGGTTTGTATCTAACATTTGTTTGCTTTCTATTTGATTACGTTGTTTATTTTAGGCTGTCCTACTTTATTTTGTCCATACCCTTGCCCAAACTCTGTTTACTGTATTCTTCCACTAGTGCTGTATTTCTGTAAACAGGCCTTAAAATCTTGTTCTTGTCTCATCACATTTGCTGTGCATTCGAAGACAGAGGTCTTATGTCAGGCTCTGTCTTCCAAGGAGCTTGATGGTTACTTTTCTTTCTCTGTCTTAAAAGGGAGAGGATTTATGTGACAATCCTGCTGCGTACCCAGGCGAGACAGAAAGGCTGTAGGATGCCATTTTTTTCTAGCTGGCTACTCAGGAAGTGTGCAGTACGGTGTTATTTTTATTTCTAGCACAAAATAAAAATTAAGTGTCGGTAAATGAAGTGTGCAGATATTTCAGAATATGGAAAACACAAATTAAGCACATTTTTTGATAATTTTGAAATGTGGAAACAAATATTTTAATATTACCAGAACAAATCAATACACCAGGTGATGACAGTTCCACACAGTATCGTTTGTGCGCTGTATATTTTATTAGTAAAATTGTATATCTGTGAAAAATGTAATAGTCATTTTAATTGAAGATGTGTTGTCTGTAATGGCAGTGTGCTGTCACACCACGCATACTCTACTCTACCCCACTTTACCCCACTCTACTCTGCACCACTTCACAACACTGCACTTACTCCATACTATGAAGCTTCTGGCACGCCACTTTACATTGCGTCACTTCCCTATACTCTGCACAGCTCCCCTCAACTACTCTATATGCATGTTATGACACTATACTCCATGCCACTATTCTACTCCATTTCACTATACTCTGAAACTATCTATGCCACTGTATTCCATCCTGCCCCACTCCACTCGGTGCCACTCCACTCTACACCACTGCAGTCTACCCTGCGCCACCCCTCTCCACCCCACCACAATTTATGCCACTCTGCACTGCTGCACTCTATGCCAATGCACTCTACACCTCTTTACTCAAACTCAGTACACTCTATGCCAATCTACTCTGCACCACTGAACTGTGCACTTCCATTCTCTACTGTGCAACACTCTAATCTTTACTACCGCACTCTACACCGCTCAACTCAACACCATTTCGCTGTGTGCCACTCTTCACCACTCTACTCCGTGCCAATTTAACCCACTCTACTGTGCACCACTGCACTCTTCACTACTGCACTCTCCTACTCTACTCTATGCAACTCTACTCTGTGCCACTCTAATGCACCCCTGCCACTGCAGTCTGTGCCACTAGACTCTAAGCCACTTTACTCTGTATCACTCCACTCTACACCACTCTACTCTGCATCACTCCACTCTGTGCCAATGTGATGTACTCCACAGGATTGCACTCTATGCCCATAGACTCTAAACCTCTCTACTCTGCATCACTCAGCTCTATGCCACTCTAATGAAGTCTACGCTACTAGACTCTACACTACTCTACTCTGCATCACTCCACTCTATCTCAATCCAATGCACTCTACGTTGATGCACTATATGCCACTAGACTATACACCATTCTACTCTGCATCACTCCACTCTACGCCAATGTAATGCACTCTACAACATTGCACTCTATGCCCATAGACTCTACACCTCTCTACTCTGCATCACTCAGCTCTATGCCACTCTAATGAACTCTACGCTACTAGACTCTACACTACTCTACTCTGCATCACTCCACTCTATCTCAATCTAATGCACTCTACGTCAATGCACTCTATGCTACTAGACTATACACCATTTTACTCTGCATCACTCCACTCTAAGCCACTCTAATGCACTCTGCACCAATGTTCTCCACATCACTGCACGCTACACCAATCTACTATATGCCACTGCACTCTACACCTCTGCACTCTACCCTGCACCATTCCACTTTACTCTGAAACAATTACTGTACTCCGCTGCACTCTATGCCACTCTACTCTGTGCCTCTCCACTCTACGCCATTGCACTCTGCACCACTCTACGTCACTTTACTCAAAGCCAATGCACTCCACACAATCTACTCTGCACCTCTGTACTTAATGCCACTTCACTATAGTACACTGTATGACATTCCATTTGATGACACTCCACTTCACTATACTCCACTCTATTATGTTCTACTCCATTAAACTCTACTCTGCTCCATGCCACTCTGTGACACAACTCCACTATATGTTTTATGCAGCTCCCTCTAGGCCACTCCATGCCACTATACTCCACTCCATTCTATGACACATTACTCCACTCCACTGCGCAACTCCAGTCTTTGATGCTCCACTCTGACACACTATGCCACTCCACTCTAAATCACTAAACTCTAAATCACTCTGCTTCATTCGACTCTCCTACACTCCACTCTACAGCAATCTACTCCACTCTCACTCTACTCTACCACACTCTACGCAACACCTTCTTTCCCACCCCACTCTGCCTTACACCACTCCATGACACTCTGTGCCACTCCATTCTACAACACTCGAATTCACTCTGACATGCTACTCCGCTCAACTCTACTCCATTCAATGCCTTCCACTCTGAAACTCTACTCTTCAATGACATACCATGATACTCTATGCCACGCCAATCAAAACCACACCACTCCACTTTCATTTACCCCACTAACTTTTAGCCATTCTGAACAGAAGCCATGTTGGTGTACAACATGGCTAAATATATTGGCAAACCCAACAGCTTTTGCATAGGCGAGATCTATTGGCTTTGCCAATACTTTTTTTTTTTTATGTGGTCTGACAGTCACCCACAACCAGTTTCTTCCCCCATCCATCTGGGACATGGGTGTCATGTGTGTATCATTTATCATGTACAGGGGATGCAAATATACATCATGTAGGACAGAGGTGGACACATCCACATTGGTTATTTTTGAACTTGCTATATTCAAGTGGCATTTAAGAAGGAGGGTTGGAGGGAGTGCATGACCATCAGGTATGAGTTAGTAGACTCCTTGGGTTATATTAGGGATCATGTGTAGTGAGTCAGTCTAAGAAGTGTTAGAGGGAGGCAACAATGGACCCTTTTGAAGCTAGGGAGTTTCCCCCTGTTCTTTCCTGACCTTTTGTTCTCTGAAAGGTCTATTACCTGCAGTTTAATTAAGTGGAGCTGATAGGAGAGGCTACCAGGACTCTGGTTCGAGAAATGATCCACTACTAAAGATGGATTTAGGGGCTGTCCTTGCAAGAGGGGGGCACTGCTGCGAAGTAGATGGGCTTTGTAGTAGCCGAGGCGGATTGATGAGAAGAGCCACATCAATAAAGGAACCAACAGCCAAATGTAAGTAGTCTCCAGACATGGCACCTAGCTGTTCGAGTGGTGAGTTTTGTGTCTGTGACCAAAGAAGAATCGTAACCTGTAAGATTCACCAAAGAGGAAGCACTGCAACCTCATCACCACATCTGAGACTGGTGCTGGCGGTGTCTCCGCTCACCTGAAGAGATCTGCTGGTGCTGTAACCAACATCCACACAACAGCTGTTGGAACCCAGGCGAGATTCCTGCTTGCTTCACTCAGGGGGCCATGTGGTGCAAACCCCATGGCCAGAAAGGACAAGTTACAAGACTATAACACCACATGCACTGCATGCACTATGATCTGACTGACAACCAAAGGTACTCCATGCGGCATAAGAACCATAGGAGGCCAAAACAAAGTCTAGATTGCCAGAAATGGAGGGCAGTTAAAATGGACAGCAGACCCAGCAGGTTGCCCTCTGAAATTTCCTAGACTTCCCAGGGTAGCCAGAGACTAAATTGGGAAGTGGCACATTAAACTTTTTTTAAATAATATTTAATGCGGTGTCTCAAATGAGTGAGTCTCCACCGTTACATTCTGCTATAATCACAGCAGGGTGATTAGAGTTACTTTGTTGCATTTCTGTAGGCTCTCTGGACCGATTATGTAAAATATTACACTGTGATACCGTTGTTAACTTGTATTGGCCGGTTTGTTGGGTTATGATTTTCTCAGCTTCTCCTTGAGTAAGCCTTGGACTGCTCAACTTCATTACCCTTATGCTCTTGTACTGAAAGGCAGTGGTGTAACAAAGGCCCCCACATCCCGCCACGGTGCCGGGGGGAACCCAAGCTCCACTGGGCTGCCTCAGCACCTGCACACTGTGCACACCCGGCAGGCGACCCCTCCCCCACCAGGTACTTTGCAGGGTACCCCCTCAAGTTTCCTTATGCCAATGCTGAAAGGGGGGGGGGTTGTACTTTGTGCTCTGTGTTGGGTCCAATAGTAAGGATCCAACTTAGAACTCCAGTGGTAAACGCTCTGATTGACACATGGTTGGCCCAGTAATCTCTGTTTGCCCTACCACACATCAAAACTTTCCCACATTAGCCCATCTTAGTTGTCTGCTGTTCTGAGCAGTATGCAGTCTTCCTTCAAGCACCCATTTCCCCCGAGCCATAGCTGTCATTTAATAGGCAATGATTTAATTATTTGACTCACTGAAACCAGTTTTATCTCTGAATAGGAAATGGCTGGAGGGGTTGTTTCCACCAATCAAACATTTTTTTTGAAGAGAGGATGTTTTTTTCTACATATCACCCTTAACACCCATGGTGCTCTTGACTAGCTGTTGGGTTAAATGGTAGCACCTCAAAGACGTTGACTATTTTATGGTTTATTGTCCCAGGTTATGAACTAAGTTTGAATAGGTAATGATTTGGTGCCTCTCTTCTTCACAACAGTTGTTTGAAGTTTGAGTATTTGTCTACCCTTTCTTGAAAAAGGATGGCATGCTAGTCTCTCTTAAGTCACGTGCTACCTCTGAATAGGAAATGCCTCTTTGGCTGGTTGCCCTCGTCCGTGTTTTGCCTATGATTGAGTGAATGTTGGACAGCCTGTCAAGCCATTTGATATCCTTGAATAACCTATAGTTGACGTGTCACTCTCCCCATGTTATGTGATATGCGTAACTCTTTCTCATTTATTTTCTTTAGGGATTTTGCATAACACACCGCTAATCACATTGCCCCTCTGTTTGTATCTCACAGTTGGACAGACCAGAAAGCTCCACAGAGATCTTAGAAACATGGCCTACAATAGATGCATTTCGATGGTGAAAGGCATCCTAGACTAGCTTGCCTCCTGAATCTTAATCATAATTGTCCCCTCTCAGAGGTGAGACATTTTTTTGATGTACTAAGGAGGGGTTGTCATAAGGTGGTATCAGGGCTTGTCCCTCGCATTGCACATGATGCCTTTGAATGGGCAATAATTGCAGTGTTGATCACCCCCATACAAAACGCCATGTTGAAGTGGAGGGTTGAAGTGGTTGACTCCCTTATTCTATATATTAACCTCCGGCAGGTTAGGGTGGGTCCCATGAACTGTGTTCTGTGTTTGCTGTGTGCAGGTGAAGACTTGGAAAGAATGCAGCTCTGTAGACTACTGTTATGAAACCACCTCACCACTGTTCTGTGTTGGGCGGGCTCACCAGAGCAGCAGAAACCACGTGTTCCACTCGCAACGCGGCCACGACCCTCAGCCACGCGAAAGTACCAATCCTTACACCTGCTGGTACTAAGCACGAGCACAGTAGAGTGTTATTGTTACCAAAAGGTTTTTTTATTAAGGCGTCAGATTACAGTATGCAAATCCATCGTCCAAGTTTTTCTGGCAATAGCTGTAACCCGGGGCCACCGAAATATTATTCCAGAAACTTTTGTCGCATACCGATGACTCCACGTGTCAACCGAATTTCAAACTATGATGTCATCAGTTGCACTCAAGTCGAGATGCGCCGTTTTACAAATAATTTTGAGCTGAAAATTGGATTTCTAAGCTTGCGCGAGGGAAGCAAATGAAACCTGTCAGAGACTCATCGTCTAATTGCATTTATACAGAATAAAAGACAGCAGAGGGAAGAGCCGGGCTGAAGTGGAGCTGACATTACATCCTCTATTGAGATGTCAGCAGCGCTGTAATTAAGCGGTGACACTTGCATGCTGCCCTCCTCGGGGACAGTCGCGGTGCCATGCCAAACGTGCAAGGATGGTACGCATGTTAACCCCATTGCCCTCTGCGTGCATTCCCCAACCCGTGATCTCTCAATCCCCACTGCAGCAGCAGAGAGCAGTGCCACGGAATACCGAAGGCAGAGGTCTGTGATTGAGGGAGGGGGGTGGGGGGATATTCCTCGGCATGCTAAATAGACGTAACACAAGCGGCATAGTGGTGCTATTCCAGAGCCAAAGCATGTGCCGAACTACATGCCTGTAACAGCATTTAGCTGAAATAAACATGCCCAAATACAGTATATGCATAAAGTAATACATTTGATGCACGGTTGTTAAACTCGGGTTTTGATTAACATGCAGACTTTCAAGTGCAGGCAGCAATGAGATGACCTAGGCTGACTATTCACATGATTTGACACCATCCCGTAGGTATTTTTTTAGCTTCTGGTAGTACTTTTCCTGTTTAGACCAGTTTGCACACCCATCAAAATTATTGCTCTCGTGCTAGATCATAATTTTAAACTGCTTTGTGGGATCCGGGTACACCATTAGTTTCATCCCTGAGCTCTTAGTCCGCTCTCAACATCAGAATGGAATTCAAGCAGTTCTCGGCTGTACCTTTTTTAAAATATATGCACTGAACGCTTCACGGGGGAAGGGGGGGAGGTAGCTGCCCATTCCTTCTGACTGAAAACATTAAAACTAACTGCTGTATTTTCATACGATATACCTGATAATGTGTTAAATTCTACTCAGCATATTCACATAGGTTTATACTTTTTGTCAAGCCATTATATGCCTCTTCCCATGCCGATCTTGTGTGAGGACAGTCCTGCCTTCCAATCAGGGGTGTTTCAGAGACTCCCCATCACCAGGGGAAGGGCATCAGGCCACTTGAGATACATGGAAGCACACACTTTTTAATCAAGGATTTAGCCTCCTATTGGTCAGTTTGACAACATAACACACCTCTGGCCTGTAACTACAATTAAGTCTTTGGTCCACCTGCAGGGCCAGGTACAGCATATGTATAGCCTTATTATTCAAATGAGCTCCACGATCTGACTCCAAAGAAACAGACAAGCCAAAACGAGTGACCAAGTCCCTCAATAATAGCTTGGCTAGAGTGAGACTCTTATTTTTCCTTGTTGGGTATGCTTCCACCCAATGTGAAGCAATACACACTACAGTTAGGGCCTACGGGCTCCTCAACAAAATCAAGCAGCATACGATTGAAAGGACCACCTGATCTCCCTGTATGACTCATTGTCACTGCAGTTCTTCTGCCTTTCTTCAACTGCTGACAAGTAACATAGATTATTGGCAATGAAACGGAACCGGGGATTGAAGCACTGTGTTTTAAACTGGTGTACCACTGCAGGCCTCCCTATCTGGGTTGGGCTGTATAAATGTCTACCAATGCCAGGCAATAGAGCTTCTAGCAGGACAGGTCTCCCGTCTATTGAAATCTAGATCTCATCTTGATTCTTCACATACCCATCTCTGATGCAAGCTTCCTGTTCACTTCCTGTGACTTCTTCCTGCAAACTCTTAAACTCTTCCTACTTATCATAAAAATGCTCATTAAATGGCTTGTAACAACACCAGTTTCAGAATTGTCTGAATAGTCTGTATTCAGTGTACAAGACCCAGGAGCACAGTATCTGGCTAGCTATTACATCCATTAGCAGTCACAAAATCAAATCCAGTCTTGGGTGCTGCACATTCTATAACCGCTGTTTCAGTGGACTACTCTAGAGCCTCAAACAGGTCCATAACACAATTTCTGTTTTGGATGTGGGAGCCAGAAGAAGTCACGAAACCCCTCTGGGACAACAACTGTCCAAAATTGTGGACCACTCCAAACCCGTATTGGCTATCAATATAGATGGTGACTCTTAAATTGTTAATGACACTACAGGCTCTAGTAAGAGCAATCAGTTCAGCCTTCAGTACAGAAGTTACATTGCACAAACAGGAAGCTTCAATTACACCTTCTTATGTGCATAGGCTGCTTTCAAAATCCCTCATTTATCTCTTAAACAAGAGCTGCCCACAAACAACATGCACTCGGGCCCTTCCAGAAGTGGGTCTCAAATATTGGGTCTTGGTTTGGTACAGAATTCTGTAACATTAAGACAAGCATGGTCAACCCCATTGTTATTGTAGTTGGTGACAAGCAAAGACAACACTGTAGCAGGGCTTAGGCTTCTTCATCTCCAAAGAATACTTTTATCTGGGACAAGAATAAGCTGTTCATATTTGGTGAGTCTAGTATGTGTCTTGTGCTGTGTTTGCATGCAGGTTAGCAAGATCTCAACAGAATGGGGAACTATTACCATCAGGGAATAGCCCATAACTATCCTGTCACAATGTTGAATGCTGACACCAACTGTGGCCACTGCCTTTAGGCAACACTGCAACCCTGCCGCTACTGGTTCAAGAGTGGTGGAGAATCAATAAACAGGGCATTTAGAATTGCCATAGGTCTGTGTAAGTACAGAGAGGTAGAAGTTATCCCTTTCACTGCAGTAACAAAATTAAATCTTTATTATAAGCTGGCTGGCATTCCTAGGCCGGGATGTGGCAGAGTCTTTCTCTCAGCTCGAGGACGGAACTTATACATTCATTGTCACAAGGTAGCGGATCAGACACACTGCTGAGTGTCGGACTCTATAGAGGCTTTGACACTAGGGACAAGTTTGAAATCCACTGACGATAGTAGCTCACCATTCCCTCACAATTTCAGATTTCTGTTCATGTTGTGATAGAGTTTATTTTCAATATGATAGACTTCCTTCTGACAGTATTGCAGTTTGATTGGAGGCACTTTTGTACATTATCCGCCAAATGGTTCAACAGGGAAATGGTGTCTTGTCTGCATGCATCTCATGTTGTTAATGTCACCAATAGGTCATTGATGTATTGAACTAGAGCTGAATTACATGGCAACTGCAAGGACTCCAGATTCATTTTCAATATCTGATTGTAGTTTGAGGGGCTTCATGTGTATCCTTGTGGAACTTGTCACCATGCCAGAACTTTATTTTGAAATTCGGAACACAAAGAGGAACTGACTGACCTCATGCAAGGGATTTGAAAAGAATGCTTTGCACAGATTAATGACTGTGAACCACTCAGCATTGCAAGATATTTAAAAGAGTATCATGGCAGGACTTGGTACCACAGGACAACATGAGACTACAACATAATTGACTATTCGCAGGTCCTGAACAATTCTCCACTATTTATTTGGTTTTTGCAAACCCATGATAGGTTAATGTTAGGGACTCACAAATATTTCTCATAAGATGCTTTGCCCTAACAGGGACTCAAATACCGGGGTAATTCCAGCCACTTCGTCTGGTGAGAGGTTGTGTTGGGGCATTCAGGGATACTCTATATTCTTCTTTATTGTTATTCTCACAAGATCAGCATATTTTTTAAGGCCAGTATAATCCCAGACTTCCTCCTTCACGGAGTCCTTTAAGTCAGGGCGTAAGACTTCTTTGACAAAACCGAGAATAGTCCAGTGGCTGACGTTTGTATTCTTAATTTCAAGTCTACATCCTCATTGTGTGTCTGGAGCTCCACACCACCCAGTGCACAATAGATCATGCAGTTTAATTTACAGATTAGATCCCTGTCCAATGGATTGACTAGACTAGATTTACATATCACAAACTTGTGGTTCTTTTCCAGGGGACCTATTTTCAGGGGGACTTTAGCAGAAACAGGATTCACAATCGGCTTATTAGAGATGCCTTCAAAAACTGACCACTCAAAGCTGTGGAGTGCAGTTGTGAGTGGTCAGTTCAGTGGATTGGGTAATAGTATTGTTGCATATTACATTGTGATTAGCTGAGAACTGCTGGTTATTTCAATTTTACCCTTATTGATTTAGCACTCTCTAATGTAATAGCCAATCCCAGAGCAGGACCCCACCAACAGACCTTTACCAGCTTGATTTTGCATGATGTAACTCCCAACACCTGAAAGCATCTCTCACTCAATGGTGAACAGCTTTGCAATTGCAAATTATCAATAAGATAACAGTAACTCTTGTCTGCCACTGCCACTAAAGAAAATTCAAAGTCACCAATTACTCTAGGGGAAGTATGGGGGATAAGGCCTTCTTGACGTTATTACACATATGAAGGGAAATCTCGACCAGCAGGAACTCACCCTGACGAGTGTGGCCTACTCTTGTGCACAAGTATTCAACCAAACACCAATCTTAGTTGTACATCCTCACAAGAGAACACCACGACGCTCAACAGCACACAATATAATACGCATAATCCTACTTATCCTCGAATTCACAGGATTTCGCATCTGCCTCAGGAATGCCAAAACATCGCCAGTTCTCCGATCTGGACCATGGAACCTCTGTACACAGAGTCAGCTGGGGCAGATTATAGGTCAAATCTAACTTTCTAAACCTCAGCAGGAACCATCCTCTGCTACCAATATTCTTTCATCGGGGGATGGGTTTCCACTGTGCAGATTATTGGTGCTTACTAAAGTACTAGCTGCTCTTAAGTAGATGGACCTTGATCCAAGGCTTATGTTTGGCATTAACAAATCAGCACCAGAGACTATTTAAAGCGTTCATATGCTAATTGAGTAAATTTCAGTTTCCCCGGAAGGGACAGTCCCTAATATGAAGCTAAGAAATTGAAAGAATGGGGGAAAGGAAGCAGAAGGTATCAGCAAGTAAAGCCTCTATTAGCATAATCAAATAAAGGTTTAGTCAGGTAAAAGAGAAAGAATTTGCTCAGAAGTCTAACTCTTTGAGCAGGAAAAAAAAAGTCGAGAGAGAGTGGAAAAAGGGCATCTGCTGTCAAGCAGGTGGAAAGGGCATTTCTATAAATCTAACTGGCTCAGCAGTGCACAATTCAACATAACATTTTCAGTGGTTTAAAACACTCCCCGCAGTTCCCAGAGAGAGGTAACCAATCAGGAGTATACATTGATGATACAGTTTTAGAGGTCTTCTTCCCAGGCATCGCGCAATGGAAGTTTTCCAGCTGCATGCCCTTTAAGAGATAGCTTGTAATACGATGATACATCGTGGTCAGCTTGTCCAATCTGCAGGTGTTGGAATTTTTTATTCACTCTCTATGAAACACCCTCTGATAAACTATTCTCAAATAAACTAAAACAACAGGTCAATTAATTAATTCAAACTACTGCAGCTTGGAGCTCGGCTCCTAAACTGAGAGAAAAGTGAGGCAGAATCACAGCAGCCAAAATGCACATTTTCGACGTTAGCGTGAGAGTTTAAATTGAGGCCCACATTAATAATGGCAAATTTCATGTGAACACACTACAATGTAAAATCCCATGTTATACATGAATATATGTCATGTAGTCAGTGCACAAATGTGTATAGATTAGTCGACCTGAAAATAGTGACAGAGCGTCAACATCAGACACAGGAGACCAATAAACCTCAAATACATTAGGCTTGGAGAAGCTGGAGAACATGTCAGTGGAAAATACATACCCACATAGTGAGAGTCAGAGCTTCCAGAACCAGGTAGATCAGTTGCTCTGCACTAGCCACATGTTACCAGCAATAGTAGTAGCTCTTCCAGGTAAATAGAGGTCCTACCATTTGCAGAAACGAGCTGTCTCTTACGATGACAGCGCTTATGCTTCAGTTCTAGCCTAGCCTATTTGTTCCTTCACCTTTGTTGTTTTCCTAACTCTGAATTCCTTCAGTTCTTTAGCCTTTATTTCCCTGCGACCAGAGGCAATCAGTGGTGTAGCTGGTGCAGTGTACCACGGCACAGAGGTGGGTGGGGACCTACTCTCCCCTGCTCCAGCCACAGTTATTTTAGAGGACTTACTCTTAATTTGTTTTTGAACGCAAAGCCTATGTGGACATGGATGTGTGTTTACTCCTGTGGAGTGTGGGTGTTGTACTTGGGTGCAGAGGATAAGGTAGAATTGGAAAAGAGATGGAGAAAATGGACGAAAGAAAAGAAGAGGGGGAAAAGGAAGCAGAGGAGGAGAGAAAAATGTGCAGATTTGGTAGGAGGGAATAATCATCTTAAAGACGAAGAAGAGCAAGGAGGCTGGAGAAGAGGAGGAGAAAGGAGACAGGAAGTAATGATGTGTGGGAGGGAAGAAATGAAGGAGATAAGGAGCAGAGAGAAGAGGTGAGGAGTGATACAGAGGAAAGGGTGGGGGGAGAGAATGAAACGGTAAGAGGGAGGAGTCAAAAAGATAAAGAGGAGACATGGAAACACAGTTAGGATGAGAAACTTGGATGCTGAACTGCAGGTTTCATCAGTGCAGCAAGTGTAGTGTCACCAAAGTATAGGCATGGGAGGGGTCCACTGTATCCCAATTAAGCCTGCCTTTGAATACCTTCCTGGGGGGAAAGCAGGTAAGGGGCCTGTTTTTCTGGCTTCCATTAGGGCCCATGACATAAAAGCTGTGCCACTGTCCATGACGTGCAAATATGTTTGTTAGTTTTGTCTCACTCCTTTCCAGTACTGCAGTGGTGCTACATATTTACTCTGCTTGCTTTTGAGTAGGACTCTAGATACGATTGGGGCTAGTTATAGCACACTCCACCAGGTAAATCTAGGTCCTATTGTTGAGATAACACTATTCATATCGCTTTTGTGTGTTGTTCCGTCACTAACCTAACCAAACCTAGTTTCTGCTCCAGGTGTTGATCATTTATGACTGTTTCTTCATCACATTCTTCACAGTTCAAACACCTCACTCTCACATTAGTCGTGATTGTAGCAAATTTATAATTTATTTACCCAGTAAATTGATTATTGTTCAGTTAACATAATTTAATATCATGCATATGGTCCAGGTTTTCCTTTCACTCAAACACTTTGTGTTTATAAAATTAAAAAATGAGTAAATATAAAAATGTTCTTTTAACACTGCCCGGATTCAGACACTCACCAGTGCTGCTTAACTTCTGACTAATTAACATAAATAAATATGTACAAAACCTTATATTTTTGACATATGGCAATGTTTCTAGAAGGAGATGTGACTCTCATCACTTCAGTACTTCACAAAGCAAAATTCTGTCACCCTTCTATTCCTATTTTGAATCCCACCCAGCACGGCCTCTATTCAGTTTTTCTGGCCACTTTTGTAATCTGTGCCTTAGTTCGGCTTCATTGTGTCTCAACAGAGCTGGTTCTTGCTCTTGGGTTTGTCGCTCTTGTTGCTGTTCTTCGTTTCTGTTCTTATACCTCTGAGTCTTGTGTGTCTCTTGTTACCAGTGTGTTTTTGAATCTCTCAGATTGGTGGTATACGGTATTTTCCTGGGTACTTGCGCGGTTACATGCCAGTTTATGGAAAGTCTGAGAGTTAAGGGCAAAACTAACCAACATAAAGTGCGCTTCTGTGGAGGCAGTGTTACATTTACCAAACTCCGAGAGGGCACTCACCTGTCTTGTAACATGTAAGGTGTGTGATGGAAGTCCTGTATGTGACTCCTGCTGTGCACCTCCTCTGTGAAGCACAGTGACTGCATTATTAGGAATATTTAGGTATTTGTTGAATCTTAAATAACAAGCATGGGCAAAAGCCAATAGGCCGGGACTTTGCAAGATTAGAATGTTTTTATTTATTTATACTTTGCAAACATATGCAATGTGCAAAAAATGTCGCCAACCTGTATAAAATCAAGCAGTGGTCCAGTAGCCCAGACACCCTAGCGTTGCACTTAAATAAACTACTTTTCAGGCAACTTTGTACCTATAATCTGAGAAAAATCCTATCACTCACAATGCCAGACAGACAGTGTATGAACTGGCCTGGCGCACTGCCTTATTCCATATGCTGTGGTGGGTGGAAGTAGAATGTGAATAATCCTTAAACCAGTCAATAGATGACATGGACTGACCAAAACCTCCTGTGCGTATGTTTGAATATAAATGACTCTTCAAGAAGTCCACTAGGCCCTAGATTCGGCTAGACTCACACCTTCTCAGCTCCAGGATACCCTTCCCCTGTGAAAGTGCACGCTACAAATCTGCATAACATGTCTGTATATAAATACACATATATTATTTTTTCCTTACTTATTATCACATTCTTCCATTCAAGTCCATCTCTGGGAGATTATGCCTAGCAAAAGAACCCTAACCATTGCCTTTGTTTCATTAGCAGTTTATGTATTACAAGAAGTCCTTAAAATGCTGTTTATAAAATATTTTCCATAGTTGAAACAAAGTAAAAAACTTAATAAGGAAGACACAAGTTTTTGTAGCTTTTTCTTCAGCTGCAATGTGACTAGGTTTCTCTGTGCGAATTGACCTAACACTGTAATCATTTGGCATATTTCCCACTATATTGGTTGTCTCTGGTTATACACAGGTAAAGCTACCACAACAACTCTCTTGGGCACAACCCTTTTCTGAACTTTTACATTTGTTTTTTCTAATTTTTGCTTTGAGCTGTGCTCTCAGAGCAGCGTTACAGTTAATGCCAAATTACCCCTTTTAACACTTTTATAACATGACTGCTTTACATTGCAGCACCTGTACACCGTATGCAAATAGTAAGGCCTAGCTTCAAAGCATCCAATACGATACTTGTTGAAAAAGAACTATTAGTTGTGATGCAGTGAATCTTCCCAAAATATTTGCAATTGGTCCTCCTGAGTTGGAGGATTATAAACAAGCATTTTCAATGCAACGGGTCTCGCATTTGTTCGAGTTAGAGCTATTAGCGTTGTAAAGCAAAAAAAAGCAGCGCGACTGCGCTATGTAAAATGCAGCGCGATCGCACTGCGTGTAAAATAAACTGATAAAGTAGTCCGGACTCCAGGCTGAAAACATCGAGCCTCGTATGTTTTTGGTACTTTACCGGTGCTGTGTAGGTGGGCTAAACACCAGAAAAGGCATGACGTATGCATGCCTTTCACAAATGAAAGCAAGCTGATTTTAAAAGGCAAGCCCACAAACCAATGTAATGGACTGACGTGGCATGGGCGTGGTTTCAAGCCCAAAGTGAGATTACAGAATAGATGGAGCACTTTGTGCTCGCCCATAAAAATGAGTTGAATGCAGGTAACCACGGATAAAGGCCATGGGAACAATTAACTCTAGAGGTAGGAAAATGACTATGCCGTATTCGAGTTGGTGGGTTTTCATGTGTTTTAAACACACAAAAAGTTGAGTGAATGGTGTGTGTGCCCATGTATGCATAATGTATTCTTCAAAGATTATAATCTTGGTAGATCGGAATAAACCTTTCATCTGTAGACACAGGATTTAGTGACAACCATTGAATGTTGCTATCACAACATTTATTATTAAAGCACTGGTGTCAAGTTTATGATGGGAGAGGGAAATAAGAAAGGCATGGGGAGGAGAACAAAGTTGAAGAGATCCAGAGCACGTGAGCGCCTGAGCAAACTGACAGACCTAAGACCACTCAGTGTGGTCAGGCCTCATCATGAACATTTTCTAAAGGCAGATGAATTCAAAGAGAGTTTGATGAGGGACAAATAAATGAGGGAATGTTAGTAGGTTTTTGAGGAGGCACAGCTTGAAGAAGAAAGAGGGATAGGGATTCTGGAGAGGAATAAGGGAGACTAAATACTACAGAGGCCAGTTGAGTCCCCATAAATGGACACTAAACAACAAAGGGAAGCCATGGGCACTTACTAAGTGAAGGATAGTCCTGCATCATACCTTTCCAGGCTACCTAAACTCCATCTCTTTACCCATCAATGAGAACCATTTGATAGCCATGATAGGGAAAAAAGGGTCTAAGGGCAGCTTGGCGCACTGTGCTTTTAAAACATGCAAAGCTTTTATTCATGGGCGCATTACTTTTAGAAATTCACACAAGTGGGGAGTAAGCAGGAGCGGCTCAAGGGAAGGTGAAGGGGGTGATGTGTGGAAGGAATTAAAATAAAATAAAAAATAAAATAAAAAAAAACACTTACCCCCTTACCTCTACTCTGCGTGCCTCTCCCCTCTTGTTTCTCCTTCTCCTCGCTGCAGGCACAGGCTCCCATCCTGCCCTGCGGCAAGTCCTGACGCTGCTCGAAGCAGCATCAGGATTGGCTGGGAGGATTGGCAGGGAGTGCTCAGCCAGGATGCTCCCAGACAGCCTAGGAGCCTATGCAGGAGAGCCTACAGCGCATGTGTGTTTGGCCGGCCCCTTACAGCCAGCCAAACACACATGCGCTTTGAGTGAGAATGCTGTGCACCCCCCCCTATGCACGTCATCCCAGTGGCCCCACCCCTTTTACCAAACAACAATAATAAAAGTTTGGTAAAAGTTGTCGCTGCTGGGGGAGGGGGCTCTGGGAGTAAGGAGGGTTATTGTTTCATTGAATGTCCTCAGAGCACTCTGTCCAGGCCTGGGCTTTCATTAAACAACCTAGGGCAAGCTTAAATTTGATTAATTTGCTCATGTTGAACCAATTGGACTTAACAGCCTGTTGGTAGTCCTATTTAGGAGCAAAGCCCAGGACTGGAAATATGGGTTGACAATTAAAAAAAGGCAGAATTCACTCGCATAGGTTATCTTTTAAGTTTGGAATACTTTTCCAATTTTAGTATGTGTAAATGAGGCCATGGGTATTTTTGTGATTTCCATTTACAGCCATGCAAAGCATTTTTGCACAAGTAAATGTACATATTGCAAACGTGCTCATATGTAAATAAAATCCCACAGTACAAATTCACTTTCAAACTTTTATTCTCTATGCTGAGAAAGTTTTCCCCTTGGAGAAGTCCCTTCCTCTATACCCCTGCCAATTTTTGTGGTGACCCCTCTCCATTTCTGCCCTGAACACTGATTACTAAATATCCGACATTGTCGGAGGTGTGAATAGGTCATGAAAAAGTTTGTTAATGTCTCACACACATTAATATGTGGATGTTCATAAAACGTTATTGGACACCTAGACTTTACACCTGCTTTTCCCAGTCCTCATATAAGATTTACCCAATGAGAGAAGCATGTGTTGCTAAATCTTTGTGCAGAGTTTTGTGATTACCGAACGTATATTTTCATTTGTGAATCAAGCCATTTCTGTATGTAAGTTGATGGCTTGAGAACCGGGCCCATTGTGTCTTAATGGCAAGGAGGTGGCAGCCGTAAGAGTAGTTCACACTTACAGAAAAAAAATGTAGCGCCTATCTTAAATGGGCCTTTCGTTAATGTTATGGGGCATGCATTTTTACTGTGAATTTCTGCTATATGTCAGGTACCCTAGTCCTATCAGAACCTGGGCATGATTGGCTGTTCTAGAATTGTCCTGGACTAGCTCAAAGCGGGCTGTCGATATTACATTTGGTTGCGCTTCATATTAACGACACTGTAATTAGTTTTACAAAGGAAGGGAATGATTATAGAGAACTATTACCAAAGGGAAGTGAAAGTATGCACATTGTGCGTCCAGGGGCAGAGAGGATCTGGGGGCCAGATCTTCTTCTTCTCCTTGCCCACTGGCTGGTGCCCAGCAAGGTCGATGCTGTGAAATACATTTTGTAAAAGAAATGTAAGCATTTAATTTGCAAAAGCATTATCCACCAAAGTCTGGATGGGTGTCTGTATCTTTCTAAATGAATTGTTTGCATTTCAAATGTGAAATGCTTCACAGTTCATATTACCTGTTGTGTTGCACAGCGGCTCAGGCAGTGGTTGATGTCACTGTTGTCCGGCTTTACCCGCTTTGTTTCGGGCAGGACCTGAGTGTCTTCGGTTGGTAACCTGCTCCCTTACCATGCACTGCTTATGACCTCACGTAAAGAATCTTCACAAAACTGTCCGAAAAAAAGTTAATCCACCTCAGCTCCTGTCTTGAAATCTTTGGGGTGATCCATCAAGCAGGGGCCAAAAAAAAGAGGGGTCGCAAAATGCGTTTTCCACATGCAATTTTCCATAGGCAAATTAGACACAGCTTCAGTGGAAAACACTGAACTGAATTACATCAAATTTGGTCAAACTTGGTATAAATCCGTAAAGTAATTTGTGAAAAATATAGGTTCAAAATGTATGAATTTCCGGGGGATATAACATATCAAAAGATCTGATCTGATTGGCTGCCACTACATCAACAAAGATGTGGCGGCAGCCATTTTAGGAGTCAGTCTCCTGTCCTCCAGAAAGGTTAAAAAAAAATTCTGGGTAGCAGGCTATGGATAACCTGCCCCTAGGATTGTTGTATGGATCCCTGCGCTGTGGCCAAAAATGTAACTTTTTAAATCGGTTCTGTGGAGGATCCGCAGATCTGATTAAAAAAAAAAAGTGACCTCCCGCCCTTTACAAAAGTAAGAGCCCCGCGGGCCAGGGTCTGTGGGGTCGGCACACTGCCTATTTTTTGGGGAGTGGGGTGCGCAACCCCCCTTCCTGAGCCATTAATGGGTCCTGGGGGCCCACACCCCACCAGGTCTGGTATGATTTCAAAATGAGAGGGTGGCATGCAGGGGACACAACCAAGCTTCTTTTTTTCTATTGTGGTGGGGCTGCAGGGAGCACAGCAGCCACCCTAACAACATTTTTTAAACATTGAGGTAAGTCCCCTAGGGCACTGAATCCATGACTCCAGCAGAGCTTACCATATATTTGAAGCACTTCGAGCTACAGCTGCATGCTCTTCAGCTGGAGTGCAGGGACCCCTTGTGGTTTGTTCTATGGCTACAATTAGTGGCCTAAAATATGTTTTAAAAAACTCGGACATGTTTAATATTTTCTTTAATGATTTATGGAAAACATGTTGTGGTAATCACTAATATTAAACATTGCAATGTGTGAATTTACAAAATGTACATTTGATTATAGTTATTGGTGACTTTTTGACAAAGTCAGTTGATCTGGTTTATAGATGTTGCTGTGCTGATCTCCTGATAAAGCTAATGTGCCTCATTTTTATGTTCTAGTGGTCTGACCCACTGACAGGGCACTTGAGGGGGTTCGGTGTTCACTGGTGGTTGGGCTTCCAACCCCATTCCACCCAGGGAAATGGGCATCTTACTTTACATTAAAAAAATAAAAATTCACTCAAAAAACGTTTGCATGCCCTAAAATAACTATAACTTGCACCCTTGCAATGTGCTGCTAATTTCTTCTCCAAAACATTACTCATGACTTGCTCTATGACTTCACGGACAAAATTGTGCATGGCGGGGCGTGAGTTAGGGTTACTTGAGATAACTAACTGGTGAATTTCAGCTTTTTATGTAACGCCCCCTCTCCATGCGTCAGTGTGTGACTGGGTCTGGGAGTGGGTGCATGAGGGTGTCTGTGGGTCTTTGAGTGGGTGTGTGAGAGTCTGAGTAGGTATGTGAGTGGGAGAACGAGATTGAAAGAGAGGGAGAGGGAGAGAGAGAGAGAGTTTTTTAGGCTTTGATGTATGATATACTTAGACTGAGATACTTCTGCACAATTTGAAAAGAAAAATGTATTTGCCATAACTATAACTCGTGCCCTAAGGTAACTATAACTCGCACACTCGCCATGCACTGCTAA
Organism: Pleurodeles waltl; assembly: GCF_031143425.1. Classification (NCBI taxonomy): domain Eukaryota; kingdom Metazoa; phylum Chordata; class Amphibia; order Caudata; family Salamandridae; genus Pleurodeles; species Pleurodeles waltl. The sequence goes on from NC_090445.1 coordinate 1,425,605,367, forward strand.
TTACCCTACAAATTACGGCACTCATGACTTCTCTGATAACATCAATATATATATATAGCCCCTGAGTAACTTATCACCCTTCCCTGGCGGTATAATCTGCCTCTATGTTCATCGTATAAAATTGGCAGCAGTCATGCAACAGACTTTGAAAATGAAAACAGAAGTGGATAAATGTGAGGCCATTATAAGAAATCGCAGGGAGGATGCAAGTGGCATTGAAGAGATAGGAGAATGCCTTACAAGAGTCAGAAGTTGGGGGCAGCTCACTTTTATTGAAGTTCACACTTGGTTCTAAGATAGGGTTACATGTTACAGAGAGGTGGATGCAGAAGGCGAGTTGCACAGCTCTTGCCTGACCCAGAGTGACACAGGTTGGAGAGGTTGCCGTAGAAGGCAGAGCTGTTAAACTGCAGCATGTCCCCCACACCCTTAATTTTACATGGCCAAGAAAAGGCGACTTTGGTGCAGTGTTTATTATTTTTAGAGGGCTGTGATATTTCTCGGCAGGCATGATGGATGGCAGCTTAAATTTGTGGCCAGGGAGGGAAGGTGAGCGGTGACACGGTTATTTATCTTGGAAGTGGGGTGAGGGTCAGGCAAGACTGGGTGCCTGGAGGCACAAGACATTGACAAATTTATCCTGCTGGCCTCTCTATCTGAAGACCTTTGTTTTGGATCCTGGCTATTCACTAACTGACCCCCATCCTTCATGCTGCCAGAGAGTGAAAGATGTGATGTCCTGCCAACACTCGCCCTTTCACCAGTCCCCTCCCACTAAATCTTGGCATTTTCTCTTTTGACAGACAGCAAACAAACTCCAGCAGAACACATAAGGAATGTTCTTATTTCTGTGAGGGGAGGCTTGCGTGAGCAATTGTGAGTTCTCTAATATGTGATCTCTCTCCTCTCCCTGCAGGTCGCTGCACGGGCTGGAAAAATTTGAAATTCTGGAGGAACTGATTTTGGACAACAACCTGCTAAGCAACGAGCTGAGGTTGCCCAGCTTGCCACACCTGCATACCTTGACGCTGAACAAGAATCAGATATCCTTTGTGTGCTTTCTCTATGTTTAAAAAATTGTATATATCTATCTCCATCCTAGTCTTGATCCCCCTCCTGCTTCTTTCTTCAACTACCCTAGATTTCCTGTCTATTTAGCTCACGCTTGAAGGCTTTTTTAATCTTTTCTTTCTTCCTTTGTGACTGTTTTGCTATCTTTCTCTTACTCCTTCTTTTATTACTGCTTCTTTTACATTCTCTTCTTCATTCCTTTTCTGCCTTTCCCTCTCTTGCTCTATCTCCAAGTCTGATGATGAAAAATAAGTACCAGTCGCCGTCACTTGCGACCGCAGGCACAAATTGAGCTCTGTGCGTGTAATACACATTATACTGACTTTTTTTTATCCGTTCTCGGGGCAAGACCCATATTATCGCAAAATAGTGCACTTTTTCTCCTTCAATCTCCTTCAATCCCATGTAGCCTCTTAAAAAATCTGAAATCACGTATTAGTTTCCATCGAGCGAATTCAGGTTTCATCAGAATATCAGATTAAATAGGCTTCTGGAGCACAGCGACCTCTGGTGGAAGACGAGCTGCAGTGCCTCTGAAAGAAAATTGCCACATCGGTCGCTCTCTTAAAGGAATTCAAAATACATTTCACAATAGACAGGCAAAGATTAGATTACTGCCACCCACAGTGATGGGTGTATCGCACTTTTGCCTCGAGGTAGAGATCCTTTCAGTTTCAGTGCTTGTTATTACACTATTCAATCCGTGGTTAGAGAATTTTTGAACGGTCACACTGTGTCCCTCCAGTGTGGCGTTGGGGAGAGCCCGTCTCACCGTTTTGCCTCAGAATAAAGTTCGTTTAAGTCGGTCTGACTGTGGCTAGAGTGCCTTTCAGCTCCAGGACTAGATGCGCTGGCACGAGTTAAAGAACATTTCACCTCTTTGATGTGGTGTCTGTCTCTTTTGGTTGGGATCAGATGCTCTTTTAGCTCTAGAGATGGGTGGGTCGAATTTAGACTGTGATTAGAGTGAAGGCTAGATCTAGAGACGCCCTGGTCTGATTCCTGTGTTGTGACTGCATCTTTCACCTCTAAGGTGGCGGCCTGTTGCGGTTGTGGTTAGCATGCCCTTCAGCTCTGTGGTCTGGACAGTACTAGCATGCCTGTGCTTGGTCACTTATCGCTGGGGGGCAGTCATATTTCTGTGTTCTTGGAGTCTTTCTGTGGGCCCCATTTTGGGTGCAGTTACCACAACTGTTAACTCTATGGCCGGTTGGTTCTTATTAGACTGTGGTAAGAGTGCCTTTTAGCATTAGGGCCTGGTAGGTCATGATTTGGCAGTGGTAAAACACCTTTGAACCCTAGGACTGTTCAGGTCAGGTGTCATTCTGGCTGTGTTTAGAGTGCCTTAGCACGCGGGTATGTGGGTGGGCCCCCTACTTTGTATGTCAGTATCCCTCACCTCTCTGAAAGAGTGCCCCAGTGCTTTGCCTCAGTTAGGGTGTCTCATATCTGGGATAATGCACCTCTGCTTAATAAAAGAATCAACCAAGTGTGTGAGGCTCTTTACAAGTTCCACTTTATTTGTATTCCTCTTGTTCTTTTTTAAACTACAAACTTTTCATAACTGCCCACGCCAGATCCTCCCCATTTAGATTTCTGTATTGACATACTATCACAGAGCACTGGTTGCTGCATTCTAATTGCTAAATTATAGCTATATTTTGGGTGTATCAAGACATATGTAGATATATTTTTCAGAGGAGTGGGACAGAGGTTTGTTTTGACTCCTTTGACTGATTCTTATGGGAATAATGCATTGAAGGCCGATGAATGAAGCTTTGAAAGTCTCTGTTTGTTTCCAGGCTGGAAATGTCTCCGGGGCCTCAGCCATTGCTAAACCGTTTCACCACACAGCATCCATCATATTGTCAAAGTTGTTCTCTCATGTGCCAAGACTGCCTCATGGGGAGGTTGAAGAGAGAGAACAGATTGTCACCAAATAAAAATTAAGTTCCTTTGAAACTATGCCAGAAAAATGTTCTCGGCTTTGCCAGTAAGGCCCTGGGAATAGTGATGACGTTGTCGAAGGCCTACGGCCTGCCATAAGTGTGGCGCTCAGTGGCTGTGACAGGGAGTCTTGGCATTAATAACAGTAGAGTCCTTAACCCAGAACACATAACAGATCTCGAGGATCTGCTGCAGCACTTGACGGAAGTGACCCCTAACCTCCAGTACCTGAGCCTGCTGGGGAACCAGGCCTGCCCCAACGAGCTCGTCAGCCTCGACAAGGACGAGGATGACTACCAGAGATACAGGTCAGTGGCCCAGCTTGTGCTCCTGTTCCCGCTCTGCTGCTATTTGCTTTTTCCTGAACTGCTTCTGGGTCGTCTACTTAGCATGTAGCATCACTGTACATCATCACATGTGAAGGCGGTCACACCAATGAACAGGCACTGTACACTGAATTTCTAAATTGTACAGTCGTTTGTATCCTCTGAATCGGTGGTGTGAAAGAAAATGACAGGGCCGCCTACAGAATGTGAAGAGGGCCCCTAAATTACCCATATCTCACATATATCTATTTGGCCTTGGACTGATGGCTCATAGGAAGACTTGGGGCCCCTGGACCTCAGGGGCCTGGGTTATTCCGCTCTCCTGAAAACATAAATTCGTAGCTTATGAATATGTTTAATGGTGTCCCCCATGATACAATAGTCTGTGGGACCCAGAGAAATGGTGTATAGAGACCGCTAGGGCCGCCTTGCTCCACAGGAATGCCTCTTTAGAACACTGCGATTTCCAAATTAAGCAGCAGTAATGTCTGAAGTGCCCCGTTGTGTCTTTATATATTTTATGCAGTGTTAATTTATGCAGGCCCCTCTTTCATTTTCTATGGACCCCCTTATGTTTTTCTAATGAATAATAAAAGTACTTTGATAATATTAACCAATATGACGATAGAGGCTACACACCAGTGCCCTTAGAGGAATACTATGACGTTAATAGCAAACATGGATTGTATTTTATATTTGCTTCATACCACATCTGCTATGTTGAAGGGCTGCAGGTAGCTGGTGTTAATGGTACCCGATGTATTGGTACCTAATTTATTGACCTTTGAAGGATGTAAGGTGGAGTTAGCCTTTGAATTTGTGATTTGAAGATTCTAACAGCTGTTAACATCTTGCCAGTAGTGGGTATTTCTTAAGCACACAGTTGAATGTTGGACGTCTTTTTTCTAGAACATAGTAATAAGACTGGGAAGTGTAGAGTGATAACTACATTCACATGAGCCAGGATTTACAAGCACTCCAGAACTGTAGATGACCAACATGTTTTCAGATTGACAATGGCATGCAGTGTTACACTTTTGAGGCCATAGATAAAGTTGTCAGCTCCCAGCGATCTAGCTTTTCTAATAAAGTCCCAAAATTTCAATGCATCCTTTCACACCATCAAGTGGTAGGCGATTATTAGACTCAACTTTGTTTTTAAATGTTTTTACAGTCTGCATAAAATCATTCAATTCTGAAATAAACACCTTTATACAGAATAGAAAGCCTACATTTGAACTTCTACTGTTGAATAACTAACATTACTGTAATGTATAGGAACCCACAGACTCGATATTCCAACGTGATATCCCACATACATTCATGCATTATTTTTTCCTTTGATATATGCTTCACTCAATCAAATCATACACTCAGTTAACATGAGAAATGCTCCATATTTTCGATGGATGTTGTGTACAGTTTGGAACACAATCACGAGAGAATCTTAGCTCTCCTGTATCTGCAAGAGAGTGTAGGATAGCTGTCGTTAGCCTGTATAGGCTCACTTTGAATACATCTCAAGCAACAAAAATGTAGGTCCACTCATTGAATATTTCCTTTCCTGGCCCTAGTTGTCTATGGGAGAGGTGGATGTGAGCAAGTCATCTTTTTGCAAAATCACCCTTCTTCACCTTCCACTGCTGTGTAACATATGTTCCATGAGCAACAACCTTGTGTCAGTACTATGTGACTTCCAGTGGTCATGCCCAGGTGAGGCTCCCCTGACCTCACAACCAATGTCCATCTTGTATCATGCAGAACAGGAATCAAATGGCATGCAATGAATGTCTGGCCAGATTATGTAAATATGAAGGACGTAATGTAACCAGCAGACTTCCTTGCCAACAACAAATTTGGGTTAGGTTCTGAATCAGAGGAGAGTGCCTTCTTCAAGGAAGTGGTGCAGCCGTGAGCTGTGCAAGGGACATAGCTTTGCACATGCTTATGGAATGAATCCTACATTCTCACTGTCAGTTACATATAAAATGAATGTTGGAGTACAGCCTGGCTGCTCTTTAATATTACCAGTAACACTGCATAAATATCTCTTCGTATTCTGGAAATATGCCCACGGGTGCAGACAACACTCACTCTCCTCCACTCAGCCCTAAGATACAGTGAGATTTTGAATGACCACCATTTCATATTTCACAGTGAAAAGAGTAGATGTATCTCTTTGAGTGCAAAGATGCCAAGGTGAGTGCAATTAAATTCATTCCATTCCCAATAGTGTTCTACTGTGAAATCCATCTGGGGAGTGGTTTCTCTCTATTCAGCATCTCCATGTAGATTTGTCTCCGTATAAACTCACTGCAACCACCCAGTACTCATAAATCATCAGGTATCTCTAGAAAGGGATTGGAGCACTGCAGAATTTGTTTGTTAGTTTCCCTTCAACAGTGGAGAAAGATCAGTGGATTTTGCACATCCTATACCACGATGTATGCTCGTAATATTTTAGTGTTCCAGCCGCCTGACCCCTGTGCTTTGTTTCTCTCATGAAAACAATTAGATTTTAGGTGCACATAATGGGCTTGCTTCTGTTTGGGATGAGTGCAGGTTTGGTCCTCTCATTTGAAGTATTGCTTTAAAAGAATTGATTGATTTAGATTAGTTAGCACAAGCCTAGTCCAGAGGAGCTGCGTTGAGTGCTTCAAGCCCTCTGGGGTAATCTGGACCACAATGAGTTTTCTTGGCTATGTTCTTCAGTAGTAGTCTTATCAGAGAATCAGTTCCTGCTAATATCCAGTGAGTGCAAGACAGCATTAACCTACCCCAGGATCCCGAACCCAGGTCAATGTGATATGGCTTTGACCTTCACTTGCATATGTTTTAGTTGACCCTGATCCATTACATGGTCGAAGTAAGTGAATTCACAAAGGAGACATTGGTATTTCTATTCCCTCGCAGTGAGTTCTGCTTGCCTGATAATACTCAATGTCACCTTGATGTTCTTGAGATAGGACTTCCCACCTGGGCTGATGATGGAACTATTTACATGATATGTTCATAGCAATACAGCCAGAAACACGTTGCTGAAAGATCTAATGGCCTTTCGTCAACCCAAAGGGCATAACTCTGTACTCAGGGGCGACTAGTGGACAGATCAAAGCTCACTTCACCCATGCTCTGTCCATGTCACCTGTCAGAGGAAAAGTGCCTACATTGACCAGGTTTGCCTATAAGCTCATCAATCTAGCGTATATGTAAGGATTTGAATAAACATATCTATCCTTTCAGTTGTGTTTGGATGTATGTGAGTTTTAGGTGAACTTTAAGTTTCTCCAGAGGTGTTTGTTCGCTATGCTTTTTTCATAGGTCATTTTCTCAGAGAGTGCTCACTCTGATTTTCCTTGAATATAGTCCCCGCATTCTCTTATATGGTATCTACCAGTGGTATTGCATTCCGATGAGCTGCTGCCAAATTTTGCCAATTGTAGTATGACAAATAAGGCCAAACTCACCCTTATTTCCCTGACATCCAAAGTGATCCTTTTTCGTATTCAAATCTACTTTCACTTGTGCTCCTGTGTGCGGTGGGATGATATGTTTAACAACAAAAGTTTATACAGTAGTTCCATACCCGTGAAACCTGTTGTTTTAGCATTGGTTCTTAAAGCCATAGAAAGGTAGCAGCGTTTTTTTTTATTGTACCGGTACGTCAAAGATTTTCTGTTTTGCATTTCAACAATCTATATGAATCTATTAATGCTTGAGGCGGGTGTGACTTGGCTGGCCAAGATGGCAGGCACAAGTTATTGGAGCTCTGTGGTGGTGCCCCGATACAGTGATCCGACCAGCTCTCGGGAGGCAGACGGATCGTTGCTGCATGCAGAGCAGAGGAGCAGAGCTTGCTCGGCACCGGCCGCGCTGTCTGTGGGGCGGGCTGGTGCACCGGGAGCCAAGCCGGAGCTGGTGCGGCCCATGGGCAGAGGAGCCGCATGGTGGGCGTGGCCGAGGAACTGGGCCTGCGGTAAATGCGGGTGGGTGGCACGCCCCTGAGTGGACACGCCTTCTGGTGGAGGCAGATTTTGAATGGACCGCAGGGATCGGTGACTGCCTGAGGAGAGGTGAGGTTCTGGGGGAGAGCGGCGCGGTGTGGAGGATCGCATGTGGAGACCTGAGAGCGCTAATTCTCCCCCCGTGGCCTCCGCCAGTGGTGGAGAGGTGCGGATCCGAAGGGAGCAGCGACTGCGCTGGAAGAGGAGGGGACCTGCCCCTGCCTGATTGCTCTCTGCCCCCGTCTCACTGACTGGTATGCTGCTGGGGAGGCAGGGCCCCTAGGACAACTGTGCCGCTGCTCCATGCTCCCCAGCTCTGCTGTGTCCTGATCGCGCCATGGGGCCTGCGCTGGGGGCGTGCACAGGGAAGACCACCCCCAGGCGCAAGGAAGACACAAGGGACTCCGGTGGCATAGTGACGTCCTTTGGTGCCTGGGAGTGGCTGGGGAGAAACACTTGGAGGTTGTGATCCGGATGGTCATTCTATCAAGGACCTTACTTTTATTCACACACTTCTGAGCAGCTGGAACTGCGGGAACCACCGAGTGACTGCCCCCCCCACCTACACATTTTTGGTGCTCCACGTGCACATGCCTTGTCCGCTAATTGTTCTGCATCTGCGCTGGTGTTGTCTGACCCTTCCCCAATCCAGCTAATACACAATGTAATTGCCTCTGATACAGCAGCTGGCCCTGAGCACCTACAAAGGAGAAGCCACGCTCTGTTATCGACTGCGGAGGGGCTGCTTGTGCTGCTGCGTGCCAGGAACAGCTCACCGCGCATGCAAGTGGGCCCCTCTGCGCAACAGACAGTCGGTGCTGCATTTCAGTGATCACCGGGGCACACAGCGTCCCAATGAGTCTAGAGCACAAAGACCCTGGATCAGTTGATATGGGCCATCTGCATTCTGGCATGGGAGCCAAGCAGCTGGCGTTCAAGGGTAAATCTCTTGATGATGACAGTAACAACCTGGACGCGGTGCTGGCGGCAGTGTAGTGCATCGGACCTTCACTGGACCAGGTCCGAACCTCTTTGGAGGGAAAGATTGACAAGGTGGCCGGTGATCTTACCCTGCTTCGCGCCGACCACCTCAAGCTGGTGGACAAAGCCCGCTCTCTAGAGAGTTGCCTCAGCGCAAGTGCCCTTGCAGACGTCTCAACTAGAGACCTCCATGCAAGATGTGCTGAGCAGACTGACAACATTGGAACGCTGCGCGTAGGACTCTGAAGGGCGCTCCAGAAGGAACAATCTCTGAGTGGTGGGTCTTCTGCAGGGTGGGGAAGGTGCGGATGCGGTTCCCTATGCTATGAACTGGCTTCTGGCACTGGTCCCTGATGCCTCACTGACATCCTTCTTTTCAGTGGAGCACGCCCACCGGGTCCCGGTGCGAGCTGGGCTGCCGTGCAGGGGACCCCGCCCATTCCTCATTCGACTGCTACACTTCACAGACAGAGACAGCATTTTGCGCGAAGTGAGATCGCTCCTGGCACTCCAGGTGGACATTATGCACGTCATGATGTAACCGGACTTTACTGTTGCTGTACAAAAGCAGCAAGCGTCCTGGTGGTGAAACGCAAACTCTGCACCCTCCATCTAATATCCTCCCTGATCTTCCTCGCTAAGCTGCGGTAGTGCACCATGGGAAAACGCACTGCTTCAGCACAACGGATAATGCCTGTGAGTGCCTCGAATCGACAAATCTGAGTAGCCAACAAGAACCAACAGAGGAAAGAGTTATGCAAGAAAATCCTCAAATGTGAAGGGGAAGAAAAGTAAACAGTGCGAAACCCTTCTCCCGGATGCCCGCCACACTCCAGCTTTGGAGCAGATTATGCGGGAACGCCCGCAGGTGCAACAGAACGCAGCAGCTATCAATGAGCCACCACCCACACCTGACCCAGATCTGGAGCTGGCGGAATCAGACGTTGAAAACGGCTCGCTGGCCAACACACTCTCTGGCGCTGGCTTCCCCTGTGGTGACACAACAAGCTGCGGACAACATTATTTGAACTGTCATGCCTAATGTGTTTGAACTATTCAGTTCATGGTCAGATACGCAGTAACGCTGTGCGGCGCGCTCTGGGCAGTGCGTGGTGCTACAAGTACTATTCTACCACATGTAGCCTGGTAGGGAGTTGCTGTACCGTGCTGCTTTTCATGGTTGCTTGGGAACTCAAAGTGAGTCCCCATGCGGACTCCTTTATGCCCTGCCGGATGCTGTGTGACGTATTCCCCACCTCCCACGACTGCAATATGATTGGGCCCCCCACCTCTTTGGGCTCACTGGCCAACTTCCCATCCCTCCCCCTTACATTCTACCTGTTGTTAGTGGGTCCCTCCTGCTTACTCCGGTGAAGCCAACAGGCAAGTTACAAAGAGTGTCCCTCCGCTCTGATGGTATTTTACAATTTTAATGTTATGACAGCAGTCAGTTCTGCACTGCGCATGTTCGGTTTTGTATTGGGTCCCGAGTCCTTCTTGCTTTTGCCCCCCACTCCTGTGCCCTGCTTGGCAGCCGCATTGGTCTGCCACCCACTTCACAGCATGGCCTCCACCAACATCCTGACATGGAATGTGCGCCGCATACACATGCCAGTGCGCAGATATTCCATATACTCATACCTTAGAAGACACTTAATTCAAATAGCACTCTTACAAGAAACCCACCTGGTACATTCAGAGGCTGCGCAGTTGCGAAGGCACTGACGAGGGCAGTTGTTTGCGACCAGTTATTCTTCTTGCACCAGGGGGGCCTTGATCTGGATTCTCATGGGTACTCCGATTGTGGCTGATGCCAGTGAGTTTGATACTAAGAGGCGTTATGTTGGTGCGGGGGCAGCTGCGGGGCAGGATGATATTAAAGGGGTCCATTTATGCACCAAATGTGGTTCAGATCTTTTTTTTCCGTATGATATCTGGCCCTCTCTCTAGATGGAGTGACCTCCCCTGGCTGTTGGGGGGAGAATACAATAGTGTCCTGGACCTCCAGATGGACCACTCCTTCCCCCCGCTGTCTGCTGCACCCGCGGTGGCCGCAGTTCGCTTTCCGAGAATGGATCAGACACTGGCGGCTGCTGGATGTCTGTCGCCAGCGTAATCCGGACACCAGAGTCTACTCATTCTTTTCGGCACCACACCGACTTCATGTGAGACTTGACAAATTTCTATGCACGCCCAACCTGAACTCTGCGGTCTCGGGGACGGACTACTTAGGCCGCACCCACTCTGATCACAACCCACCACTCTTGTAACTGGGTTGGGATGGATCTTCCCCTGTGATTCCTACATGGCGACTGCGGCCGGAGTTGCTGGAGGACACCGCGTTCAGGGCATCGCTGGACAAAGCGATCTCTGAATATTTTTAACTCAATGCCGGCTCCGCCTCATCGAGTCTTGTTGAGTAGGAAGCGTTCAAGGTATTTATACGAGGGCATGGGTGGGTGCTCAGTGGAACTTGCGCATATCCATTTATTGCGACCTGATCCGGGTGGAAAACTCACTGTTATTGCATGAACAGGGTGTCGTGCGGTACCCTGCGGCCGCCTCGGAATTGGCAAAAGTCCAGGCAGAGCATGTGTCCTTGCTGGAGAGGTTGGGGTGCCTTAATTATGAAGCACATTCGGCCCGCACACACGCTGCGGCTGATTGGTGGGGCAGGCTACATCATCCTGTGGTAGAGCTACGATCAGCAACTGGCGTGACGCTCCATACCCCAGGTGAGATACATGCTGAGTTCACCCAATACTACGCAACTTTATATTGCTCATCCACGGTAGCTACCTCCACTGATTATGACGAATTCTTCTCCCGGAAACATTCTTCCCAGTCCAACGGATGAGCAGCGTGAGGAGCTGGATGGACCTCTAGCACTCCTTGAGATACAGGACAGCATCTGTGAGTTGACCACAGGCAAAACCCCGGGCCCTGATGGTCTTCCGTCAGAATTCTATATGGCGTTCTCCACTGCTAATGCCCCTCGCCTTCTTGGCGTATACAAGGAGGCATTGAGAACCGCAACTCTACCTACATGGCAACGGGAGGCGCTGCTGGTATTGCTGCCTAAACCTGGTAAGGACCTGCTGGCCTTGGGCTCTTACAGACCCCTTGCAATGCTAAATATGGACTATAAAATTCTGGCTAAAGTTCTGGCAACTCGATTGATGCCCCTAGTGCCCCAGTTGGTGCACCCGGACCAAAATGGATTTGTGCTGGACCACGGCACGTCCCCGAATATTAAACGCCTGTTCAGCGTCATGAGGCACTCGCTACTGGACTGGCCCCAGGTGGGTTGTCTAGTGCTTGCTCTCGAGAAGGCCTTTGACTCCTTGGAATGGCCCCACCTGTTTTAAGCATTGCAGCACCTCAGAATTGGCCCTCACTTCTTGCACCTGACAAGACTGTTATACTCTCACCCGCAGATAGAGTCAAGATTGGTGTAAACATCTCTGACCCCATTCAGGTCAGGGTTGCACCCTCTCTCCGTTATTATTCTCCCTTGCCTTGGAACCTTTGTCGGTTGAGCTCCTCCGGAGAGGGGTAGCCTGGGGCATCCCACTGATAGATGGCACCCACATTGTGTCTGTGTACGCGGATGATCTCCTTTTATATTTAAAGATATTAAGAACATCCCAGCTGACATATCAGATATCCTACAATACTTTGCTGCACTTTCTGGATCGCGAGTCAACTGGGCGAAGTCATGCCTTTTTCATTTCGCCCCTGACTCGCCTGACCCAGGCCTTTGTTTGTCTGGTGTACTTACCCCCTAACAGCCTCGAATGTTCTGTTATCTCGGCGTCAACATATTTCGCACTGAGGATTACCTACATGATGGCAACCTTGAGCGGGTGGTGACCTCCATTAGCACTCAGATGATGTTCTGGCAAACCCTGCACCTCCTGGTGATGGGTAGAATTGTCCTCCTGAAAATGATAGTTCTCCCCCGGCTGCTCTATTATTTCGCTAATCTACCCTACTATGTTCTGGCTAAATTCTTTCGGGAACTGGAGACTAGAATCAGAGTATTTCTTTGGGGGAAGAGCCACTGTAGAGTAGCACTGAATAAGATGTACCTGCCCCTAACAGAGGAAGCCTGGCGATCCTGAACATGGAGCAGTATTAGCTGGCCTCCCAGCTTCAGTGGGTGGTGCGGTGGCTAGGTGGCGACCAATTGACAGACATGGAGACTAAAGCACCACCCTGGACAATACCCAAAATTCTGCACCTCTTCCACCCCTTCGCAAGATCAAAGCAGCCAGCGGTGCCCTTGCTGGGCGTGACGTATCAATGTTTCCGCAGAAGCCTGTACCTCACGCGCTTAAGCACTCCCTACACAACAGCTATTGCTGTAGTACACTAGCAATGCCGAGCTGAGACTCTGGCACGCCGTGAAGATCCATACAATAGGTGATCTGTACGAGGAGGGCGCGCTCATCACCTTTGCAACACTGACAGCAGAGACAGGTCTACCCACAGGGCAAATCTTGTTGCATAGCTCTCCAATAGCGACATTGGGGGGATGTAACAGTTGAACCGCCAAACCACTTACTACTACAGTATATGCACATCATGGGGCGTGGTAGACACCTAGGGAGATGGCTCACTGATGCTCTCCGCACACACACAGCTCATAATTGCGATCTGCTGTATGCCAGGTGGGAAGTAGATATAAAAGGGCCTTGCTCTGACACAAGATGGGTTGCTGTGCTGTCTACCCACACTCGCATCCTCCGTAATTCTATGTTCCGTCTCATCCAGTTTTACATTCTTCACAGGGCCTATCTTATGCCAGCTGCTCTAAACAAATACTATCAGCACTTAAACGCTGCATGCCCCCGTTGTGCGCTGGTGGGTGCGGACTTGCTCCACATGCTCTGGTCTTGTCCCTCCCTCAGTGCCTGCTGGTGTGGCATCACAGCGCGACTGTCGAAGTGCATGTCGCACCCGCTTCTGTCCACATGGGAGGCTTGCCTCCTGTGGTTATACCCCAAGACCAAAAGCAGAAGGCCTCATCGAAATTTCTAGATCTTGGACTCCTGACCGGTAAGCGTCTTATCACCAGGGGCTGGAAAATCCACGGTACCACCCACACTGGCGGCGTGGAGAAACTCCTATGTGGTGTGGGCGGAGGCGGAGGGAGTGGTGCAGCGTAGGGAGGATAGCCTGGGTCTCCATAAATATCCCTTGGCCGTTAGCTGGGATGCGATGCTTGATAAACTACGGGAGGTGGGACAGCCAGCAAGCCCGGGTGTTGGTGCGACCATTGATGCACCACCGACCACTGGCTGTCACGCCCACGCATAGGGGCCGACTATCACACCTGCTGAACCGCGTGTGCACAGCCTTCGATTCAGCTTGTGAGGACCAGCCTGGTTTGAGGGGATGGGGGGGTTGAGCCTCACATAGTATGGTGGAGTCGCTATTGGATGTCTGAGCTGCACTGGGACTGCGGGGGGTGAGTGGGGCGGGAATGTTCAAAACGGACTCCAAGTTGTTACCTGTTGTTGTTATTGCATTGTCATTTCACCCTGGTTATGCTGAATTTACAACCTGAAATGCGGTTATATGATGAAGATGCCATAATACGTTTGTCCTTTAGGTCACTATGGGGGTCATTATGTCCCCGGCGGACGGCGGTAAAATGGAGAAAAGTACTGCCAACAGGCTGGCGGTACTCTTCCCCATATTAAAACATTGGCGGTTTGGCTCAAGCCAAACCGCCAATGTACCACACCGTCCGCCACGGCGGTAACGGCCACCAGGCTGGAGACTTCAGTCTCCAGCTTGGCGGCCGTCACTAGCCCACCTGCGTGATTATAACCCCGCCTACCACCATGGTTTTCATGGCAACCTTACTGCCACGTAAACCATGGCTGTAGGCACATCAGTGACAGGGAATTCCTTCCCTGTCACTGATAGGGGTCTTCTCCACCCCTCCTCCCCCTCTCACTCCCCTGGTTCTCCCCCTCCAGACCATCCCTTCATTCATGCACCTTCATGCACACACGCATTCACACACTCATTCTCACATTAAAGCAGACATCCATACATGCACACGCAACAACACCCGCATTCATGCACGCTTAGACATACACACACAGCCCCACACACACACACACACACACAATCCTCCCCCACCTGTCGGAACACCCGACTTACCTTTTGTGAGGGGTCCTCTGGCAGGAGACCAGACGGGGCGTTGCTGCCAGCAGCAGCATCCACCAGCAGAACACCGTCAGGAGGTATCATGTGTCATGATACGGTCTGCAGCGTTCTACTGGCGTGGCCTTACTGCCATCCTCCGGCATGGCCAGAGCTGGATTTCCGCCATCCTTCTGGCGGAAATCCATCTGTGGTCATAATCTGGCTGATGGCTGGTAGCCGTGGCGATGGTCTTTTGGCAGCCGTCGCCGCGGCGTTAGGCGGTATATACCGCCAATGTTATAATGAGGCCCTATGTGTTGTACTGTAACCCTGAATCTAAAGCTGAAACAATAAAAAGATTCAAGAAAATTAATCTATTAATGCTTCATTTATCTTTCTAACTTTTATAGTAAACGTCTTTTCAGGACATTCCTAGTTGAGAAAGTCTTTCAGAATCTCCTCACTTTCGGGCTTTCCTTCTGAACTTGTGTTAGCCTGATTATCTAGGCTGAAGACAACCGTTTTCTAAACATGGCCTGAAAAGCCTGTGTGAAGTTGATGCCAGATATGCTCTACAGAACACTTGTGCTGGCCAGTGTCAGTACAAACCCAGACACCATCAATCTCGTTATTTATCAGGCTCTGTGCATGCAAATTGCTCTCACTTGCTACTCTGCTGGGCCATAGTGAGCCATGTCAATCTGTATTGTGGTGCAGTCTTGCTTGAGGTTATTGCAACTCTGGTACCATCCTGTGTGTCATGTTACTGCACAGTATGATCAAACTCATCCTGGTCTAGTTGATATCTTGTGTACACCCTTGTTGGATCTGGTGGGGCCTCAGATTCCCAAATCTCATTCTAAGAATGTACCACAGTCTCATGCTCCCCCTCCCCTTACAGCAAAGCAGTTGCATAGCTTGCTTTTGGTATGACAAACCTCTTTTTGCATATTGATGACACTTCTCCTGCAATGGTGCCTTGATTGGACACCCATGGTAAAAGATCACCACCTGACACATTCAGAATACTCACTTAAACAAGTGATATACTTTTAATTATTTGTTGATTTTTGTTTTTGAAATCAGTTTTCCCCACAATCACCAATTTAGCTTAGAAGAGGTTTGCTTTGAAAGAGGTAAACGCTGGAACGATTCATTTACTGACCTCATGCCACTTTACTAAGTAAAGTTGCTAAATCAACAGCAAAGCTGCCGTTCACAAAATAAGCACTAGCCATTATAAAAATAACATTTGCAATCTAGAATATATGCAGTAAAAATATAAAATACCGTAAGTCGTTTATACCCCTATTTTGCAGGGACTAGTGCATGATACCCCAAGTGATAAATGTACATCATCTCTAAACAGACAAATACCTTTACCTGGATCCTCATTCCATATACTAACCCTCCCGTAAGCCAGAATCTGTTGGTCACCAAAGATGAGCATAGGATCTCCTTTTTTATGATTTCTTTGTAACCTGCCTACGTTGATCAAGCAGAATGGTATCCCCCAGGGTAATAAGCAACCGCACTAGATTTGCCCCATAATGTCCTCGTCAGCTTCCAAAATGCAACTCCTAGAACAGAACACCAGAGACTAGTGGTTTGATGTGTAGGTAGAGGGAGCAATAGAGGCAGGATGCAAGAGGAATGGCCTGTGCCAAAATAGACTGGACTATGGTTTATAAGGTGAAACAAATGCAGTGGCCGTGATAATAAAAATACATATGTCCACACAATTGTGGCATGAAGGTGTCTCTGCCTTTTTTGTGGCACACATACAACTTACGTCTTGGAGCCTTGCTGCATGACACCCTGCAAGGCCTCCATTTAGGAGATGTACTACTGAGTAATGGGTATTACACTAACACAGAAGAAAAGTGTACACAACACACACACGCCCTTGACATATAATGTGATCATGGGTGACCACTAGCAGTCTCTTCCTGCAACCATGCCTTGCCTAGCAGATGGGCCCATGTATGTTTAAAAAAGGAATAGTCAGAGCTAGCGAAAGACCTCAGATCTTTATACGGAAAGGGGGAGAGACAAGTTTCTATGGACTGCAGTCAAAGTTGAAGAGAACAAACTTGGAAAGGTCACCAAAAATAACCACTTGAGCTATTGTTGTATTATGCTTTATCCAATTACACTTAACCCCTAACAGAAATTGCATGGCATCAGTTTTACAAATGGTTAGTGGTCAGAAGAAGTTCTTGCCTTTATATAGCCTCAGTGGAAATCTCATTTATGTATACCAATCCGAATGATTGGAGAAAATAAGTTAGAGGGCATAGATGGAAATAAAATAATATGAATAAGATCGGGATTGGGAAAACTGTGTATAAGTGGCAAGACTGGAGAGCAGGAAGGAGGGATAACAGTCTATTTCTCTTTCAAAATAACTCTGAGCCAGATCCTCATGCCACAGAGAATTGAGCATAATCTTAGAGTTGAGTCTGTCAAATGATAACAGATGGTAAAATATACCTTGTTGAGACATTTTCAATCAACATTCGCAGCCATGGCAAGGTGGACCATTGTATTGGTGATTCAGGAATGTCTGAAACCACTTTGATGTGAATCTATGAATCTATGAGGGCGAATCCCTTATAAGAGTTGTAATTGCCATTTAACTGTGTTACTTGTGAGAAAAGCATACAATTATAACATTCAGAGAGGTAGCATATACTTACAATATGCTTGAGCATTTATTTATTTATCTGTTTATTTCAAGGTATTTATATAGTGCACTGTCAGTTATAGAATAATTATTTTGGTGTTATAATGTTTAAAGGCTGAAAGAGGCAATGGAAACAGAAAAAGAATAGTAATTATTTAAATAGCCAAGTTTTAAGAGTGCTTCTAAAATCAAGCAGGTTGGCTTCCACTCACAAAGCCAAAGTAAAACAACCACGTAATGCATGGGAATACCAGAAGAAGTCCTCTCGGTTCTTGGCACATGAAATCAAAGCATTCACTGGATGGTATATCTTAGTTTTTTTTAAAGTAATGTGGAACTTGTACCTTGGAAGAGTCTATGTAGAATGCAAGCAGATGTAAACAATATTTGTAAATGCTTCCAAAACCTAGAATCTTAGTCAGATTTATTTCCATCAGTTAACAGAATTTTAAATAAGGACTTCTGGATTGTCTGCAACCTGTATCTTGGAAGAGTCTATGTAGAATGCAAGCAGATGTAAACAATATTTGTAAATGCTTCCAAAACCTAGAATCTTAGTCAGACTGATTTCCACCAGTTAACAGAATTTTAAATTAAGGACTTCTGGATTGTCTGCAGCTACATAATGTTTTCCAGATGGCCTGGCAGAGTTGCCAAAGTCGAATCATGGCTTAATATAAGCACTGGCCACAGTGATTTGGTGTGAGAAAGATAAAAGGTAACATACATCGTAAAATCATTAAATAAAAATTGAAGGACTCGTTTAAAATGGCATTTTAAGGATTTAAATTTAGCTTGGAATCAAGATTAGTCTCTAAATGTTTTACTTTTTGTACAAGTTGAGAGGAAACTCAAACTGTTAGTGATAGGTAGCATTCTGTCTTAGCAGTACTCTGGTACTGACCTAGCTGTGGACCAAAACTTTCCCAAATGAACAATTTGAAATATCTTAAACCAAAAGATTAAACCTAGGTTAACACTATTCCTCCAATATCACTATTTGCCACATGCTAAACCTAAAAAGTATGATAAATGGTAATGAAGGTGGCTGAAAAATATAGATGAATTAGGACCCCTTGCTGTCCTCATCCGCCACCATTTGTGTATCGTCCAAAACAGATGTGATGACCAAAATCCAGTACTGCTGCCTGTTCTAAAAACAACTTGAGCATCATGAAAAATGGCTGTGGTCAATATAATTCTGTAATTGTTTTCTCAAAGCTTTCTCATGCACTTTCAAAACATAAGTTAACAGAAATCTGAGTTGTTGATTTGGTTGAACTCTTCCTTCCTTCGCCAAAGATACCAATGATTGTTTAAAATAGGCCTGTGACATTCCTTCAGAGGGTAGCTATATCTTAGTCTCCATGGCTGCACAAAGCCTTTTGTAGTATTATAGACCATGAACGGGGATTATCAGCGTTCTGAACTTTTCCTTAACACAAGATAATCGAGTTATTTCAACCAGACTCAAATGATCCTTGACTGTACTAAATTTGTTTTGGAATTTTCATTACCAATCCGATCTCAAACCCTATAAGATATAATAAGAATTGTAATGATATCAAGTTCTATAGCCGTGTATTTGGGATCAGGTAGATGGTCCCTCACTTTTCTTTCGCCATTTCATTGGACATTAATGTCTGTGAACAATTTTTCATAAGCAACCTCATTGCTTCCACCCTTTTACAATGCTCACTGAATACTCCAGATCATATACTTTTTCCAGCAGTTGACTGTATAGATTTCAACCTCTGTCCTCGTCATTTAAACAGAACACTCTTTTCCTTACATGTTTCTCAAACCATGTGTAAAAGCCCTCTTAAGTGAGCACAAACGGATGTTATAAAAATCACTATAAATAAATAAAAATATATAGTGATTCCATTTCCCTCAATCCTTGGGTACCCTCCACCCTCTGCTTTCCACACACAATTTCGTCTTCCCATTGTCATTGCTCAAACCTTTGCACAAGTAGGCTAAATTGATAAAAAGTAAACTGGTGTGATCAGGCTGTGATGCATGTATGATACTGGCTTTGACAAGTTCTTTCTTAAACATCTCAAACAGGCGAGGTCTTGGCACTGGGTGGTAGAGTTACAACACTTAGGAATAAGAGAGTCAGGGATACATTGAATAACAGAGATACCATAAAGGTAATTTTAACTTTTCTTCTTGAGCATCTGGTGTTTCATAGATTTGCTTGGTTTGAAAAGTACAGATTACAAATCAATTAAGAATGTGATGGTGAGACTTCAGTAAGGCAGCATCCTCATCACTCTTGTTCACTTGCATGGCAGCTGTGGCATTCATTACAAGGTAGTAATGCTTTGCAAGTGTGCTGTGATTTACCATTTGCTATCCAAATACAGAGCCTCTGTTGTAATAATGCATCTGGCTGAATGAGTTTCTCCACCCTCAGGGGTTCTTATTGCCATTCTATACCCATTTTAGTAAGAGAAAGAAACTAAACAGCTTGATATGCTCAATTCTTTATTGCAGCTACAAATGCTACAACAGTTAATTTGATAGCTCAATATTATTTTCATCCTAAATCACTATGTTGGTTTGGTTGGGTTTGAAAAGAAAACAGCCAGGGACAATGTCTGTGTTCATGTGAACATTTGTTAGCACCTTGGAAATGAACTTTGGGTGAGTTCTTAAAAGTGAATTTTAACTGAAGAACTTTGTGAATTCTTCTCATCTTTAAAAGTTTGTATCTTAACCTTCTGGCTAAAGCACTAGGATCCCAATATCTACTTTTCGTGTGAGAATCTTAACTTTGCATTGATCAACAATTCAAAGGATGTACAATTGAGTCATTTGCTCCTCATTTCCCAGGCAGGCACTGGCCTACTTCCAAAGGATTATGGGATCATCAGAAATTTTTTTTTTGGAGTGCGGAAGGAAGACTGATCTAGTTGCTAAGGGTCTGTCTTTGGAAAATGGAGATCTGGGTTCTACTTTGACTGTGGTACATGACCAAACATTATGGGACTCTGAACAAATGACATACTAACCCTGTGTCTAAAAATGGTGAATATGTGAACTGAAATATAATTGTGTAATGTAAACATTTGCAGACATTCTCCTATTATGCACAGTCTCACATTACAACTCTGCCCTACGTTAATGTGATCCTTTGCTCCCCAACTCAGTTGACCTCTACAAATACCAATACATCTCTACAGTGCCATTATTTCATCTTGTATCTTAATATGGCAGAAACAAACATTTATTTACGGCAAGTCTATTCTAATACTTGCCAAGTGTAGTGCCTATGATAATAATTGATTTCATAACACTTTCAACCATTGTAAGTGTTTTTCGGATGGCATCTCCTAGTGCTTGGCATGTGTTACTATCTCGAGAAAGATTCCTTGGATTCCTTCATCTCTTCATGTACCGTTGAGAAATGCTCAAATGACCATATCCAAGGACCACAGTTACCAGATCATGAGGCTCAGCGCACCAGTCTTGGGATTAACTTTTCAACTTTTGTCTGTGGTCCGTTGATGAGAGACAAAATCAGCTTGCTTTGAAGTTCTGGGTAGCAAATATGCCCAGCCAAAACTGATGTTTTTTATAATTATTTTTAACTGGACCGCCTGTATCTCATGACAAGAAGGAGGTTTCATGTGTATGGTAAAAAAAAAAAGCAGATGCCAAAGAACTGAAAATACACACCCATCGACCCTCCTTGGTTATATTTGTATTTACAAATGCATTTACCACCAAATTGACCATTGACTAGGTTTTGTTAAACAAAAGTCATCCAGGCCTCATTCATGACAGTTCAGAGGAGTTCAGTTAAGTCCTTCCAGCAACTTTGGCTTGATGGTTCATTCCTATAACCACTGGGGTTTGATTGGTAGTGAGAAGGATCTTGTCCCATGCCGTTTTCTTAGATAGTACAATGTAGTTATGTCTGTAAAAGGCACAACCATTTTTCAAGTCACAGTGGCATGAGCCCTAATGCAACCATATCTATATTACCGGTTGCATAGGAAAATACAGCAATAAGTGGGCAGCAGAGGGCCCATTATACATCTGTCTTCAAGCAACACTACAGGTCTGTTGCCATTGATAGCTTCCCCTACCTAGATCTCTAGAAGAGCAGACCAAAAGGTGAGCCTGAGCATCCTTTAGTAAAACATGTGTATGTGTTGGCATTTTCTACATTTGACATTTCCTATTCATTGTTAGATTTTGCACATGCGCTCTTCAGCATGACAGGGAAGTGCCTATGACTGCTGTAGTTTCTCCTTTTTCGGATTTCTTCCTCTGAGTGATTTGCACCGTTTTACTACTCAAATAGTGACTGCTTCCAGTAGGATTTTTAATTGAGCTTGGTCCTCCTACTGTCCCTTTGCTTACATGCATTGATTTTGTAGTCTAGTCATTTTCCACAACTCCAGAGTGGGATCTCATGGTGAGCACCTGTTTGTCCCCAAGTGGAAATGAGCGATTCTTTCAGCCGTTGTATGCTGAAAACAAGTAAAAGAAGGGGCACGGGAGCGATGTTTTTTTAAAGGTCTTTCTCTTCTCACAGAACCGTACAAGAAAAAGAATACTTCTCTGTGTTGGTTTTATGTTCCTCGATCATTGAAAGAACAAGAAAGGCCCTCTAAGATGAAAGATTTCCAGTGCGTTGGCTTAACCGGTGTCAGTTTTAATTACTGTATGTTATGTGTTTGGCATCTGTAAAGAACACATGCCGATTGTTGTGCCCTAGGAACACTTTTGCCATTCTGGTCGGATTGCTGCTGTGATGACTGTGCAGCCAGCCTTGTTCTATACCTGTTCATGTTCACCATGTCTCTGAGTAGCTTAAGAATCTTTACTAGCTGCCGGGTCATAGAAAGATGGATTGGAAATCTTTATGTATCTGTCACTGAGAGGTAGATAAGACTTTTTCCACCTTCCTTCTTTCTTGATGTCACAGATATGCGCGTTCCATACGCCTCTGTTTGCTTTGGCTCAGTTACTTACCTGTTTAAAGATTTCCAGAGTCCGGTGTGAGGGGCAGAGTGAGATCTATAACTCTTTCTCTCTGAGGCAAACCAAGCCACCCCATGTTCCACAGGCATTTCAAACCCTGGCTATTCACCACACTCATCTTCATTTATTCAGATGAAGTTGGCTTGGAGCCTTCATTTCTTCTAGTGCGTGTCACTTTCACACCCACTTCTGCAAGATAGAAATCTAATTTCCTATCATTTATTAATTCATGCATTGTATGTATTGTGTTCTGGAAATGGGTGAAGTAAACCATCTATTTTGTTAACCACTAATTTGTTAATCAATATAGGGAACGCCTGTGTTTTACACTGGCTCATTGAGTTGAAACATTGCTGGATTTCAACCATCATTGTCTCTGGAACATCGTTGCACTGGTTAGCTACCTAAGATGTACTCTTTGGGTACGAATGGAAGAATGTTTTCATTAAGTGCTCTAGCTCCGGTTTATATCTACCTAGGATGGCTGAGAACTTTGCAGCCTGTGTAGAATGAGATGCCATAATGGATAATTTCTTTGCCAGTGTGACTTTCATTTTTTCTTTGGCTGGAGGAATTTAGGCTCCAGTGGCTCAAGCAAACCTTTAATTTAAGGCATTGGAAATCCCATAGTATCTTAATTCCAATATTCGTGAAGCCACAGTAAGGGATTTACTTACTGTATCTTATAACAGTTCTTGACCCGATGAAAGAAGGCAGGACCTCATTCTTGATTACTGTATAAACAGAAAACATTTAAGCTGGTTTTTAAAGCTTATCTTCTGATGCCTCCACGTTTGTCTGAACTATTTTGCTGAACTTGCCGTATAACTATACTTAGGGACCTTTACTGGTACGCAAACCCCTTCCTACTTTAGGATGGTCTATGTATAGCCAGTGCCAGCTGGTCACTTTAGACAAAAAAAATGCAAAACTTTTTAAGGCTAATTTTGAAGTGTTGGTCCTTTCCTCTTTGACAAGAGATTTCTTTTTAAAAGAGAGAGAGAGAGAGAGAGAGAGAGGGCTCCAAGAAAGAGCAAAAATGTTAATTGTTAAGAAAAAACAAGTGCCAGAAAATTTCGAGCTTCACTTTGTTTTGGTCTCTTAGGTTGATAAACCGGATTCTTTTCTGATTAGTTACAATACTGTTGCCTTAGATGAAGCGAGAGAAGAGATGCTGAAGATGTTTCATTGGAATAACCTGGGAACTAGTCAGCTTATTACGACTTCATGCTTAATATGACCTCATCCCAGAGACAGCACATTGAGTATCTATTACTACACACACTGAGATTTTGCCTGAGTCATATGAACCTAGTACCGGGCGCTACAAAATTAACCTCCTTTGTGGGCTTTCGCCTATTTAGCCATTTAAAGCATGGCAGCAGCCGAAGCATTCTGGGCTCTAGAAATTTCAACCTCAACAGGGGAAGAAATTCCAAAATCTAAGAAGAATGAGAGATTCTGTTTCTGTCTCTGGAGCCTCCACATCTCAGTGAGTTGACACAATTGCAGCCATCATTCTCCACCCTTATTGGGTGGAGAATTTTACACGTTCTCCCTCAATATGAGGAAGTTACAAACTCTCTATGACTACTAAACAGCATTACTTATGGATATAATGTATAACTTAATGAATTTTCATGGGCATTTTGCTGGTTAGACAAAATCACCCTAAACAATGGGAAAAGCGCCCGCCCCGAAGTGGGGGGCGCGGCCCGTTAGGGGTCGGGGCCTCCAAGGCCCTGGGGCACTCCCATTCCTTTTGGGCCGACCGCCCCTCTCACCGGGGGTGCACGGATTCGGCCGCGTTTCCGCCCTGGCACCTCGCGAGGTGTTGAGGGTGGAAGTAGGCAGGGGGGCGTGTCGTGGGGCCGACGTTGGTCGCTGGAGCTGGTTCCGGCCGCCGCATACCGGTGGGGGGCTATTTAAGAGCCCCCCAAAGAAGGTTAGTCCTTCTTTACCAGCGTGCGACGGCCGGGACCTGCGCGGTGACCCGCGCTTGAAGCTGGAATCCGAGGTGGCGTGTTTCTGGAGTTGGATCTTCCATTTCGTTTTTTGCGTGGGGTCCTCGTCGTCGTAATCGGGCTGGTGTTACTCGAGCAGGGGAGCAGAGAGCACGGCGTCTTGCGTGGTGAGTGCATAGTCTGGCAAAGCACTGGGACTGCAGCCCGTAATTAGTATAATAGCGCTTGCTTTTGTGAACAGGGGAGCGTGGGTGTGTGTTACTGCGTTCGCTCTGGGATTGCGGGCAAGTCCCTGCTGGCGTTTTGGAGAACGTAGAGGAGTGCGGTGTCCTCGCGCTTCTTGTTTTATAAGGGGTTGCACATTCTAACATGGCATGCTGTGTTGCGGCAGAAGCGCGCATTGGTGGAGCGCGGTAGAGGGCCGTCGCATCGTTACAAAGCACCGTAAATGCAGCGATTAATTGGGTTACGGCGCTGATTTGGGAGCAGGGGACCGCGGTGCGAGTCTCTGCGTTCGCTACGCGCACTGGGTTTTCTGGGGCAGGTTCCTGCTTTAGCCAGCTCTGATTTGGGAGCGGGGGAGCGCGGGTGGGTCTCGCCTTTTCCTCCACATCCCGTGATTTCGGCCAAGCCCCCGCTTACGGGGAGAGAAAGTTGTTGGGGTATTCTAGGCATGTCGCTTGGCGTTTCGTAGTTCGCATAGCAGCCGGTGCCCGGGCCCATCTTATTAACATAAGTTAGTTACATTCAACTTGGCAAGTTTCTCAATTTTGATTTGCTCTGAGGCCGCGGCCAAGAAAATAAATGCAATTGCATTCCGTGGCTTAACTGTTTGTTGTGTTTTGCTTGTTTACAGGCTTCTTCTTCTAAAAAAAAAAAAAAAAAAAAAAAGGGGGTTTCTTACAGGTGATCGCCTCACTGGTACCTCAGCATAATTTGTCATACCGGTTGGCTAGCATGCCACCAAAGAGAACTAGCGCGCACAAAGGATCAGGGCGGGATCCCGAGTTGTCCCAACTCCTAAGATTGGTATTGCAAAAATTGGGTAGCGAGGACTCAAGCGAGCTTGCTGGGCCCCCTGAGGAGGAGGGGGGTGGTGTTAGAGAAAAACGCCCAAAGCGGTCCCATGTGGCCCCCAGCGCTGCCTTCCCCCCAGTTAAGCGCAAGAGAAATGGGAAGGCGCTGGTGCCGGCAGCCATCATCCTGACGCCCCCCTCAGCCGTTAGCGTGCCTGTACAGATTACCCTACCTGATACCCTGGCCCGCCTACAGGGACACCCCCTGCGCCTCCCGCAGCTATCACAGGCATCGTGTCTCCGCCAAGCACAAGCATGGGAATGGAGGGGGTTCTAGCGGATATCCGCAAATCCTTAGCAGCACTTGCGCCCACAGCTCAGCCCGTGGCATCACCCAGCCCACCACCGGGGTTAGTCGCTCCCGCGTCATCAGGTCCCCCGCCGGTGCGCGTGCCCGAACACCAGGCGCAGGAACAGAACCCTACAAGGGTAGCACTCTTAGAGATAGCTAGGTTATTGGCTGGTATTAATGCTCCTTCTCCCACAGTACCACCACTTGCAGCGCCATGGGGGTTGGGTGACCCTTGGCATAATGCGGTATCAGACCTAAAGCGTCAGGTGGATTCGCTGGTGGCAGCGCATACTTCTGCCCCTTTGCAGCCTGCAAACGTCAGCTCGAGCGCCGCCCCGGCTCCGAGCGCTGGTCCCCCTCCCCCCATGGGGTTCCAAACATCTTGCCCAGCACCAGCAAGGTTCCGGATCAGGTCGACCCTAATAAGGAGGGGACTACAGACTCGTTACTATCCAGACCAGGTAAGCTGGCAGCTCAGGTTAGTGCTGAAGTTAAGGAGAAGATATGGAAGGGTGAATTTGTGGACATTTTTTCATTGATAAGGGCAAAAAGAAGGGAGGTGGAAGTGAAGGAGAAAGAAACTAAGTCATCTTCTATGGTGAGAGAAAGCCCAAAGTTGAGGAGAGCATCACAAATTGGCTGTTTGGTTTCAACATTTTTATGTCTGTCCTGCTGGAGACAAAAACGGATTTGGGCACCTCCTTGATTTATTACGCTAATAAGATTATGAAAGCTCAACATACATATGGGGGGACGGCCTGGTTAGAATACGATAGAGATTTTCGCTGGGCTAAGGTGGAGGACCCATCCATCGGGTGGGATCAGACTGAGGTGAATGTCTGGCTCGAATGCGTTAACAACAAGGGATCAGGGAAGCTGCCCTTTCGGCCGCAGCTGCCAGGTGAGAAGAAAGGGTCATGCTGGGCTTTCAACAGGAAGATGTGTACTCGTCCCAACGGAACCTGCAAATTCAGACATAATTGTTCCTTTTGCGGTCACCCCTCCCACCCTAAATCAAAGTGTATCAAGAAATCAAAAGAGCGGGGAAAAGACTCTGTCAAATCATCAAATTGAACACCCCTTGCCTTCCCCGGTTAGATTAGAGGCGTTACGCCCATGGTTGCAGGCTTACCCTTCATTGGATTCGGTACTGGTATTTCTCCGCTGGTTTTCCTCCGGTGTCCGGATTCCCGCCCCTAACGTTCCCCCCGTAAGTCACTGTAGGATCTTAATTTCTGCTTCCAAGAACACTGCAGTGGTGGCCAAAAAATTAGAGAAGGAGAGGGCCCTTGGCAGGCTTGCCGGTCCTTTTAAACGCCCTCCGCTAGCAGGGTTTGTGTGTTCACCATTGGGTGTAGTGCCTAAAAAAGAACCAGGACAATTCAGACTGATTCACAATTTGTCTGCTCCTCGGGGGTCGTCGGTCAACGATGCCATTGATCCCCAGCTTTGCTCGGTGCGCTATGCATCGGTAGACAACGCCATAGATAAAGTGAGGGCATTGGGCCGGGGGGCTTTGTTGGCAAAAATAGACATTGAATCGGCCTTCCACCTGCTTCCCGTCCACCCCGCCGATTACCACCTGTTGGGTTTCCAATTCCGGGGTGATTATTTTTATGACCAATGCATGCCTATGGGTTGTAGTATATCGTGCAGCTATTTTGAGCAGTTCAGCTCCTTTCTTCAGTGGGTTTTCTCTATGCGTACTGGTCACCACGATATAATCCATTACCTGGACGACTTCCTGGTTCTGGGTCCCCCGAGCTCTGGTAAGTGCAGTTGGGCCCTGCAGGCATTGATCACTTTGTTCAAGGAATTTGGGG
The DNA here is from genome assembly GCF_031143425.1 of Pleurodeles waltl. NCBI lineage: Eukaryota > Metazoa > Chordata > Amphibia > Caudata > Salamandridae > Pleurodeles > Pleurodeles waltl. The sequence goes on from NC_090445.1 coordinate 1,425,632,700, forward strand.
TACCTTTGGCACCGGAAAAAACGGTCGGCCCTTCTACCTGCATCACTTTTCTGGGAATTGAAATCGACTCAATGGCAGGGGAGTGTCGCTTGCCCAGGGACAAGTTGCTGGCTTTTAAAGAGTCCATCCGGGTCATGTTGGCCCAAGCGAAGGTGACCCTGCACCAGTTGCAGGTCTTAGTGGGCCAGCTGAATTTTGCCTTGAGAATCATACCCATGGGCCACCCCTTTTCCAGGTCAATAGGTCGCTCAATGGCGGGACTGAAAGAAAAACATCACCACACTCGGTTGTCTAGAGAAGTTAGGGACGACTTAAGATTATAGGACCTGTTTCTCAGGACTTTCAATGGATCTGTTATTTGGCCCCATAAAGCGATTCCCAGCCCCACGCTGGGCCTTTACACTGACTCCGCAGGGAGCATTGGTTTCGGCGCCATTCTGGGCTCATTATGTTGCAGAGCTGATTGGCCTGAAGAATGGGCAGGGTGGGGTGGACCAAGAATATAGCCTTTCTGGAATTGTTTCCAATAGTGGTTGCTGTCAACATCTGGGCAGAAGAGTTAAGAAACAGGGTTGTAGTCTTTTGGTCGGACAACATGGCGGTGGAAGAGGTTATTAACCGCCAACGGGCATCCTGCCCTTTGGTACTGCGCCTGTTGAAACACCTGATTCTAGCTTGCCTGCAGCATAATATTACGTTCAAGGCGAAATATGTGCCTGGGGTCCATAACAAAGCAGCTGATGCACTGTCTCGCTCGTTAATGCAGGATTTTATGCGGTATCACCCTCAGGCGAGGGAGAAGATGACGGAGTTCCCGGAATCTCTGTGGAAGATTGGTGCTCCACCCTCCCCGACCTAGTAGCATCGTCCCTGGCGCCACGCACCAAAACAGCTTACGAGAACATTTTTTTCCTTTACAGGCGAATTTTGCACTCTCAGAATATTACGGATACATTTTCTGAGACAGCAGTGGGGGTATTTCTGCAGCACTTGCGGAATACAGGGCGCCTGGTGTCTTGCGCGAAGGTCCACTTGGCGGCGATACGTTTCTTTGCAAAAATCCGCAGTATGGAGGGGCCGCTGAATACGTTTTCTGTAAGACAGGCACTAGTTGGTTGGGCCAGGAATTCCCCGGGTAGCACAGATGCTAGGCGCCCCGTTACCACCCCTTTGTTGGAAAAACTCGTAAAGGCACTCCAGGTAATCTGCTCTTCCCCGGCAGAGGCGGCGCTCTTCTCCACGGCATTCGCTTTGGCTTTCTACTGGGCGTTTCGCGTTAGCGAATTGGTGGGTTCTTCAAAGGGGGACCATCTTGGGGGTTTGCAGCAGAGCGTTATACTGGTGGGCGCCGGGTCACTATCCATAACTCTGCGCAGATCAAAGACGGACCAGCTCAGGAAAGGAACGCGCATCACGCTATATGCGGCACCTGGCTCCCCCGTTTGCCCGGTGACACTTACAAACAGTTATCTGGCAGTCCGTCCTATGGCAGGCTCTCCAGCCTTGTTCGTCCACCCCAGGGAGGAATGCCTTTCACACTACCAATTCTCAGAAGTTTTTAAGTTAGCCCTGAAAGCGAGTGGGGTGGACCCAGAAGGGTACTAGTCACACTCATTTAGAATAGGGGCTGCCACGGTAGCGGCAGCAGCGGGTTTGTCAGCGAACGCGGTAAAAAGCATAGGTCGTTGGTCTTCGGAGTGTTACAAGCGATACATCAGGCCAGAATTGGTGTAATGGTAATTCAGATGCTTGTTGGTGATGTCTCACGCTCCTGTCTTTTCTTTCAGTGCAATGGCTCAACGCGTGGTCTGGGTTCTGGGGCATTCATTTATTCGTCAGGCGGCGTACCGGTTGCAACAGCTCCGTGGGCCGAAGCCGGCAGAAATGCAGAGCATAGCTTTTCGCTGGTGCGGCGTTGGTGGAGGAGGCATCTCACAATTACAGCAGCTGGTCGATATGGCGAGAGGATGTGGGGGACTGCAGTCTCTGGATCTAATCATCATTCATTTGGGGGGCAACGATTTGGTCCGTTTAGGCCGGAAGGCCCAGAGGGAGACGGTATTCCTGGAAATCACCAGGGTGGCAAAGCAATTCCCAGGGGCAGCATTTGCCTGGTCCCACATGATACCTCGTCGTAAATGGGGACCAGGGATAAGATCTAGGACCATCAACGTGTCGGTACGCCGACTTAATGCCGAGATGGCAAAACTGTGCCCAGGACCTGGACGCCTGTGGAACATCCCCCACAAACTGTTGAAGGGGGCCCACATGTTCCATGAGGACCAGGTGCATCTGTCTGATCAGGGAACTGATCAATTTATCCGTGACATATGGGGTTTTGCCCGCAGCCTCTTTTTGGGAGGGGAGGGCGAAGGACCTTTTGGGTCCTGGTCGCCCTTGTGGCGGAAATTGAGATATAAATGTGACTAGAAACAATAGGAGGGGGTCCCCAAGGTGGGGCCCCCGGGAGGACATCTGGGATGGGATCCTGAAGTTCTGAGCCAACCAGCGGATGGATACACCAGATCAGGGGGTAAGAGACCTCAGATCGCTGGGGGGAACATAGGGCTTCAGCTCTTAGCTCCTCCCATTACACCCCAGGGCTGATTGGTGGTTGGAGGGAGGGCGGAACCCTAAGCAGGAGGACAAGGTACGGTGTAGTCAGGGTAACCGCCCCTCCTATGGATACAGGTGAGGCACAGGTCACCTGTGTGGTCCAATGGTGGTTCAGGACAGGAAGGGATCCTGTCAGGTTGATTTACGGTCACAATGAATTCTCATTAGCATGTAAATATAATTGTTTGCTGAAATGTTTAATTTTGCGACACTTGCTATTAAACAATTGTACGTGTTGAGTTATGATATGTTTTTAATATATGTCTTTTGAAAATAAAGATAACCTCTTCCAACAATAAGAATTTGTCGCTCTATGTATTCCTGGCGGGGGGAGCATGGGCCCTTTTGGGGGCCTCCGGACCCTAATGTTGTCCTTCTTGTGAAGAGGATAATACAGAACTATAGAAAAACTAAATAAGCAAGAGTTATTAGTTGGGGTACTTCCTACGCAAGTAAGGAAGCCCTCATTAGCCCATGATCCCTATTTGACTTAATTTAATAAACATATAGCTGAAGAAGAAATTTGGAACACAACCTAAGCAGCAAGTAGCACCTCCCCTATGTAATGAGGTCAGTGTTGCACCTTAGACCTACAAGACCCATACTCAATGCACACCTAATGTTTCTAAAAATTACAGTAAGACCCATTAGCAGTTCAAATGTTATCATTTGATTTGAAATCTAGCCTGGGATTTTTTTCTATGAGAGATTTCTCAGTAGACTAGAACTCTGAAATCTCATTAATGTTGGGGTAGTGCCAGTCACATTTGAGCATACTTCTGATGTAACAGACTCTGCTTCATCACTACCTGCCTCATAAAAGCATAACTTTTACTGCTTCGAAGGCTAGTGTCTCTGAAAGGCTGAAATGTGGCCTCCTGGATTGCAGCCCTCGTGACCTCTGACGGGGCTAGTTTAGAGACAGAGTTTAGAGCTATGATCAGCACAATGGGCTTAGGGGTGCCATAAAATTGCCAGGTATCGGATGGAAGTGAAAGATGATGTCAAAAGCATCCTCATTTGAGGGCTCCTCAGAGCAGTGCCAACCTACACATTCCCATCGCTTACATTTCACTTGGTAACATTTCTATGGATTTTTTTCAGAATAAATAATTGTATAGCTTTACTGGAGTTCGTATCTTTAAAGTTAATTTCCTCAAAAATGCTTAACCGTGTTTATTATTAATACCCAACTGAAAGGTATTCATATTATTAACTTCAGAAGGATTAAAGTTTAATTAACCATAAGGCATTGAGCCAAGTAAGGAGAAAGAAAGAGTAGGGAGTATTGCTAGGCGGGGCAGCAACATTTCTCAGTAAAGCCTTTAGCAGCAGAGCTATTCCCAAATGGACAACTAAAACATCTTTAATTAAATGAACTTGATCAATCCAACAATGACAAATAACATAGATACAATAGAAATTTGCAAGCACATTTGGAGAGAGGATGAAGTGCATCACCAACTAAGACCTTTGTTTCGAGCTGCATGGTACTGAGAAGGTTCAAACTGTGTACCCCTAATAATCAGTACCAAGCACTAACACCCTGCCAGTGCCATTATCAATTAAACCCCATAGAATAGGGAATAATTGTGCAATCCCAGTTTTACGGGTATAAAACCACACAGAATTCAAAATTCCAGGGAGTTTTACACTTTCATTTTCCACCTTCTCTAATCAGCTAGTAATTGGTAGCAAGGGCTTCTTTGCAGGGCAAGGTGGAGAGAGGGTGGCAGGGAGGGAATGGAAGGGTAAGAAGTGTCCTCGCAGGATGGAACATTACATGCTGACCTCCTTGCCAGAAAATGAGATCAGGTGGGCCAGGGGGTCGAATCCTAAAGAGATTTTACTGGCCAGTTTTTCTGTCAAGCAAATTGGATTTGGTGTTCCTGAATCCAGGAAAACAGCCTAAGAAAACACCAGGCCATTCGTGATGAAGCAGAGTTGAATTTTGTACTGGAATTCTGCTATGCCTTACTCAAAAAGAGGGCCTTAAGAGAAAGGAGTAATTGAGCTAAGGCATATTTAGGATGAGATAGGTCTTAGGTTTTGATTTAAAAGGATATGTGTTTGGTTTAAACTCAGAGTATGTATTTCTTTTGAGAACATAACACAAACTCTTTCCTTGTGAGGATATTGGATTAGATACAATATAAGTCTTTGTTTTATTTTACCTTTCAATACTGTTCGATGAAAAACAGAAACAAAACACAAAATGAGTGAAAGCCAAGAAAAGCCAGAGCCAAAACAGAGTCCTATCAACTTATCATCCTAAGTTTGTGCCAATGGAGTAGGTGTCACAGGCTTTCAGGGGCAATGACAACCTCTATGTCAGTATCTTACTTTCAAGCTCTGGCAGATACTAAGCAAGTGTTAATTTGTGCCTGAACAGGTGATTAGGCATGCTGCTAAGCCAAAACAAGTCTCATGTGGTAGCTCAGCTGTGTAACTTGATGCTCTTGGTATACAGCAATGCTCAAACGGTTTACTAGAGCAGATGATTCTTACTCATTTTTTTATAACTAGCCTCATAGACTGCAAGGGAGACTTACTTCCTGTATTACTAATGCCCGGGGTATTGCTGTTTTCCAAGTCACAAAGTTCATGGAGACTTATTAATTCTCTAAATCACTAGCCCTCACACCCAGTGAAGTCCGGCTCATTCTTTGCTTCACATATTGCTGTTCTCAGTTGAGCTCCAAGTTTCTCATGTCTGTTTGGGGCTAACTCATCCAGTCCAGGTTTTACTATGGCATTCTGGGGTTTGTAGTCCTCATTTATAAAGTCAGCATCATGACTATAATTTCAGGAATGTACAGAAAAACACTGACTACATGAGCTCTTACTCATGGACCTCTGAAACAAGAAAGCTTCGCCCCGGTGGCACTACCCACTAAGAAACAACAAACACAACATTCATCAGAATATCATGGACATAAAATTGTACATACATAGAATACAGCTCAGATTTGCTATTTAGTTGGGTATCATTGTGCTCATTCCAACACTCACTTTCTAAGCACATCACACTCAAATTTACAACGGAACACATCACTCAGAGCTACTCACAGCCTTTGAACACAGACAGATAGGCTTGTAGATGGCTATCATGATCTCCATAACAGCACCCACTGCCTCCAACCATGAGGTGCACATACTACATGCAGGTAAAGCAACAAGGATGGCACCCAGACCATTATGTATGCCCTTCTGCCACACTTTTCAAGCACAGATGGTTACTGGCATGTCAGTGATTAGGATGTGCTCTCAGGAAAATGCCAAACGAGAGCCCAGAAAATGCCAAACAAGCGCCAAATGAGATCGCGAACCAAGGTCAGAGCGCACCCACAAATCGTTAGAGCCACACATTCTTAGTATTGATTGAAGGAACACTATAAAAATAACTCTAACATAACACACCCCTCTAGCAAATGAAGATGACCGAGTCTTTTGTGCTGAGGTGTAGGAAGAGAGGCTGCTATGGGTATATGGGGAAAGACGTCAAGAAACGATAGGGTATGGCCTCTGGGATTGCTAGCTCACTGACGGCTGGCGGGTGGGTGGTTGGCACATAATTATGCATCGACGGTGATACTGAGAGAGGGATTCTGGACTGAGGTGCAGGAGCAGTGAGAGCGCCCTTCCTGGCTTTGTGGAAGTTACTGGTGTGCCCCCTTGTATCCACCTCCTCTTATTCAATGCAATGCTCCAAGATTGCAGGTTTTCAAACTGTGGCGAAGCGCGAGCCGCAGGGAACTCACATACGACCGACCCAACCTGTCTACGTTTAACGTTTGCTGTTCCAGGCTAATCATCAACTGGGCTAATACGCGTGGTTTTTGTTTGTTTTTTAATGCTGGTCTATCTCCACTCTTCCCAGCCGCTCTCAGCCTCGGGACATGAAAAGATGTGCTTCCCATTTTTTTTCGGGTTGCAATTTCCGAGGTCTCTAGCTGCTGCCCATCCCGATAGGATTTATCGCCCGGCTTGTCTGCCAGTGAGTGTTTTATGACGTCCGCATTGGCCCTCGTCCTGTGATCAGTGCCTGACTAACCCCCTTGCGCGCACCGTTGCCTGATAATAGCCTTAAAAACACCCCCGATGACTTTACCTGCAAGCAACATTGCAGATATCCCCCGCTGACAGGCGGAATAAGTTTAGCGCGCCTCTGTTGTACTTTACCTTCAAAACAAACTGATTAAACCATCAATAGCTCCCGGGGCTGGACAGAGGCCTGTCACCGAGCCTGACCCTCCGACGGGAGGTCGCGCGGGCGAGTTATAAGCTCTCCACATTGTTAGCAGAGATGCTTTATAGAGCGTGCCAGTTTAGGGCCCTGCTGTGATAACCTCAGTAACTAAACCATACATCAAGCGCAGGCCATTTTCTGCAACAAATAACACAGGCTTAATTTTACAAAGGTGGAATTGATATGGCCAGGCTCGTTTTCGGATTCCACAGGACGCGTCCTTGGGTTCTGTCTGAGTTGTAGCGCGGAGAACCAAACCTGCACAGTCCCAACAACATATAGAGTAGATGTGACGGTGCGAAAGTCCATGTTATCTGCCGTTAGAGCTTCACCTTGCACGCAAGAAACAGACACTCTGCCAGTCATACGACCATAGAACACCAGTGGACATCATCTGAGCCTATGATGGGAGTCTAAATCAAGGAGGTATGTTTAATAGCCTAAACCCTGGGTGTAACACCCTTCAGGGGGTCCAAATACTTTCACAGAACCCCCATACTTTCCTAGGGCCCCATCCTTTTACCTGGTCTCTATTCATCCCATGGCCGATGAATATCTGTGAGATATGGTAGACTCTGTGGCCATCATAGCATTGTGCACAGGCGGGGATTGGGGGAAAATCATCATTTTGCTTTACCACATTGCATGTAACGTGAGTCAACACATTTTCAAAAGGGAATTAAAAATGTTACATGAACTCTGCAGTGATTTGTGCTATAAGATTCCATTTTGTATATTGAGGCTCAACATTAACTGATCTGCTCAATTTAGTTGTCACTCTCAAACTTGGTTGTACCTTCGGGAAACTGTTGTCTGAGCAGAAATAAACAATGGCCAGGGTCCTTTCCCTTCAAGACGCTCTGGAGGAGCCAGTCACCCTCCCTCCGGAATGTTCTGTGTGCATGGGCATAGATACGCCCAGTACATACCATTGCTTGGCTTTATTGTAACTCCCATGTGCTTTCCTTTTATTTAATGGCCTGCCGCCCCCTTTTAGGTCAAGCCCTAAGCGCCCTGGCCTGTTGTAATCGAGCTGTAGGCTTTTAGCCATGCCAGCCGCACACCCATCACTATCACTCGTTCGTGGGCTTACCTTTCAAAATTCCTTTGTTATCATTGGTAAATGCTTTACGTTTGTCCCTGCTTGGGGCGGTTTGGTTACCTCCTTGGATATCAATCTTGTTACGTGGATAATTGCATGTTTTGATGATACGTTTGACTGTGAGCTAACTTCTTTTTCCTTTTGTGTCTTTTCTTCTCGCTCATGGCGCTTTGAATCAGCCCGCTTATGTCAACTGTTGTACTTTTCATTTTCAATTTAAGATCACAAGAAATGTCCAGTTAGGAATTTACAGTGTTAACAGCTCTAACTTGAGCAAACGCAAGACCCATTGAATTGCAAATCCTTGTTGTTTTGGCCTTCCACTGAAGTATAGTCTTCTAATCATCCTTGTTATTAGCTGACCTATATACTTCTGCTGCTCACATTTATACAACTTTTTAAAGTATTCCTTGACAATGCATGCATTTTCTTGTTAACTTTTTTCACTGCTGCTTCTCACAAATACATGTCCTCTTGTGCTATGTTGCTCCTTCCTGCCACCGCTATACCCAACCCACACACTGGTTTCCTTCTCCCACCATGACTTCTAACTTAGTATCTATTTTTACTTACTCAAAACCCAATCCCTGTTGCTTCCCTCCCACCTGCTCCCCTATCTGCTCATCTGTTCCTCCCCAACTCTTTGCAGTCCTTTACATAAAAAATGTAATATTTTTAAAGGGCCTAGCAGCTGCCATTTGCTGTTTGGCCATTCCACATTTCTAAAATATGCTTTTACACATGTAAAGTCCACTTTTTCTATTTACCAATCCAAGTGTCATACACTATCTTCAATCACTGAATAAAGAAAATGGCCCCTGTTTCATTCTGTAGAATACATACATGGTGTTACATGCACACTAAACATCATCAAGCATGTGTACTCCTACAGAACGACGTGGCTGCCAACAGCTGATTGTCATCACACCTTTCCTTTTTTTTTTTACTTTCTTTCTCTCACTCTTTTTTCTTTTTTGACCAATGTTGCACAGCATTGACAAAATGCATTTTGCTTTTGGCTGTATTGCACAGTATCAGCAGAAAGCCTTAGCAAAGCCAACAGGTCAAAAAGACAGCCCCTATTGTTTTTGCCAGTGCCTTTTTAGGTTGAGCACACAAGCGCTTTAGCCTGTGAAAGTATTTTGGTGTTTTAACCACGCCCACCTCACACCCATCACCATTCGAATCACTGGATGTCATTGGTAAATGCTTTACATTTGTCCCGCCGTGGGGTGGTTTGGACACTGACCTGTGACAGGGATAATTGAACAATTGCCAATATAATTCAGCGTGGGCAAACTACTTATTATTTTGTCTATGCTTCGTGGCTGCCATGACGCTCAGAGCACCAAGAGTGCAAACTTGATTGGCGGTATCGTTTTTACATTATATGCACTCTTATCTGCTTAGTCCACGTTCTTTGCAACAGGCACATTAACCCTGTGCGTAACCTTATGATGACTCCAAAAAAAAAGTACGTTCTCTCTCCAGAAAGAACATAAATCACCAGACTTATTTTGACATGTTTACATTACATGCACTTTGTGATTTGCTCAGTACACGTTCTTTGCAGCAGGCACATTAACCCTGTGCACTACCTTATGATGACTTCACGTGTCCACTAAACAAAAGGACATTCTCTCTCTCCAGAAAGAACATAAATCATTAGAATGTATTTTTACATTACGTGCACTTTGTGATTTGCCTAGTACCCCTTCTTTGCAGCAGGCACATTAACCCTGTGCATTCCCTTATGATGACTCCAAGCTTCCATTAGAGAAAAGTACATTCTCTTGGATGCCCTGGTGCTCAGCGCGCAAATTCGATCGACTGAATCATTTTTACATTATATGCACTCTGATCTGCTTAGTACACATTCTTTGCAGCAGGCATATTAACCCTGTGTGCTTCTTTATAATGACTTCAAGCTTCCACTAGGCAAAAGTATGTTCTTTCTTCAGAAGGAACATAAATTGCCAGGGCTATTTTGTCAGTTTTACTTTACATGCAGTTTGTTATTTGCAGAGCACATGTTCTTGCAGCAGGCACAATAACCCTGTGAGCTACCTTATGATGACTCAAAGCTTCCAGTAGACAAAAGTAAATTCTCTCTTCAGAAAGAACATGAATCGCCAGAGTTGTTTTGACATTTCTACATTACATGAACTTTGTGATTTGCCTAGTAGATGTTCTTTGCAGCAGGTACATTAACCCTGTGCGCTACCTTATGATGACGCCAAGGTTCCACTAGACAAAAGTACGTTCTTTTGGCTGCCATGGTGCTCACAGCGCTCAGAGCGCGAACTCGATTGCCGAATCGTTTCTACATTATATGCACTCTGATCTGCAGCAGGCATATTAATCCAGGCCTCGAAAAATCATAAAAATATTACTAGACCTCCAGGTCAAGTATCTTGAATAATCTACTCGACCTACCTGTAATGTACTTGACCTGGAAATGGGTCTCAAATTGTGTGATCCTAGGCAAATATTGTATTTTACAGTCGCCTTTTTCATCATTCTCACATATGAGTGCACCTTTAAATATGTGATTTCAGCTGTAAAAAGAATCATCTTTTGTTTGAATAAATACTCTAAATGTTTGCTCTATGTATAATAAATTTAGCCCACAGATAGGGTACACATGAGCCATGCATGACTTGCCTCTTAGTTTACTAATAGCTTTGCCATCAGGGCAGGAGTGTTTCTCAGTTTATGTTTAAACACTCACTTTTAATAAATCTATGACTGAAGCATGATGTGGTACTGCACTGTCATTTACAGACAGTAAGTTTCCAAGAAATGTCCAAACATCTTCCCACTAACTTGCAGCTTTACTGATAAAACTATATAGTGTATTAACAATAATCTGTGAAAATTGGGTTTCAGAAAACATTTATCATTTGCACATCACCGAGTAAAGTGTTCTGACTTTTTTCATTCTGTTAAAATATTTATTTCATCACACAGAAGTAGAAAAAAGGGTCTTTCACAGCTACTGAAATATATTTTGAAATGTTTGTAAAGTTGACTTAGTTATATAAATGTTGTGTGTTAGGAAAAACCTGATGCCAAAAGCCTTTCATTTCACATAGGCCAGACAGTTCACCTTACAGAATCCGGGAACTCTGCAGTCACAAGGAAAAGTATTTCCATTGCAAGAAGACAAACTGAATTTTTGATCTCTGTCTCTGAACACAGAGCAAATGTGACAAGAATAAGATTTAAAGGCATCTTAATTATTAATTCAGTTTCTGACTGAACAGAACATCTGTTCTTTGTCCACTGACCTGAAGGGTCCAGTGGAATCTAAAAAATATCTCAACCTCATAAAATAAAACTTGCCATTGTGGGAGGTCGAGCAGATTTTTTGAGTCCTGTTAACCCTGTGCGCTACTATATATGAAGAATCCAGGCTTCCACTAGACAAACAGTATGTTCTCTTGGTTGCCATGGTGCTCACAGCGCTCAGAACGCGAAGTCAATTGGAGGTATAGTTTTTACATTATATGCACTCTGATCTGCTTAGTACACATTCTTTGCAGCAGGTACTTTGTGATTTGCCTCGTACACATTCTTTACAGCAGGCACATTTATCCTGTGTGCTGCCTTATGCTGTCTCCAAGCTTCTACTACACAAAAGTACGTTATCTTGGCTGCCATGGCGCTCAGAGTGCGTTCTCAACGGCAGTATTGTTTTTACATTATACGCAATCTGATTTGCCTATTACACATTCTTTGCAGCAGGCACACTAACCCTGTACACTACCTTATGACTCCAAGCTTCCCCTAGACAAAAGTACGTTCTTCCTCCAGAAAGAACATAAATCAACAGTGTTATATTGACATTTTTACATTGTATGCACTTTGTGATTTGCCTAGCACATGTTCTCTGCAGCAGGCACACTAACCCTGTGCACTACCTTATTATAATTTCAAGCTTCCACTAGACAAAAGTACGTTATCTTGGCTGGCATGGCACTCACAGTGCTCAGACAGCAAACTGGATCGGCAGTATTATTTTTACATTAAATGTATTCTGATCTGCTCAGTACACGTTATTTGCAGCAGGCCTATTAACCATGTGTGCTACCCTATGATGACTCCAGGCTTCCACTTGACAAAAGTACATTTTCTCTCCATTGAGAACATAAATCGCCAGAGTTATTTTGACATTTTTACATTATATGCACTTTGTGATTTGCCTAGCACAAGTTCCTTGCAGCAGGCACATTAACCCTCTGCGCTATATTATGAGTCCAAGCTTTCACTTGACAAAAGTACGTTCTCTCTCCAGAAATAACATTAGCCTCTGCGCTACCTTATAAGGAGTCC